>NC_090930.1:153283970-153602877 GCF_040938575.1 Ambystoma mexicanum | reverse complement strand
CATGGCCCACCTCTCCAGTTCCCAGTAATACCTGTAAATCTTACTATCAATGGTATAGAGAGATGTCCCAGGAAAGGTCTTGCTGGGAAATTATCTCAGAGCTTTTGGGCTTGTGGGAGATACAGCTGAAAGACCCTGCACAAGGTCTCAAACAAGGGCAGCACTGGCAAGGACCACTGCAATGCCCAAACCAAAGTGCAAGCCCAAGGCTAAAGGAGTCAGAAAAAATAAAAGAGGGAAAGAAAATATTCCCCCTAACTCATCTACCACTGAGGTGAAGGTAGTTGGTTAAACACCAGAACCTGACGAGATAGAGGTGTTGCCTGAAGTATTTGATCCAAATGACAATCCGAACTAAAAGATTTATCAGTAGAAGGTGGTCCTGACAGAGAAGAATTCAGTAAAGGCCAACGTTAGTGCCTATCTCCGGAAGGCCTAAGGAGACAGGCCTGTGCCCAGCTTGAGGATGAACCTCCTGGGACACGTAAGATTTATTTGGAAGGTGGGCTCCTGTACAGTGAGCCTACAGAGTCTACAGAAGGAGACCATAGGAGGTTGGTGGTTCCCCTTGCTGTAAGACCCTTCCTCCTGCATCTGGCACATGAAGTGCCCCTTGCTGGGCACCTTGGAATCAAGCGAACCAAGCAAAGGTTATACATGCACTTCTACTGGCCCAAGATGGGGGTGCAAGTAGAAAGTCACTGCAGTTGTGCCACCTGTCAGTTATCTGGTAAGATTGTCTCAACAATCCAAGCTCCATTGGTACCAATCCCTGTTGTGGGTATACCATTTGAGAGGGTAGGGATCGACATTGTTGGTCCTCTTGACCCCCAAACATCCTCAAGCAATAGGTTTATCCTGGTGCTGGTTGACCATGCCACCAGGTATCCTGAGGCCATCCCATTAAAGACTGTGACTGCCAAGTCAGTTGCAAAAGCTTTACTTGGCATATTTACCAGGGTTGGCTTCCCTAAAGAAGTTGTATCTGATAGGGGCAGCAACTTTATGTCAAAGTATATGCAGGCCATGTGGAAGGAATGTGGTGTCACCTATAAGTTTTTATCTGCATACCACCCACAAACAAATGGTCTTGTCGAGTGGTTTAACAGAACCTTGAAAAGCATGATTGGGGCTCTGGAAGAACCCCAAAGAAGAAAATGGGATCTTCTGCTACCATGCTTACTCTTTGCCTACATTGAGGTACCACAAGAGGGTGTTGGCTTCAGCCCCTTTGAACTTCTGTTTGGTCACCCTGTAAGGGGACCCTTGGCCATAGTCAAGGAGGGATGGGAGATGCCCAGTACCCCTATTACAACCAACGTAGTGGACTATGTGCTAGGGCTCAGAAAAAGGATAGTACTCCTGATGGGTCTGGCTAGTGAGAAGCTGAAGGCAGGTCAAGCACTGGTGAAACATTGGTATGACCAGAAAGCTTCCCTCATCACTTTCACACCTGCTCAGAAAGTCCTGATCATGAATCCTATAAGGCCTAGAGCTTTGCAGGACAAATGGTCAGGCCCTTACACAGTGGTGGAGTCACTGGGTGAGGTCAACTATTTAGTGGACCTTGGAAGGGCTGGACAGGCTCCAAAAGTGTTCTATGTGAATAGGCTGAAGGCTTTCATCCCAAGAGCTGAAATCGCTGCACTGCTACTGGCTTCAGATGTTGAGGAAGAGGAATCAGAACCTCTCCCTGACCTGTTCCAAAGAAGTCCTTCAGACAGCTCAATTGAGGGTGTCCAAGTGCCCCTCACCTGACTTCTGATCAGCAAGCGGAGGTGAAACATGTGCTTAGCCAGTTTTCCCCCTTGTTCTCACAGTCCCCTGGTTTGACACCTTGGTGCAAACATGATATTGACACAGGAGACAGTGTACCTACCAAAAGTAGGGGATACAGAATGCCAGACAAAGTAAGGTCTTACATTAAGACAGAGGTCAACAAAATGTTGGATCGTGGGGTGATTGAACCTTCTAGTAGTCCTTGGTCCAGCTAGTGGTATTGGTTCCAAAAGCAGATACTTCTGAGTAAAGGTTCTTTGTGGATTACAGGGCTCTGAATGCTGTCACCAAGACGGATGCACATGCCTGGCCTAGAACAGATGAGCTGGTGGATACTTTGGGTGTCTCCAAATACCTCAGCACATTTGACCTCACTGCAGGCTATTGGCAAACAGCTCCTGCAGAACATGCCAAGGAGAAGACAGCTTTCTCAACATCAGAGGGTCTTTACCAGTTCAGGGTGATGCCTTTTGGTTGAAGAATGCCCCTGCCACTTTCCAGAGGCTTGTGAATCATGTGTTGAATGGGTTGGATGAATTCTGTCTTGCATATCTGGATGATATAGCAGTTTTCAGTGCCACCTGGGAAGACCATGTGAAACACCTTAGGATTGTGTTACAGGCTCTTCAGAAGGGCTGCTTAATCACAAAGGCCAGTAAGTGCCAGATTGGGCATGGATCACTGGTTTACCTTGGACATGAAGTAGGTGGAGGGAGGATACAGCCTCTACCCAGTAAAGTACAAGCAGTACAAAACTGGCCTACCCCCCACTACTCAGACCCAAGGGAGAGCCTTTTTAGGACTCACTGGGTACTACAGAAATTTCATGGCAGACTATAGCACCATAGCTGCCCCTCTGACTGCTCTCACAACTCCAAAGAAACCCAAGAAGGTAACTTGGTCTGAAGAGTGTGAGCAGGCCTTCAATGGCTTAAAAGACTCCTTGTGCCAGGCCGCTGTCCTCAGGGCTCCTGATTACCAAAGACCTTTTCTTATGCAGACAGATGCCTCTGACACTGGGATAGGAGATCTACTATCAAAAGTAGATGCGAAGGGTAAGGAACACCCTATTGACTTCATTAGTCGCCAGCCTAAGGACAGAAAGCTCAGATGGTCCACAGTGGAGAAAGAATGTTTCTCTGTTGTGTGGGCCATAAGGAAGCTGAGGCCCTGCCTCTATGGGACCCACTTCATTGTGCAAACTGACCATAAACCCTTAAAGTGGCTAATGAACATGAAGGGAGAGAATCCAAAGTTGCTCAGGTGGTCCATAAATCTGCAAGGCTTTGACTTCCCTATTGAGCATAGGCCAGGTGTTCAACATAGCAATGCTGATGGGTTGTCCAGAATGTTTAACCGACCTGAACATGAGACTCAAACAGGGGTGGATTAAGTCCCCATGCCTTTAGTCTGGGGGGGCGAGTATTAGGAAAGATTTCATTTTATATGTAATTTTCCCTCCAGTTGTACACCCCCAAACTTTTTGCTGCTGTTTATACACCTTAGTCTGCCTTTGCCAGAGAAGCCCAGCCTTGAGCTGCACTCCTCTGGGCTTTCGCTCACTTTTTATGGGGAAACTGACATGCCCTTAAGACAGTCAGTGCTGGGAGACTTTGTTTCCCTTAGTCCTTTTCCAATGTTGCAACTTTTCTGCAACATGTAACAGGTGCACAATGTACCTTACAGTACAGTGCAGTTGGGTCTCCTAGTCAATTGCAAAAACCCTAGATACTCTCTTAGGACTTTTTGGGAGATGTGCAGATGTGTCATGGACAGGGCTGGTGGCAGCTTATCTTTTCATATAATTTTAACCGTTTCCTGCCATTTAAACCGCGTTTGGCACGAATAGGTGGCCTTGCTCCAAAATGGTCATGCCACAAGGTTCTTTGTTCTGTCCTTTGGCCGTCTTGCCCCTTTGCCTTCCCCAGCTCGAGTCGACCCGGGTCAGTCCTTATTTGGACATGCAGTTTCCCGCGAAATGCCAAGCTTTCACAGGCTTCTGCATGCCTTGTGTGTGTGCCTCCAGGATGTGGGTTGGGGTGTCTGTCCCCAATACACATCCTGGGTGCCAGAGAATCTGGAGTGCTGTGAATGACTGGGATCACCGTGGTCCATGATTGGTCCACATATGGAGTGTGTGTTTGTGAGCAGATCTCCCATTGGGTCCTCTCCGTTTTGGCGCAAAGAGTTCTCTCACTGAACGAAGGATAGGATCCAAGTATCCTGAAACTAAGAAGCCGAGTCGAGGTACCGCTGGTGAACCGCTGGAAGGTTTGGCACCCTGAGACCGCTGTCGTCCCGCGGGACCCCTCTGCATCTGGTTGTCCTAGAAGGTCTGCGAAGACGCTTGGACCCATTGGAATAGTGGGACCAACTATTCTCGGCACCTTCAACAAAACCCGCAAGTAAGCCTTCTCGGAAGTATCCCTGGGCCAACCAGTGGGCTGAGCAGCTTACGCAGGACCTTTGCTCTGTCTCCGCCGTCGTTTTGAGGAGGCCCTCGAAACTTGGTATACTGCTAGCTCTGTGTTCCCGGCACCGTCACACCGAATTTCGACCACTTGGCATTCCCAGGTCTGAAGTGAGACAAGTGCCAGGACCGGAGTAAACGCAGTTACTGTGTTCCCAGCTGCGGCAACAACCTTTGCAGGTGCGCTGCATTTGTGACCCTCTTGCCCCTGAAGCCTGCTGCAGTGAAGCTGGGCTGATCCATCCATCAGGAGCAGAGAAATTGCCACTGTCCCGTTTGGGAATCTTCACTGTATCTTCGGAACTGAAAGCTGCAGAGCCGTCATATTGCCGCAGTAGAACCCGCAACCGAAGTGGACTCGACTGGCGAAGTTTGGTCGGGAGTGCGCCTGGGGCCGGTGAGTAACCCTAACCTTAACCGGTGGCCCCTAGCACTTCCATCCTTTATTACGCACAAGTGGCCCCTCGGGGTCCCTTTCCTTTCCACTGCTAGTGCGAACTAGCGAACTATTCCCGAATCTTGGAATCACCTCTGCCTTCAAGTGGAGGCCCTCCTCGAATAGTGGGAATCTATTCTTCATCACCTCACCCACCTTCCTGAGCTGCTAGAGACCCCTGAAGAGACCTCGTTTTGCCCATTGGAACAACCGCGTGTGCCTGCACTACTTGTACTATTGAGCACAAGGCTCCTCTCTTCTTAGGGTTTGGACTGCTTCTTAGTTAGGTGTGTGTTTGATGCTGAAGGGGTCTAAAGACTACCTGCACTGCCTATTTTCCTTCCCCTCTAGGTTGTGAACTTATTTCGTGCTTTTAACCCTTTAGACCCCAATGGTCGTGTATATATCTTGTATTGATTGTGTTGCGTTGGTTTAGTAGAATTGCTGTGATTCTTTTACTGTGTGTTTAGTTACAAAGGCCTTGTAATAAATGTGTTTATATTTTTGATATATACACCTGTCTGGGAGTAATTTGACCAGGGAGTCCTTGCTCTTTGTGCTCATGGAGGTCTTTCATTCACCCTCACCCCTCCTGAGACTTAGTCTTGACCGCCTTCCATAGCTACCTTGATTGGTCTGGCTTGTCCAGAGGTTACCCTGTTCCAAGAAACTAGGCTGGCCTTCTGAACCTCTGCCCACCAGGTCAGAGTTCTGAAATCCGTCTTAACAGGGTCTGGAGCAAAATATGGCGTGCACCGAGGCAAGGACCGACAAGGGCCACTTTGCCACGACTGACTCTTGTGGACTTACTCCTGCTGCATATTTAAAAAGACCGTGTAAAGGTGAAACAATCAAAGACTTTCCTTTAAGCATATACTGCATTTTTTACTAACGCAGTATACTTATATTCTTGTATTTTGTTTGTTTATGGTTTATAGTCATAATACCGAACGTGTAAATCTCCCCAAAAAAAATCTCGAAAAAAAAGGCCGAAAAAAAAATATCGAATTTTTTTTTATGACGTTTTTTTTTTTAAATGGGGGGGTTCCCCCCCCCCAATCCCCCTTTTTTCTATTTTTTTTTTATTTTAACCCTTTTTTTTACTTACCTGACCCAAAAAATACATATATAAAAAAAAAAAACAATTCGATATTTTTTTTTTCGGCCTTTTTTTTTTTAGATTTTTGTTATTCGAGATTGACCAACCACCTTTGTTTATAGGCTCTATTATCATTCATATTGTGAGGCCCCACCCTTTTCAGCATTCTCTACAAATCTGGCACAGACGCGCACCAGGGCACGTGCACCGAGGCAAGGACCGACGAGGACCACTTTGCCACGGCGACGTGGCGTAAGAGGCAGCCACTATTCCTTGGTCATCTAGTTAATTGGAGGTAGCTGTGGCACTCTGCTATTCCCTGTTCCCTGTTCTTCGCAAAGTCTAGACCCAAATATATGCTAGTTCGTCTTTACTCGCTGGAATCCAATATGCCGAAGCAACTGAAAACGCCACACACAATCGCAGCACCAGCTGAGCATAATAGTAAGAAAACGACTAGTAAGGTAATTATGCGAACGCTTTTTCATCCAACCGTCAAGTATCAGCAAACACAGATATTCCAAACTTTTGTTCACTGCAATCTGACCACACAGTTGATCCATTACCCATGAGTGACAACATAATTCAAAATAATTAAAAAGTCCTGCCAAGTCAGCCTCGGCTAAAAGCAACGACAGCGAATAGTGATTCTAAGATATCAGAGTCCAGCACACACCAAATCATACCTTCTCAAGTAATGTCGGATACAACAATGATTGACACAGCCCAATCACCCAATGAAATGCCTCCTATAGTTCACTCTGCTCATGTCATGTCTAGCGAACAATTAGACTCGAGTCAGGTGATATCGGAGATAGCCATTGACACGAGTGTATATAAGTATCCATACTAATAACTCCTTTTCGCCTGATTATTACAAGCGATGCTCAATGGATTCCTCAGCTCATTCCTTGTCATTTGCCACACCAACTCCACGAAAGTGCGTAATAGTGGTTGTACAAGCTTCACAAATTGATCCTAAACAAAATTCAAGGTTGGAAATAATTATTTCTCCAATTAACATGATCATTTCCAGTTTCCATAAATTGTTTGAGTCTCTTGATTAAAAAATGACTCAACAATCAGCGCAGATTCAGACCATCGCGGAATGGATAGCTTGAGAAATGGCAACTAGAACGCAAAAAAATCTGGCAGTTGAAAAATTGCAACAAAACAAAGTATTAACATTAGAAGAACGACCATTACCATCCATTAACGAGCAAACAAACTATTCTGCTCTCCCAGCATTTAAACAGATAATCAGACCGGTTGTGCAAAATACGTCAGCAATAAGAATTGACGATTCGTGGATCATTGTTGAACAAAACAGACTAGCTAGCATACAAAGTTCTAAACTATTTGCAGGCAATGAGCTGTGCAATAGCGAAATCCAAGAATGTTACACTTTCAGATAAACAGGCTTCTCTAATCGCTTCACCTATGGAAGAATGCCTGCATCACAAACCCTCTTTCAATCAATATAGTGGCCGAATAACTCACAAACTCCACCCTTTAATCCAATAGCTCAAAAGTCACAATTCAATAGACTAGTAGACAGGAATGTAGAGCGCATAGAATTTTAAAAAGAAGCAAATCGCGAATCCACAAATGTAGATCAGAAATCGTCACGAACAGCTCACTCACATATAATGAAATGTCATGACTTACCGAACAACAAATATGACTTAGGCGGAGCAAGTGTTATGAATATCTTCTCTGAAGTGCCAGCCCTAGAAGATATTACAACGACAGATTTAGATCAAGTCGAGTTTTTGAGTGATGTTGATTTGTCTATTATTAGGCTTTGGATCCCCTCAGGTGTAGTGCTTAATGCACTATGGAGAGCAAAAATGTATCTCTTTAGGATGGGTTTCATCATTGCTCAAGACCCTGAAAGGAAACAAAATCATTATGCAAATAACAAACCAAATTTGAGTAAGTAATAAATCGGAATTGCCTAGTTCAAAATGCATGCAATGTGACCATGAAGCAACTCATAATGCCCCATCACATACAATAATATCACAACACCTGCCCAATGCATAACTAATAGCACCAAGACAACGGGCACAAATCAAACTCGCTAGTTGGAAGACCTGTGGACATCTACATCTACAATCCTCGGTTGACAATCGGATAAATGAATTTGACATCCTGGTATTACAAGAAACCTGGTTCACCAAAGCTCCAATATGGGATGATCACGAAATAATTTTACTCCCGGCTAAAGTAACAGCCAGAGGCAGACCAACTTCGGGTCTATTAGTGGCTTTAAAAAGAAGCTTGGGTATGACCATACAACAGTGGGCAACTCCAAACAACCACCTACAATTAGTAAAAATCGAATATCATGATGGTGAATATATATAGAAATCCGGTCTGAATTAATGATAACATTTTCTATCAAGATCTAACAATCATCTTGGAAGCTATATTATTGGACCCAGAGATTTCCGCCACCTTTATCGCGGGGGACATTCATCTTCATTGCCTGAATACCGACCACAAGAATAAACAACCAGTGCTGACATCACCATCAAAACCTTACTCTCGAATCCAGATTGTGTCAAACAGAAAATCAATTCAGCAGACTGGATCGAAATGAGAAGGCTATGTTTAACCTACAAACATTTTGCAATAAATAATTTTGGAGAAAAATAAATATCAGGTGATGGAGCCCTATCTCTGTAAATCTCCTTCCCTAGCAATCAGGACTGCCATTTTGCGCCTAAGATTAAATCTGCGGCCAACTCGAGATTTCTTAGCAGATCGCAAACTTGTAAGCATAGACCAAAATATATATCAATTTTGTAGCAATCCTCTATATAAAGAAAAAAAAAAGCACTTGGTGATTTACTGCCCTGCTCTCAATCAGCTAAGGCAAAGGTTTTTTGACAAATATTATACATATTTGGGAGAACTCAATGTTAATTTAAGATGGCAGTTGATTTTGTCCACACCCTCTATGTATCAGACTCTCTACTGTACATTTTCTAACTGCATTTGGGCTGAAGCATGAGTTTGTGATGGAAGAGGAATGAGTGACAATATGCCACCAGGATGTATAATCCACAAGATTGAAATCTTTGAAGCTAATGATGTGATACTACAACTCGGGCAATAATCTTACCTTAGGTAGTGTATATCAATGATGGAACTAGCCAGACACAACAATTGAATCGAACCTCATGGCAAAACAATGCTCCTAGGGTATGATTAAAGCTATGCAGCAGAAAGATTACATTTTACAAAATGTGATGAAAAATAAGCAGTAATACAAGGCTGTTCCCCGTTAGACATCCTGTAACAGTTTTTGTAATGTAAATATCATGATGGCTATTATTATCATTTTTAATTCATACTATCAATTGTATTTCTTATTTTATATAAATGCGAAGATGTTGTGTATATGCTTTATGATTCAGCCATCATATGATCATTATATGGGTACTCTGTCAAAATGTAATGTTTATTTTGATGTTTTATTATATGTTAATCACATGTTCTTATCTAAATTGTATTAACTATAATGTATTAACTTGATGTAAAGTGTATTGAAAAGTTGATTATATCAGCTAATTCAATAAATAAAAAATAAATAAAATATATGGCAATTCCCATTTGCAATCCCCCTTTGTTCTCCTTTCAATGTTCTGGCAAAAACTAGTTATGTATCAAAACTTCATAATTTTACGAGCAATTGCCATACTAAACATATTTTCTGTGTCGGCTAATCATGGGGAATTAGATAAGCCAACCACCAAATCTGTATCATGTATCACAGCCATGTGTCATCTTTCTGCCATTTCCATAAAAAGCACAACAGTTCAAAAGCACAACAGTTATAATGATAATGATGTGTTATTTAAATAGTGCCTTTATCCAAAGCGCTTTACAGAGCACATATTTACATACAATATCACCCAAACCGAAACAGTTAAAAAGCACAACAGTTATGAATATGTAAGTTATTAAGCATATCCCTAATTTAATTTTCCACCCGCTCACCAGCTCTCACATTTGGAACATGTTCAGATCAGTCAGAAACACATCTTAGATAGCCATTACAGTTTCATGAGTCACACGTGGATGACTTTTATATCCCCAAAATTGCCTGGAAATTAGATCAGAAATGGTACATAGATGAAATCCATCCATCTTATGATGACTGAGAAAAAGGCCTAAATGATAAGTCCTTTTAAAGTAATTGTGACTCTTCATGTGGGGCAAATGGCCCTGACTCCTGCCTTCCGAACTTTTGTTTCCACTGGGTCAGCCTGTGCCCACAGTTTATTTTTTTAAATTTGTTTAATCAATCTGTGTTGGATGCTTGCTCTTTGAAGTTGGTACCCCCATTTTCACACATATCAGTCGTGCTCCAGGCAAGGGTGACTTTTATTTTAAGTCAATGCTTTCAGAGCCAACAAATCTGGATAACATTGAATTTCAACACAGGCATTTTATTGTGGTTCGTCTTTAGATGGGAGATGTGACATCTAGTCTAATGGTGGGAGTTTTCCTTGTGAAGTTATGCCCACAGCCAGCAAAAGGGTATGCCTTGGGCTGACATTTTCCATGAAGACAAAGTGGCTCTTCAAATGTCACTGGAGTTTTATAGGTGAAACATAATATACATTGCTTTTGGTAAACCACACATCATGTTATGTTTTCCTGACATTTTTCTGTGAGCAGTGATATTTGTTTCACTTTTATTTTTTAAAACCGTTTTTATTTGCACACACATGTCCAGGCTGTTTTTGTTTTCAATGTTTAAAAATCCTGTTTTCCACGTGACAGTGATCTTTGATTCCTCCTTCTTTTGTAAATTAAAATGCTGCTTATCCATTGGTAATGACAGGTAGGCCCCCTTTCCACATGGCTCTTTAATTTTACTTGAAAAACAAAAACAAAGGCCAGGCCGTTTTTGTTTCAGTGTTTAAAATACTGCCAATCATTTTGAAAGGGACTTGAAATGCACCCCACCGATGCAAAGAGTTGTTTTTACTTTATTGGCAACGAATAAGACTTTTTTTCCCCTTCACAGATTTTTTTCTCAGCCTATTCTTTACATGGCTGATCTAGTGCACACATACTAAAAGTGCATTATATTTTCAGACCACCTGACAACCTCAGAAAACCAGATACTGGGGGGCCCTGTTGCGCTTGATAGAGTATGGCTGCCTGAAGAGGAAGCACGTGCTGGAGACCATATCCTTGTTCGTATCTGCGGCTGTACGGGGATATTAATTACACAAAACTGGTGGATTATGGCTCACACTCTTCTTTAATCATCATCCGACTCCGGAGTCACGCCTTCTGGCCGGAGATATTGCCAATTTGGAGTGGCCGGGGGCCAGCACCAACCCTCGACTCCAGCGAGGATGGCCCTTTGGGAGCGGGGACGCCACGGCTGTTGGGCCTGCTGAGGGGGAGGGGCCAGACATCTACGGGACCCTCGCTCTCCGGATTACCATTGTGGAGTGGTTTGCTGGCACCTACCCCAAGGGGGCTGGCAGATGCCCTTCCCCACCACACTTCTGGTGCCCCTTCCTCCCCATCGATCGAGCAGACGCTCTCCTGAGTCTTGGCGGGCACCGGCGAACCTGCTGTAGAAGACCAGCTGCCCGTGGTTGACTGCCCCTCCTTCACGCAACTTGTGAATGTGAGCCGCCACAGAGGTCAATCATCCGCTCTGTCAGGGACGCCCTGATCCTGTTCCACTGCGCCGTTGGGGCGAAGGTACGCGGCCCTCTGTGGTCTGCATGGACGGGGGCGCTGTGCCCGCTCCCATATGGTGAGTCCCTGAGAAGTTACGAGCACTGGTGCACAAACTGTACGGTCTTGCTCAAGATACCTCAATATAAATAGAGCTCTGTTATTATCCTTGACTGTAAGCTACGGGCGCGCACCCGTGGCCCTGCTCTCAACTCCAGCAGCCCGGGTGTGCGCTCCCTCCCCCGGTCAGAGCCCAGCTCCGACACACACCCTGGGACCTGCCTCCTTCCATCAGAGGGTGCCCGGCCCCCCTCCATCATCACCCTGCCCTCCTCAGTTAACAGGAATGTCACTGTGTCCTCCTTGATACGGGGCAGGACACAGCCCAGATGGCAGCCGACACAATCAACATTCCCGGCTGTGCCGCCACCTTATAAATGTACTTCTCATGCAGCACTGGCCTTACTGAGGGCGCCTTCTGGGACCCGCTAATGTGAGATCGCTGAATTGCTTAGATCCCTATGCCAACACCCAGCACAACGGGGCTGCCCTTGATGCACCAGATATGAGGCAAGACTGGACCTGATTTCTCCTTAATACACCTGCTGAAGTTACTGAGCAGCAAGTAGTGTTACACTGCTTGTTCCTTGTCCGACATTGACTGTATCTGTTGGCTTCATTGCCGGATGCAGGATGAGAAGGAGACCGTCGGCTTCCATCTCGGCATCTTCATTGGTGTACTTAAGTTGACCCGCCTATCCCGACTCAATCGAAGAGTACATCCCCATCTGGACTCGACCTCATATTTACCTGGGGACCCTGGAAACACTGCAAATCTTCCCCTTTGGAGTCCTTATCATGGAATCTTTGCTTAATATCTGTATCAAACACTAACGGGCCCCAAACGTCTAGGCGAAGAACTGTTTGGAAACATACTGCCGCACCGCCCCCACACCCACTCACCAAAATCAAGCGCAGGGGTCAGCTACAACACCCAGTACTTACCGGCCTCTTAATAGTCACTCTCGACCACTCACTTGGGCACGGCCCTTTGGTGGGGACGGGAGGTTTACCCTGTGAAGTGCCTGAGCCCCTCTTATATCGACCTGTTTTTCAGCGGTAGACTCACCTAGGACCATGACAAAAGGCACAAGCAAAAAACAAAGTTTCATCAACATGTTTACAAAAGCTCCACCTAAGCTAACTGACGATATTCCGGAGCCAGAACCCACCACATCGACAACTCCTGAATCTGCAGAGTCACAAAAAATGATAGAATTTATGCAGGAGAGAGGTTTACCGCCCTACACTCCAAGCTCGATGATATGAACGGAACCATATCCTCAATCAAAGCCCACATGGAGAGGACTGATGGCCGGGTCACAGAGGTCGAGACGAGGGTGAGCGCTGCGGAGGATGACTTGGTTGCTCTCCAGACAGAAGTCTCCACACTTTCCAGACAAGTACTTGAGGTTGCCAAAAAGAATGAGGATCTCGAATCGCGCTCCAGGCGCAACAACCTTCGCAGCATTGGGGTGCCGGAGGACAGAATTGAAGGGACCATGGAAGACTACGTTGAGCGTACCTTGCTGATGCTGCTGGACTCTCCTAAGCTCTCACCACAATTTGCAATAGAGAGGGCTCACGACACCCTGACCGTGAAACCAAAGCCTGGTGCACCCCCACGACCTATCATTGAAAGGGTCTTAAATTTTCGTGACCTAGATGCACTGCTCAGGGCAACGAGAGCTAAAGGAGATCTCTTTCTGGGTTCCTCCAGGATCCACTTATACCCTAATTTCTCGGTGGCTGTCCAGCAAGAACGCAAGACCTTCCTGGCCAAGAAAAGACTGCATGAACTAGGGGTCAAATACTCTATGCTGTATCCTGCCAAACTGAGGGTCGAACACTCTAATCAAGTTTTCTTTTTTACAATTCCGGAAGAGGCCTCCAAAATTATTGACGAGCATGTCCCCGGTTGACCGCACCTGTTCATACCGCCTTGTCCATTCTGTGTAAATTGTTGTGAAACACATGCTAGGTCCGGATGTTACCCAGACCCTGCTGTTAAGAGATCCGTCGGACTAGACTCATACTGATTGGTCAATTTGTTATGATAGCCCACCTGTCTTGATCATTACTTGCATTAAGTACCATGAATATCCTTAAGGAGTCCCCAGCTCGGAGCATTGCCGCCAGGTCAGCACACAGGCCCCCAGACATTGATGCCATTGTTTTGGTTTCGTTAGATGAGATCTGGGTTGTCATTCCTCTGGTTGGGGGAGGGACGTGGGTGGGGACGGGTAGGGAGGGGAGTTATGTTAAAAAATGCTTGACATTCAGTGAAGTAGTTGAGTGAATTGGTATGCAAAGATGGGCTCGATCCTGTAGGAGGCACGATTGCTGGGTCCGTGTTCCAGGCCCCTGGCTGCCAATCTGACATTTTGCAATGGTAATGTCCAATACACACGCACAGGAATAGCCATGATTGACGTCACTGGAAGCCCCTTATTCCTTTCTTTCATGGAATACCCGTGGGTTCAACCATCTATTCAATAACTTCAATGTCCCACTGGGAAATGTGTTTGCAATTTGTCTTCAAGAGACATGGCTGTTTGAAGCTCCAATGAGAGATGGTTTCACTATATCAGTCAATCCGGCCATTAAAAACACAAAAGGCCGTCCAAGTGCAGGCCTTATAACTATGGTTCACTTGTCTCAACATTGGTCAACTCCGAAAGCTTCTAATCCGAATCCATTTGTACAAGGCGTAATTATACACTCAATGTGTGACAGTGCAGCAGCAAAAAAAGGTCACTGCTGATCATTAATTGTTATTGGAATCCGGCAAGTATTAACACGAAGGAGTTTGTTAACGTCATATGTACCTTAATGGACGATGAAATTTAAAATACAGCAATCTAACAACTATATGCTGTGGTGATCTAAACTGTTCATGGTTCAAATATGACCAAAAAGAGCACATTTTCAGGCTGACCCCCAAAGAAGATCATGGAGAAAGGGCTCAAAGATGGTCTAATGCAATGAAAATACGCGACTGTGTTAAATGGGGCGGTAAGAGGTGATACGCCCGCACAACCAACTTGGCACAGAGAGTCTTTGCATAGTATTGATTACATCTGGATTTCGAGACCTTTTGAAGCCAAGATCAATACATTGCATGTTCAAAACATGAATAACAGCGATCATAGGCTATTAAATCTCGAATGCCTGCTGCCTGCATCAAACTCCACACTTTCATATAATCTACCAGTAGAAACAAACATGGGCGGAACCCACTGCGGATCAGTGTGAATCAGATTGGCTGCTTAACTGACAGATTCTCGAGGCTGCCCCTTGGGGTGGACTATACCCCCCTTTTATCGGTATATGTAACAGAATCAAAATAAACAACATAAAAGTCATAGACATCTGTTCTGTAAACTTATGCATGAGAAAAAAAAAGAACTATGAAGGGACTTGAGACAAATAAAAAACAAAATATTTCAAAACATAAATCACAAGAAGAAGTAAAGGTAAGACGCGCATTGTATAGAAACTGGGCAACATCTAATCGTATTATTCTTGAGCAAGATTGTGCTGAATTAATGATGAAGCTCATGATAACCAGAAACACTTGTGATATATGGCAAATTCTGAATACGGGCCATACGAACAGTCTGAACTTGACACAGAATACCAACTCTGGTGATATCTGGTGTGAGCACTTTGCTAAAGTGTTTAACAGTGCGAACCCTGTAACAGAATCAAAATGCAGGAGCGAAGTTGGGCCTTGGAACGTAGAAATGTCACAAGTTGACATAACTCGTGCAATCAAGCTGCTAAAGAATTCATGCGCTGCCGGCCCTGACATGATTAGCAATGTGAAGCTCAAAAAAAATATTCTGTCATGGGCTCCATTTATTGAGTGCTTGTTCAAGAAAATTGCTAAATATAAAACACTTCCTGAGTCATGGCTAACAGCAATTGTGGTTCCGATTCATAAAAAAGGACGCTGGGACACTCCTGAGAATTATTGCCCAATTGCCTTACTCGATTCAATCGGCAAAATCTTTGGTTCCAATCTAAGATCGAAGTTGGTGGTTTGGGCTCAAGAGGCCGGCATTCTTGATGACCGTCAGACTGGTTTTTCTAAGGGATTTGGTGTTGACGTAAATCTTGCAATATTAACCATCTTGAAATTGGAAGCTCAGAAAGCGAGTTCCAAAGTACATCTAGCCTTCATTGATATGAAGCAAGCCTTTGACGGCATTTGCTTTGGACAGAGCTACAAAAATGGAAGTGTACACCTAGCATCCTTAATCCAGTAATGGCCCTTCATTCAAATACCTCGTTTCGGGTCCATCTTAATAAGACTGGTGAATTATCAGCTAAAATCTTAACAACAAGAGGTGTAAAGCAGGGCTGCCCCTTGGCAGCCGACCTTTTCAAACTGTTCTTGGCGGACTTGCCACTTCATTTAGAACAAGCCCATTGCTTTCCTCCTAATATAAACCAGATCGCCGTAAGATACATTGCTTATACAGACGATCTGGTTCTGATGGACCGTACTCAAATTGGATTGCAGCGCCTTCTTCTCTGTCTCTATGACTATTTGTCCATCAATGAACTACAAATAAACACAGAAAAAACAGAAATTGTGTCTGTTGGACCTGTGACCAGTAGGAAGGACAAAGCCTTCAGGTGGGCGGTTGGCGGACATTTCTTGTCTTCAGTTAAATCTATACGTTATTTGGGAATTCAGTTTAACAACACACTTTGTGAACACCAATGGGTAAAAGACTTGAAACTGAAGTCTTCAAGATTGTCCCTTCAAGCAGCAAAAAATAAATAAAAGCTTTGGTAAATTCTCATTAACACCAATTTTAATGTTCTACCTACAAAAAGTAGTACCTATACTTACCTTTGGTGCAGAAGTAAGTTGGAACATTAAAGAGAAAACCTGGAACCAGCTAGAGGGTTGCTTTTAACAGCGAGTTTTAAATCTTCCGCAAGGTGTATCTCTCATTGCCTTACGCCATGAAATGTCATTAAACTCCCTTTACAGTCATATGATTTGGAAATCCATTGCACTGATGCGAAAGATGAAAGAAGATAGTAAACCAGCGGCCTACCGTATATTTTCAAGAAATCGTGAGTCCACCCGAGACTGCCTATTAGATCTATGCCAGTCAAGAGTGCAAGACTGGGTAGATGCCTCGGAAATCAGTAACTACGATCTGTTTATTCGGCCACAACATGCAAAAAGAAAATGTGATTCTTGAGCATGGATTGTCAACTTGGAAGAACACGAAAAGATGGCTTCAACAAAATGGCTGAGTTCGGATCATAAAAAACTGAACTCTCAACCATTTTACCTGGTGCGATGTTACTCGAGTTATTATCGTGAGCAATTTCTCAGATTTAGATTAAATATCATGAAAACGAAGGAAATCTTATGGCAAAGGAAAGATTCACTGACTAAAGACAATTTATGTCGCTTTTGCCGAGGTCCGGCTGAATCTTTGAAACACCTGATCCTTGATTGCCAAGCGACTTGTGACACACGTTCCAAGTACCTTGGTCAATTTGCACCTCTTGATGGAGATATGGTAGCTTGGTGGTGTCTAATCTCCAGTGGCAACAATGTAAAACACGTTTGTGCCATTGTAAATTACTTAAATGTATTGTTGCAATTCCCTTGTTAATCTGTGTTACTGAAGTTAGTGCAGGCCTCTTAGTATGGCCCTGTGGACATTTAATTGCCGCCCAAATGTTGGTAGTGCGGTTACTTACTACTTATGTTATTGGAACCGATGCAAGAGGGACAGTTGCTTGGATATTTGTGTTGTGTCTGACTACACTTCTTGCTTTCTCTTTTTTGGCTTCATCTTGTGTATCGCTGTTTAGAATCGAGATTGGTCTCTCGTCCCATGTTTTAGAAAGAGTTGTGGAACATTTGAGAGATTGTTTTGTCTTGTTGCCTTGATTGGAGTTTCCTTTTCTTATCATTTGAAACAAAAGTTTTTTCTTTATGTAAAAAAAATCATAATAATGTCCAATATCTATCCAATATCCAATATCTATCCCAATGGCTGATAACAATCTGGTTTACAGGAGTTGGAATGTACGGGGCTTAGGTAATTATAAGAAAATGCACTGTCTCCAGTTATATGCTGAACGCCATGGTACTAAAATACTGTTTTTGCAAGAGACACACGCACGTGCTGATGGTTGTGAAAGATTTGCTATGGCGTGGGGGCCCCAGATATGATACACTGATTACTCTACCCAAAATCGAGGAGTCATGAGTCTGATCCACAGGAGTATCAACTTTCAGCACAGGGCATCTCACATGGACCCCTTGGGTAGATATGTTCTGCTCTATGGCACCTTACAGAACAAAGAGGTTGTCTTACTAAACATATACAGGCCCAACGTGGATGACCCCGTGTTTTACGTGCACTTGGCTTCTCTCCTTGCCGGTTTCCCTCTTGTACTGATCCTTTAGGGGGGAGATTTCAATTCGATATTGGATGTGAGTTTTGACAGATCAGGCTCCAAACCCCGCCAACTCTCCAAAGCAGCCAAAACTATCCTTGAAATGCTGCCCCAGATGGCGGTCTCTGATGCTTGGCGACTAGTATACCCTGATTCACAAACATATTCTTTCTACTCTTCGGTGCATGAATCCTTGAGATAGATGGTTAATATCAGACGTGCTCATTAGGAACGTCACGCATATGTCACTTCTCCCTAGGACTCACTCCGATCACTCCCCGGTGACCATTTCCTTAAGTTGGGGTCCAGATTTTAACAAAACACGGTCATGGAAATTGAAGCCACAGTCCCTACTTGATACGGCCTTTAGAAATTAACTGGAAACCGCCATATCGCCACAGGATATTAATACTGAATTCCTGTCTTTCTATGAATCTCTCTGCTTGAATGTAGCTAGCGTCACTACAGCTGAGGTTGACACAAACTTAGACGAGCTTCCACTCTCAGTTCTCTCGGATGAGACTAGTAGCCGCCTGGATATAACAATCACGGCTCAAGAAATCTCAAAGGCCATTGATTCGCTGGCTTCGGGCAGGGCCCCGGGTTCCGACGGCCTTCTGGTCAAATTTTACAAACAATATAAATCCTGCATGGTCCCCCAACTACAGGCGCTATGGGAGGAGACCTGTGAGGTGGGTATATTGCCTCCCTCCCTCCGCAACGCTATAATATCAGTACTACTTAAGCCAGGCAAGCCCCCTACTCAATGTGGCTCGTACCGACCCCTTTCTCTCATTAACTGTGATGTTAAGATTTATGCTAAAATACTAGCCTTGTGTAGCCCCATATATGTCACACATCATTCATTCAGACCAAGCAGGATTAATTCCTGGGCCTCTACTTCCCTGAATCTGTGGCGACTGTTTATTATTATTAGTAGAATATATCCGAACATCCAGGCAGTGGCAGCTACTCTCGACATGCAAAAGGCATTTGATTCTGTATCATGGAATTACCTCTGGCGAGTCCTCGAGAAATGCAACTTTGGACCCCGTTTTCGGTCCTTGGTTAAATTGCTCTACTTGGATCCGGTGGCCAGGGTCCGCACCGAGGACAGATGTTTACCCCTCTTTCGAATAGCCAGAGACAGGGCTGCCCCTTCTCATCTTTAATCTTTGCCATAGCCATGGAACCATTTGCAGATATGATGCGTCAGGTCCATGTCTGCGATTGGCGGGTCAGCTGGACATTATCTCCCTATATGCCGACGATGTCTTACTTTTCATTTGTTCCCGGCGGAAAACCTTGCCCCTATCCTGAAGGATATTGTCCACTTTGGACGGATCTCCGGTCTTACGGTGAATTCCACCAAATCAACCCTGTTCCCACTCACTGAGGTCACACTTCCCCCCCCTAACCCTATGGGGTTTACATGGTCACAATCAACGTTTACCTACCTTGGAATAGAGGTTGCACGTCATTCTGATATAGGGCCTCATTACGACCCTGGCGGAGAACCATGGTGCAATTTGCACCATGGTCCATGGCGCAGAGCTGCCAACTCCGCCATGGGGGTTGGCGGACTTACCGCCCCATTCCGACCTTGGCGGGGCGGTAAGTCCCCAATCCCCATTTACCCTTCCCATTCCCATTTTTGCCCCATAGGGTATAATGGGAGTGGGGAAGGCGTTAATTACGCCACTGTAATTTACGGTGGCGTAATTAACGACAAGTCCCGTAGCGCCATGGATTTTTCCGCCTGCAAAAAGCGGGGTGGTCGGCTCTGGCCCCCAGTCTCCTTTTTCTCCACTACGAGGGACTCCAGAGCGACCTGCTCCGCTGCCCCGTCCTGGGCGGTGTGCTGACCACTCTCTAGTGGATACCTACCCGGCCCCGGATGGCGGGTGGCCCTGGCTCAGTTACCCTCTGCGCCGCCCTCTTCCTGCGCCACGGGTGCCGGGATCGGCACTGGACCCCAGAGCACCAGGCTCTGCTGCCCCTTCCTGGGCGGTGTGCTGACCACATGGAAGGAGACATTGCCCCGACTCCCGCGTGGTGAGTGATCCTGACCCCGACCACCTTCACGGCCGCCCCACGGTGGCGGACCCTGTCCATCAATTGCTGGACTCCTCCACCCATGCGAGACATTGGCTTTTCGGACACACGGGGGAGCCTGGGGGTGCTCCGCTCTCTACATTAACCCTCTGCCCCCCTGGATGGCTGGGGGCGCCGCCTGTGGATCTATCGGGTCCTGGTAATCCTGTTGCCCTTCCATTGGGGACGGCTGGCGCTGGAGGGCTGGCTCGCCCCCCCGTGGGCTCTCTCCTCAGGCCGTGGCGCCCACCATCTATATTTTGAGCCCAACAGGGAACCCTACTTAGATCCTTCGATCAGCTCCTTCCTGGACATAACTACGGAAGGCGATACAGCGACCCTACATACCCTGATGACGAGCATGGGGGCAACCTGAACTGCCTACTCCTTCTGGTCCACCCGTATTCCTGATCCTTGGCCGTTCTTGCTCCGGGGCTTCGCTCCCCTCCACCTCCTCCAACGTCCTTCGCCATTCAGATCAAGTGTCTCTCACTCCACTCCCGATACTGGGTTGCTCCCCCTTAATAGGGATTCTTGGGACCGATTGCTGCTCACTGGACCCTGCATATATTACCTGGCCGGCGGCCCCCTCTCTGGGCCCTCCCGCTTGGAACGGAGTCGTCGTGTGCTCTCCTGGCGCGCGGCTCGACCTTCGCCTGCGAGCCTCAGTGGATCCTGGTGCCTTCCCTTCTGACTTCACCCAATTCCTTGGTGGATCCTTTGATCTTAAGTTCATCCTTCCATCAGCATCATGTCGACACGCACTGGCAAGAAACAATCCTCCATCAATATCTTCACCAAGCCCTCTGGAAGCAATGGACCGGAGACGTCCACACAGGAGCCTTCTACCCCAGTGGCGCTAGAGCCGTTCGACCCTCAGAAAATGATGCAGTTCATCCGGGAGGGATTCACCACAATTCATTGTAAATTGGACGACATGAATGGCACGATATCCTCCATCAAGGCGCATATGGAGAGAACGGATGGTCGTGTGGCTGAGGTTGAGACGCGTGTGAGCACCACTGAGGACGGCCTGAGCTCCCTCCGGGCGGAGGTCTCCACACTATCCGCCCGCGTCACAGAGGAGGAGAAGAAAAACGAGGACCTTGAGTCTCGCTCGAGGCGTAATAATCTCCGCATTATTGGGGTACCGGAGGATGGGATACACGAGCCTATGGAGGAATACGTGGAGGGTCTACTGAACCAAATCCTGGATTCCCCTAAACTCTCACCTCAGTTCGCGATTGAAAGGGCCCACCGTGCGCTCACGGCGAAGCCCAAACCCGGGGCACCCCCACGTCCCATTATAGCAAGGGTCTTAAATTTTGCGACCGAGATGCCCTCCTCAGGGCGGCAAGACTCAAAGGGGACCTTCTCCTGGGCGCAGCTAGGATCCACCTATATCCGGACTTCTCGGTGGCGGTACAACGGGATCGCAAGACCTTTCTGGCGGTCAAGAGAAGACTACGTGACCATCAGGTCAAATATGCCATGCTATACCCCGCCAAACTTCGGATTGAAAATGCAAACCGAGTCTACTTTTTCACGCTGCCTGAGGAGGCCTCCAGGTTCATAGATGAACACTTTCCCGGCTGAACTGTTCCTTCATCAGTCACCGCTGTGGGCGCACCCCCCACCGGCGCGTCGGATCACGTGATGTGACATTGGCTAGCCAAGGCATTGACAATTCGTTGAATGGATACCGTTGTGTCCCATTCCGTTCTCCCAGCGCTGGAGGGGGCCCCCTTTTTTTTTATTGGAGGCGACCAGGCCACACTTATGACAGATTGTGTGATTGTCCCTATCGTTCCTTATGATTGCTCTGTTCGGGGACGCACTGATATGGCAGGAATTGGTTGGGTCTTTGGGCAGGCTGTGCTGTGGTCTGCTCCCCACCATTACACCCCAGAGGCTTGCCACACATATTCTCTGCTTTCTTGGTCGCCCGGGAGTCCTTGTATAACCCCCTGGATTCCACCACGACATGTTGGTATTGGACAGCACTACTCTGCATGCTAACTGTCCTCCATTGTTGGTTTGTTCAAGACATGGGCTTGCATGCGATCATTTTTCTCTGGGGCATCCTTCTGGTCAGCTAGACCCCGTTAACCGATTGAACACTATTGTTGCCCCTTCGGGCGACTGTGACGTACACTTGTCAGACTCCTGTTGGGTGCCCCCTCCTTCTCGCGCCCCCTTGGGCTCACGTCCCGGTCCCCCCTTGTCACTGTGGCACCCCCAGGGCATCAGTGGCCGGGTGCATACACCACCCCGGTCCAGTTGATCGGGAATTCACGTTTTGCAGCCCCCGTTCATTGGTTCATTATCTACTGACCATGCCCGCCTCTTCCTCGGGAATTCACGTTTTGCAGCCCCCGTTCATTAGTTCATTATCTACTGACCATGCCCGCCTCTTCCCTTCCCCTCCACGGGTCCTCCCCTGGACGGGAAACGACATTAATGTCGGGCATCATGTTTATCCTAAAATTGCCTCACGGTTCGGAGCATTGCCGCCGGGCCAACTCGCAGACCCCCCAGGCGTCGATGCCACTGTTCTGGTTCTGGTCGTTTGGTTATAGGGTCTTCATCCCTCTGGTTGGGGGAGGGATGTGGGAGAGGGAGGGGGGAAAGGGGTTAAATGTTAAAAAAGGCTTGGAGACGGCAGGAAGGGTAGAGTTCGGAGCACTATGGCCCCAGGGGCATCGCGGACCTGACCATATTGGTCACCATCCATGGGGAGCACACTTCCATCCACCCATATTCCTCTATGGCCACCTCTGGAGTGCGGGGTGAGGAGGCATTGACATTCATGAGTTGGAATGTGCGAGGTCTGGGTAATTACAAAAAAATGAGACTATTACAGCTTCAGGCCGAGAGACATGGGACTAAAATCCTATTTCTTCAGGAGACACATGCATGCTCTGAGTATTGTGAAAAGTTTGCGAAATCATGGGGCCCTCAAAGGTACTTCACCACCTACTCCACCCAGAGCCGCGGAGTTATGACCCTGATCCACAGAACCCTCAAATTCAACCCCATTGCTACGTTAATTGATCCCCTGGGCAGATATGTTCTACTCCATGGCGTCCTGCAGAATAGGGAGGTGGTCCTCTTAAACATTTATGGCCCCAACATCGATGATCCCGAATTCTATGTACAACTGGTGACCCTCTTGGAAGGCTTCCCGCTGATACCGATTCTCTGGGAAGGCGATTTTAATACGATATTCGACGTGGACCTAGATAGATCTGGATCCAGACCCCATCAGCTCTCCAGAGCGGCATATGCTGCACTGTCCTCCCTTCCTCGACTAGCCCTATATGACGCATGGAGGTTTCTTTACCCTGACTCCCGATCTTACTCCTTCTATTCCTCGGTTCACGATTCCTTCTCTCGAATAGACAGGTGGCTGGTGTCTGGTGTGCTGATGAGGAGCGTGTCTGGATTGACTATCCTCCCCAGGACCCTTTCCGATCATTCCCCGGTGACAGTCACCCTACTCTGGGGCCCGGACGGCGGCCGCACCAGGCACTGGAGGATGAAACCACTCTCTCTCCTCGACCCGGTCTTCAGCTCGAAGTTGGAGTCGGCCATCGAGGAGTTCTTTGAAATTAACACCAATTCCGTTTCCTCCCAAGCCACCCTCTGGGAATCCTTTAAGGCCTACATCAGAGGCATTGCGCTTTCCAAGGAAAATGGTATCCTTAAAACTATTCGGAGGGAGATTGCAGCGAGCGAGGCCAAATTATCGGCGTTGGAGACCCAATACATGTTAGACCAAACCCCAGAAACCCTTGCGTTAATTGGCTCGGAGCTGGATACATTCCGCTCGCTCGCGGACCGTGAGCTGAGGTTTCTTGATAACCCTGGACATGCGAGGAGATATGGGGAGGGTGAACGCCCAAGCCGCCTCCTGGCTAGACTTCTCCGCTGTGAGTTTGGTGCCCCATCCATTCCTGGAATCGAGAGACCTGATGGCTCCCTGGCCACTTCGCCGGGAGATGTCAATTCTGAATTCCTCTCCTTCTATCAATCCCTATATACACAATCAGATAAAGCCACTGAGGCAGAAATCGATGCCTATCTCAATAATCTTCCCCTCTCGGCTCTCTCTCCTGAGACCGCCGGATCCCTTGAGAATCCATTCAACCCTGAAGAATTCTCGGAGGCTATAGACTCCCTCTCTTCAGGCAAATCCCCGGGATCAGACGGTATACCTGTAGAGTTCTATAAACACTTCAAATCACTCCTACTCCCTCGTCTAACTGCGCTATGGGATGAATCGGTGGAACTAGGCCAATTCCCCCCCTCGTTGCGCGAAGCCACCATAACAGTCCTACTAAAACCCAATAAACCCCCTACTCAATGCGGCTCGTACCGTCCACTCTCTCTGATCAATTGCGATGCCAAGATCTACGCCAAAATACTTGCTCTTCGACTTGTCCCCTTCATGCCACATATTATTCACCCAGACCAAGCTGGGTTCATCCCAGGCCGCTCCACATCCTTGAATTTGAGACGTCTATTCAACATTATAAGTAGAGTGAGCCTGAATGTACATGCAGTAGCCGCAACACTCGACATGCAAAAGGCATTTGATTCGGTGTCGTGGAGATATCTCTGGCGGGTACTTGACAAATGTAAATTCGGTCCCACCTTTGTCTCTTGGGTCAGACTACTTTATTCCAACCCTAATGCCAGAGTCCGCACAGAGGACCGTTGCTCCCCTCTTTTCCATATAGCCAGGGGCACTAGACAGGGATGCCCCTTCTCTCCCTTAATATTTGCTGTAGCAATGGAGCCATTTGCGGACATGCTTCGTCAAAACCATGCGCATAGGGGTCTACGTACTGCCGGTATCTCGGACATAGTTTCCCTGTACGCTGATGATGCTATTCTTTTCATCCGTTCCCCCGAGACCAACCTGGCCCCAATACTGAAGGATGTTGCCCTCTTCGGGCACATCTCTGGTCTCACGGTAAACTGCTCTAAATCAACCCTCTTCCCGCTTACTCCCAGCACACTTCCCCCCCCTGATACCATGGGGTTCGCTTGGGCCCAATCTAAAATTACTTACTTAGGTATAGTGGTGGCTCGTCACACCGAACGGGTCCGTGAGGAGAATTATCAGACATACCTCACAAACCTCATCACAAAACTACAGGGCTGGGCCAAGTTGCCGATTTCGCTGGCGGGCAGGATAGGGGTACTGAAGATGGCGGTACTTCCCCAACTCCTGTATAGATTTGCGAATGTCCCGCTATGGCCGGGAACCGAATTCTTCCAAACATTGACACGTATTCTCAACTCCTTCCTTTGGCACTCAGGTGCGGTCCGTCTAAAGCTCAAGACCCTTGCCACCCCCATGGAGGCTGGAGGATTTGGAGCTCCGGACTTCCTTAATTATTGGCTGGCGGCACAACTCCAACACACTGCACACTGGTTCAATGTATCGGATCCCCCCCCCCATGTCAGATTGGAAAGGTTATCGGTCAGTGACCGTGATATCCGATCTCTAGTGGTCACGCCCATGCCGGTGGTGTCGGACTCGCTGGATCCTACGGCTTGCACATCCCTAGCCTTACATAAATCTTGGCAAATACTGGGTTCCATTCATCCCTTTCACGGTAACTTTCCGATTTGGAATTTCCTCCCAGAAGTCCCACATGTCCCTCCCTCGGTGGTCCGTACATGGGCTGAGGCGGGATACGAACTACTACGCGACATATTCAAACAGGGAAACTTTATAGAATGGCCCGACCTCCCGGCCTCCCTTAGGCGGAGACCCTCCGTTTGGCTCCAATACTCATCTCTCCGGGGGGTACTCAAACGCAAATACATAAGTTTTCCGGCATTGCCACCAGATGAACCTGCAATTACCGAACTATCCTCGCCTTCCCCTATGAGGGGAAAAATCTCCAGGCTATACACCCTGCTTCAAACCAGATCACCCCCCACATTCTCCAAACTGAGGCACGCCTGGGAGTCAGATCTCGGCTCCGAAATATCTGACGAGCGTTGGACCCATATGTGTGCACGCACCCAGTTGATCTCCTTTAACTCCCGATTCAAATTAATTCAATTTAAGGTGCTCCACAGATATCATTACACCCCGGCTAGGTTACACCGTATGTCAAGTGACTCTTCCCATAGGTGCCCTAGATGTGGCGATGAAGAAGCGGGGTATATACACATGATCTGGTCTTGCCCCCGACTCACCCAATTTTGGACCTCAGTATGCTCCACTATCTCATCCATTCTCGAGTGCCCCATCTCCCCATCCCCAATGCAGTGTCTATTTCATGATTTCCCTGAACTTCACCGTGATTCCAGGAAACTGGCTAGCCTCTGTATGCTACTAGCTGTGCGTACAATCCTACTCTGCTGGCTTCGGCCGAACACCCCTACTCACGCACAGTGGCTCAGGGCAGCCACGTGGGCCTCTGACACCGAGGAGTCCTGGACGATGCAACAGCCCGCCCACTCCAGACCTAGAGATATATGGCAAAAATTCCGCTCATACATGTCTCCCACCGTCACCGACTCTGACCCTGCATCCCCAGATCCTTCTCTTGCCTCAGCTCCAGATGACTCTTGATTCTTTCCCAACTGTCTTGTTCTGTCCTCGCATGTGCCCCCCATGGGTGTACGGTGTTCCCTTTATTGCCTTATGTAATTTCTTAAATTGTACCACATTGATCTGTGATGAACACGATCCCCTTTGTATTTCTGTTGGTTTTACATGCTCTACTGTAACTTGCCTGTGCCTGTTGTACCAAGCTGAATAAACAAAAGTTAAAAAAAATAAAATAAAAAAAAAAGATTTTGTGTGGGGATTGTTGTGTGGTCCTTCATTGTTTTCAGATCTTCGTTTAGCAGTTGGAGTAGGTTGCATGTAGAGTCTGACATTTCCAGGTGTGGTTTTGGGTTTGTAATATGGAATTTTGTTGTCTCACTAGGTCCTAGTGACAGAGTGCTCAAGTGGATTGGTTGTTTTCTAGTTCTCTGATCCTTATTTATCCATCCATGGTATTTGGTTCTTCTGTCCTTGTGTGGTTAAGATTTCTTTGGATTGCTGATTGTGAGGGTCTGTCGGTGGATAGGTATTGCAAGAAATTGAGCAATTTTGGTTGAGATGTCTTAAAGCAGCTCTTACTTGAAGAGATTTTGTGCAAGATTTCCCAAAATATTTGGCTTCCAAGACTTAGTTGGTTGCGTTGTTTCACTTTTTTGTGCTTTACCCTTCTGGGTATTTCTTGTCCGATGGTCTTTCTGTGATTGAATCCTTTCAGTGTGGTTTATGCAGTTGTTTTCTGAGGGGATCTGGTGCTTTGTGCTTTACTTTTTTCCATTTGTTTCAAAGTATCCCAGTGGGATATTTTCAGAGTGTCATGGTATCACAGTGGGAGTTCACCAGTGATCATGAATATTCCAGTGGCAGCTTATCTTGGTGACAAGATATACTGCTTATCAAGGTCGCAAGATTTCTCATTGGCAAAGTACCCAGGTGGGAAGATATCCCAGTACCAACATTTCCCAGTGGACAAGTTATCCCGTTTGCTAAAATCTCCCAGTGGTAAAATTATCACAGCAAAAGTTTTTGGCAGTGTTAAAGAATCAAAGCAGTGAAATATCAAAGTAGGAAATTGTCAAAGTGGGAACAATCATAGTGTCAAAATATTAGTGGCCAGTTATCAGAGTGGGAAACCAAAATAGCAAACTATCAGAGTGGTACAATATCACAGCGGTAAGCAAACAAAGGGGCAAAATCTCAAAATGGTTGACTATCATGGTGGCCCAGTTCTAATTTGTTGAATTTGGTAAGCTAATACAGGGGCCAAGTATCAAAGTGGCAAGGTGTCAAAATATCAGTGGTAGATTATAAAAGTTGGCAATATATTAAATGGGTGCATTATTCATTGCTCTGACCCTTACCTCAGTGCTGTGTGGTCCAGAGGGTAGAGAGTGCTGCAGGGCTAGAGTGCCAGACAAACGGGAGGCACCCTCAACCTTTTCCCTTTGCCAAGGCTGCCCATGCAAGGCACCTCTGGGTGGCTCCTTAAATTTAGTTTTTACGTCATGTTAAGTAAGGCTTGCAGCCAGACGTTCAAAGTAGGGAGGGCTGTTGAAAGAGAGAGAGCAGGCAAGGTTAAGGGAACTGGGCATTCAACAAAGTTCATGTATGGCGCTTTGTCGGAGTTTTTAAAAAAACAATAGTTACCTTCCTCCACTGGCTGTTGATGGCTCAAAAGACTGGAGAGCAGTGAGTCTGGTGTATGCGAGAGAAGCTGTCCGGAGAGGGGAAGCAGGCCAGAGACCACCACCAGCTCAATGAAATAGAATCTGGAGGAGTTATATGGGTTTCCACCATATGACTGTGATGCAAGTTCCTTCCCTTCTTTTTGAGACTTTGCAAATCAAGCCAATATCTAGTCCCATCAGCATCTTGAATTTGTTCAGTTCCATGGAGTGAAGTTAAAGGGTTCCTACGTTTTCTGAGTTGTAAGTCCTGGTGCTCACAAATGTTGTCCTACATGCAGAGTTCCCAAACACCATCTTGGTAAGCGTTCACCATTATGCGACTTCAGCTATGCCGCTCCAGAGCAGTTTCTATGCCACTCTACTGCCAAATGTTTTCCTGCATGTCTCTGAGTCCCACGAAGGGACTGAACCTGTTAGCAGTGCCGTGGTTCTGCCATGCGACCTGGGAAGGGTGGGGTAGACCAGGGGATCCTCACGATACAGCATTACAATGGTGGCAGTGCCCAGCCCCCATGGTACCCCAATCCTTAGCCTACGTGCCAGGTAGGAATCTTCTTCATGCCTTGAAACTGCAATTGACATCAACTGGTGGTTCTTTGAGAGCAAGCATTGGGGTTGGGTCACTCGCTTGGAAACTACAAACTCCCCAGCTGTTTCTTTATGCTATGGCATGAGACCATGACACAAACCATTTACTAGGCATCCCACCATCTTGGATTCATCTTTGCAGAGTTTGTGGCCAGGGCCACTTGGCAGATCTTCACGCTCCTTCTGACATGGGTGATTGGATGCCACCTTGTGCTGCACTGGTTCTCATGAACCCCAGCAGTCTGGGCTTGCAGGTACCTGTGTGAGTAGGCATGGTCGGAAAACCGTTTCTCTGTTCACATTACTTTGTCAGCTTTACAATATTCAGCTTGCAGGGACATGCAGTAGTATTCCTGCATACTGGCAATACCAGCAATTTACATTCCCTACAAACAGGTCTTTCTCATTTCCTCTCAGGTCCAACTAGGGTCTTTCCTCTGTTCTTTCTCTCTCTCTACTTATGGTGTTCCCCAGAGGTCCAACCTCTCTCCCTGGCTCTTCAACCACTACCTTGCACCTCGTGCCCACTGCATTGCTACTTTCTGCTCAAATTTTCAATGTTATGCGGATGACACACTCAGCTCTCTTTCAGGCTCCCCTAAACCACCTCTGCTTCTTCTCTCATACGAGACTGTCCGGCCGCAATTCAGGAATGGTGTGCTGCCCATGATCTCTGCCTTAATGCCAGTAAGATTGAGATCATCCTCAATGGGACACCCGCTCCCTCCTTTTCTCTCTCTGGCCGCCCACTCAGGGCCCTGTTCCTGCTCCTTCCTGTGAGGCTAAGAACTTTGGTGTCATCTTCGACTCCACCCTCTCCTTCTCTCCTCACATCTGACGTCTCTAAGAAGTGAAACTATTAGCAGCACCTCCTCCGAGGTATTCTTCCTTTTCTCACTTTCCCCCAGAAGCTCACTGTCTCCAGAGCTCTGGTCCTCTCTAGACTGGACTATTGCAACAGCCTCTTTCTAAATCTCCCTGCCTCTACTCTTCGACCTTTACAATTTATCCAGAACAGGACTGCAAGACTTGTACTTGGCCGCAACCCCTGCATCATATCCCTCCATCTCGGAAATCTCTTTGCTGGCTCCCTGTGGCTGCTAGGATCAACTTCAAGATCCTCTGCATTGTAAAGCCTAGTAAGATCGTTATTGTTCTCCCTTGTTTTCCCCGTCTTTTCGGGCCTATAAAACACACGTGTACAGGCGCGTTATACATGCCACATCATATATCATATCATGAGCAGTCAGTCTTTGTTGCTGGATACACGTAACATTTTCTTCAATCACAGGGTACTTGCTCCGAATGTACCCAAGTTATTTCCTGACTTTAGGAAGTGTTTTTTGCATAGACTGGCCAGGGGTTACCGGTTCTGTATGGGTGCTTAGGGAAAATTGTCTAAGTATGGAGTGAGAACCTGAAAAATAGCAAACTGAAGAGAAAGGCATGGGTAAGCTCCTAGACTTTTGAACTAGGGTAGGACCAGCCCAGGCCGGAATTTGTGTAAGGGACGTTATCTGATCATGCTTCATGTGGCTGTGACACTTGTTAAAATCCTGATTGACACCAATGTGTACGGAGCCGACTCTGCTTCAAGACAGTCTTAAGGGTGGATCTGCTAGAGTAAGAAGGAAGGAATTTGTCAAGTAGAGGAGAGAGAGTCAGAACTTGGAGGCGTTGGGAGAAGGGACTTACGTTAGTCGAATCAGGACTCTTTGAATTCCTTGTCCCCAAATGTGAGCCTGACACCAACATAGCCTGCCTACACCTCTGCTGTAAAACTAGGGGAAGGGACACTGCTTTTATAAAGCACGCAGATGTGAGGCAGGTGTTTAGCGTATGCTGCCAAGTACGACGAGGGAGCTGTAGGGCATAGGCCGTTTGAAAATCAGAACGGGACATGGGAGGGGGGTCCCCATATTGGGGAGAATTGGCATGGAGAAGTTGCAACAGGAGGTAGCAGCCAAAGGAAAGCTAAAGGGCGATTGTGTTTTGGACTGGAGCGGCAGCAGGTGTGGTTGGGATAAATGAAACTATTGGGAGTGACACTCTGGGCACAAGGTTTGCAGGGCGGGGGGCATGTGGTGGAAAATGATCACGCAGAAGTTAGGACAAGGTGCAACAGGAGGGGGAAACCGCAGATTCAGAGAAAATGCCACAAGGAGAGACAATCGATGGGTGGGTGTTTGTCGGGTGTTCCGCGGGGGACTAAGTCGGTAAGCAAGCATTAAGCAGAGGTACATCGACCCATGAGAGGGTTGGTGTGTGACCATGTAGTAGAGGTGCAAAGGAAACTGTAGGGACTTGGATGCAGTGAGGAAGTGGCAGAGGTTGAAAGGAAGGGGCATTAAGGAGGTGGCAGAAAGCACCAAAGAAAGGGGGAGGAGCGAGATAAAGGTGGGGGAGAGGAGTAATATGGAGGAGGTGGAAAGTGGATGAATGGAACATGGTGGCATGAAGGAGACTAATGATCATGTCTTCTCCTCCTTATGCCTCCTCCCAAAGTGGGGGAGCAAGTAAGGTAGTGGGGGGGGGGGGAATAAAGACCCAGCGAAGGGAAGATCAATAGGGAGAGTGAGGAGTTGAGGATAAGAGCAGGAAAGCCAATGGATTAAGAGTAGGACCAGATACAAGGAAGACAGGAATCAGAGGTTGGTGCAGAGAAGACCAGAGCGAATGAACCCAATACCATGGACCATATGATAGAGGGGTGGTTCAAACCAAAGTTCATGGAGAGAATGTGGCCTGATCTGCGATTGGCACAAAGTTTAAGCCTGAAAACTGGATCTTTTCTAAGATCCAAAAGAACCTGGCATGTTGCCCACGTTTAGTGGACACAGAGCAGCAAGGGTAGTGGTGCTGGCGTTGTTTCAAGAGAAAGACAAAAGTCAATAATTCAAATTAAAGAGGAGGAAGGAAAGCTCAGGGACAACGTGTTTGTCTTGGAAGCAAGACCATGCAGTGTAACACAGGTTAAAATCTCGATTATGTGCTTAGAAACCACTTGCTGGTATTAAGCATGTTATAAAAGAACAATTATAGTTATTATAATAAAGAGCCAAGCGAGAGTATAAGTTAGCGATTGTACTCTTAAACCACAAAAGAATGACTTAAATCACCAGGTGGAGGAGTTCAAGGGAGAGGGTGGGACTGAGGGCTAAGGTTTTATAGAGAAACCCTTATTTGTTTCTTGATTTTCCAGTACATGAACGCCGTTTAACCTAATCCCTTCACTTTTCTGTTTGTTTTATAAAGTCCCTTGAAACTCAAACCCGTCTTTTGAGTTATATGTTGCTCTCTCAACTGTGATGACAGGTAGGAATAGAGGGTATAACCAAAAGGGTTGTGTTGGTTGGAGAGGAGTACTAGTTATTGCAATGGATGTTTGCTGCGGCACATCATATGTGGTGTGCTTGTGTGGTAGAGAGGCTCACATGCATTTTGTGGTCTGGGAGCCACCACATGGCCAGCTGTGATTTTGTGGGAGGGTCTTCCCCAGTGCCTGGATAGTAGATTTGTATGGGACCCGCGCAGCTGGAGAAGAGGCAGAAAGCCAGCATCCTTGGTATTGAGTTTGCATCGAAAAGTAGTCTTGTGGAAAGATTGTTTGCAGCTCCACAAAAATCACACAATGTCAGAAGAGCAACACTGAGCTGTCTTTTTTCTGATCAGATTCCGCACCCAGAACTACCCACCAAATCACAAAGGGTAAATATACAGACAGGATATGTCTCAACTCTTTAAAGTAACAGCAACCAAGCACTTCTGTGATTCTCAACTGCTGATCTTACATAGCTAATTTCGGTATTTCCAGCTGATATATTATACAAAATAATGTGTTCTTCTCCTGAAACGAGTTGTTGTAATGGCTGCATTCGTCTGTCATTACCAATCCCTTGGAATACAGGCAGAACGCGCTCTCAGCCCACTAACCATCTGCAATGTATAAAGTCAAGGTCAAAATCTAGGCCTGAGTCTGAGACACTAGGAAAAGGGTGAGGGAGAAACAGTTTAAACGAGTCAAATAAGAGCAATGGTTTTCAGCTGTCTTTATCTGTCTAGTTTATAAAACCACAATGGGGAGTGAACCCAATATAGCTTAAAGCCTTTCCGAGATGCGATATATGATATGCTTATTAGCTGAGTGTGGTCCTGATGAACAAGGTGAGCATTTGTGGATTGTTAAGCTACTTCTGAAGTGTGAAGATGTGGCATATGTGTCCTAAGAAGGGAAGGATAAGATGGCCATTGGAAGGACACAGAATTCAATAGGTGCTTTTTTAAACCCAACTTAAAAAATGTCCTGGATGTCCATTGCTTACCTGAAGCTCAACACCTCCAAGACCGAATTCCTACTTCTGACCAACAACACTGAAGACCCTGACATCAAGACCTGGGTCTCTGCTATGAACTTCGAGGGCTTCACACACCAACTAACTCCCCGGGTCAAAGTCCCATGGGATTCTAAATCAATACACCTCTCTTCAAGGAGCAGATAGCAAGGGAGACACAAACAGCTTAGTGCCAGCTTTCTCTTCTGTGAAGGTTCAAGCCCTTCCTTCCAGCAAACCACTTCCAATTGCTTCTCTATTGCGAGTCCATGAGCATGAAACCTGTTACCTACCAATCTCTGCAAAATTGTCTCTTTTTTGCAGTTCAGGAAACAACTGAAAACCTTTCTGTTAAAATAAGGACCTATGTTTATAGTACTCAGCTTTTTCGTATTGATTTAACATCGGCCCACAAATGCCGTCTCTGCCCGTTTCCTTGTGATGATGCTCTCCAAGGTTTGTGGAAGACCTTCCAGAGGCCACCCTGGCAACCCGGAGATGTAGCCTACATGATACAGCATGACTTGTCAAAGTACTCCACAAATTTGACCACATCACCCCAACCCTTCTTGAATGGCATTGGCTCCTGCTGCAAATATGTATCCCCTTCAAATCCTGCAGCATCATCTACAAGCCCATCTCTCTCTCAAGTCCCCAAGCTAACTCGAAGAGTAGAGTGATGGCCTACGGAGCAAACAATATTTCAAACTAGAAAGAACTAAAGTTTGCATTAACGGTATAGTGGAAGTAAAAATTAATAAGTGACAAGTGTTCCAAATATTGTACAATCTGAAAATGTGACCCTGAAATGTAAATGTGAAATGAATGCAAGATTGGGAGCAGACGAGACAAATGTTATGTGAAGAGGAGGAAACTAAACTCTATAAAAGACCTGAAATTAAGGGAAGCAGGAAAAGGGGGGTTTTGTTCTTTTTTTTAATAGGATTTATCGGCTGTTGAATCCTGGATGGATATCCACTTTTTAGCATTTAAATATTGAGCGATAGACATAGATGATGAGAATCGGAGAAGAAAATGAAAAAAAAATCTGCAAATGTCGTCTCCATAAATATGTGCCTTAGAAATGTATGAAGGAATTGGGGAAACTATGAGAATAGTGTAAGAAGTGAATAAAAGAGGTCCAGGACGGAATCGGAGAAAACTGCATTCTACAGGGTGTGGGAAGAGGTAAAGCCTTGCCAGGAAATTAAAAAAAGAATCGGATGATGCTCAGAATTGGGAAGAGCATTCCATTTCAGGGGGTCCAGACACAGAATGCTCTTTCCCTATACATCAGACATACACTTTGGACCCAGGACTAGTGAGCCAACATCATCAACAAAGCCAGAAGACAACTCTCCAGTACCACCTCTAACCAACACATGTTGGACACTAATGCTCAGGAGGTCCCGTAGGGAAGGACATTGAGCATTGACAATGGACATCTTGGGTGTCCAACCTCAAATGGTTGACACCCATCATAGAGCATGAGGCACTCGGAGATCAGTGGCAATTGCACCATTAAAACATTGTAACATATTTTGTATTTGCCACATTGTATGCAAGCCAGGGAGCCAGTATGGAGCTTGAGGTATTCTAGGGTTAATATTAGACACTACACCATTCAGTACCTGGACATTGGGGAGGAAGGATAGCTCAGGGGCAACTCGCTTGTCTTGGAAGCAAGACAACGCAGCGAAACACAGGTTCAAATCATGATACTGTGCTTAGAAACCACTTGTTGGTATTAAGTGCATTATAAATGAACAATGAAAATAAAATAAAAAATATTGTGTAGTGGTCCCTTTCTATACCAGCCAGTTAACCTAAGCAGCCCAATTGAAAACGCTGTCCTAGGATTGCATAGAGGCTGCAAGGCACATTTGTAGACTCTGGGGGCAAATGCAAAACATACCCTGCTTTCAAAATATGATTGTTAATCTTTCACATCGATATGATTCTAATGGAACGTTGTCTTTTATCTAACTGGGGGCAACTTTAAGAATTTCAGTGCTTAATATTAAGAATTGATTCACACATACTGCTAAAGCCAGTAAGCTGGGTTTTCTTAAAATGCATCTTTAAGCATGGTTAGAAATGGGAAGTGCTTCTCATGGATACTGTTGTGTTCACTTCTGCAGGTTTTATGATCTAGCAGATAAGGCAGATATCCCATGCATACCATTCCTTCAAATGACCTTTAAACTGAGATTTGTTTTTGTTGCTAGGGGAATGAACAACTCTGTATATCATCATCCAGGCATGGATGGCCACGCATGGACTATGCCTGAATGATGATAAAACAGAGCTCATCATCCTAGGTACCACATTCAGCCTAAAGAAACTTGGCCCAGTCTACAATTCCTTCATGATTGACGGGAACAACATAAAAGTTGATCAGGAGGTCAAAACATTGGGATTCTACCTAGACTCCAATTTCTCCTTGAAAGAACAAGTGAGCTCCCTTGCATCTTCCACGGCCTATACGTATAAATTAATCCACGCAGCTAAACCTTTCCTGTCGGACACTAGTTGCCTGACACTCGCCAGAGCCCTCATATTGTCTCGCCTCGATTATTGTAACGCCCTTTACCTGGGATCCTCCAAGGCCACTACCAGAAAACTGGAAACCCTCCAGAACAACGCTCTCAGAGCCGCTCTGGGCATCTCCAGAAGAGAACACATTACAGGACTCAGCCAACAGAACAACTGGCTCTCCACCAGAGATAAAATTCTCTTAAAAACGGCATCACTCACCCACAAGTCTCTTAATAATTCTGCCCCAACTTACCTGATTACCAGATTCCACAGACAGTCCTCCTTAAAACCCGTCAGAATTGCATACAAAGACTGTTTAGCCATTCCCCACTTCAAACGTGCCACCATAGGGGGCAACAGTTTCCAGGTAAAAGCAGCCACACTGTGGAATTCCCTGCCTCCAAACCTTAGAGTGGACCTGCCCTATCAGAACTTCCGCTCCAAGGTAGTCTCTTGGCTGAAATTGGAGGCCCACAAAGGCAATGAAGTGCCCAGCACTACCCGCATACTCTGTAACCATGTGTGCCTTCTTGCTTATTTGTATATAACGGCCTGCTGGCTTCACTGTTGCCATGTATATAGCATTGGTGTACCTTATTCTTGTATTATGTATATTCTTTGTGTATTGTAACCAAGCTTTGAAAATTCTTGTAAAGGCTGCGCCCCGATGCCCACGGGTACGTTCGCACATTATAAATAATAAAACAAACTAACAAACAAACAAACAAACAAACAAACAAACAAACTGTCCAAGGTGTTTCTTGTCTACTCATTTTCCTCTGCACCGTCTCTGATCAACTCTATGGGACTTTGAAAGTTAATGTTATTAATATTATTATTATTTTTATTATTATTAATGTATTGTTCCACCACTGCATAATACCACTTAATCCAATAAAAGGTATTAAAACACGCATTGTGTTGTTTTTCTTTTGAAACTGGACTCCCGCAGCGTCGATCGTTTCTGTGAACCCCTTAGCAGGAACGTTCCCAGCTCTAGTTTGCTGTTTGCTGGCCAGAGTCAATAGTTCTATATTAGAGTAGATCAGTGTTCGCAGACCAATCTAGGGGTTTGACCATCGATTGCTTTGAGTATCACACAATTGAATTCAACTCTGTGAGATGAGTAACCATTGACTAGAGTTCAACGCGTTAGCGGCGGAGTAAGCAGAAAGCTTTGTTATCAGAGGAGTATCTTGGGCAGTTAATCACAATTCTGCCTGTCGCTGGAGTCGCAATCAGTTCAATGCATCCTTTGGAAGGTCTCTCGAAAAGTAGCCAGATGGAGGGAGGTGGAAAGCAGTGCTTGTCCATTATGACGCGTGAATAGGGAAAATATCAATTTTTGCACCGATTCCTTCATTGGTGTCAATGGTACCCCAGTATATTTGCTATGGACTTTGTGTTCTGGCTGCTTTTTGGGTGGTGAAACCCTTTTTAGCCTCGCTCACTTGCTCACCTCACATGCTCTGGGGCACTTGTTAGCCTCTATGGCTTCATGTGCAGGGAGGGTCTGTCTTCCATTTTCGTTTTTCTATTGGTCATTGTCCCACAAGCAGGTATACAGTGATGTTAATGAATCGACAGTAACAAATGACTTTTATAACAGACCCTAAATAACGGAAAACACAGAATGTTCTGTTAAAAGTATATATCGGGGGGGGGGGTAAGGAAATAAAACGGGTGGGGAGGGGATTAGGGTTGGGTTATAAAGCGAGGGCGACAGAGGGTTTAGGGGGAGGGACGTCCCCCAAATTTAAAAAACATTTATAATTCGTTAAAGTTTTCGTTATTTGATTAGTTATGATCACATGGAACCACACAGGCCACCTTCAGCTGAGTCTTAAAGGGGCATGTGTCACATTTTCTTTCTTATTAACTGCATAGCTCTCAACTCACACGCTTTTGGCGGGTGTCACCCGCCTTGTAAACAGCTGACTCACCCGCCAAGCCTCCAGCACGCCCATTCGTTTCAATGGGCCTCTCACCCGCCAAAATTAAAATCGGGTGTTTTCACCCGCCTTTGTGACACAAATGGTTGAGAGCTATGTTAACTGTGATGTGCACCAGACAGCCTGGGGGCAATGGGCCATGGTTTAAGCTTCCTTAACATCACACTCGGCAAATAGTCAATTCCCAGTATTCTGCTAGAATCCTTTCTGCCCAGAGTAGTGGGTGTTTCTGTATTCAGTTGTTAACGCACCCATTATATAACTTTTTTTTGTGTATACTTTAATGCACCGCCTGGTACCCGTGGTCAAAGTCCTTTGACTGCTAAATCCGTCTGGCGCCCTACGGTACAACGCCTTCACTACATGTGTACCCAAACTGGCAGGCATGCCATTGCACCAATAGTGAAATCCACAGCGGCACGCTTATTAGAATCCTGACATCCGGCCCGGGGAACCGGAAGCAGTTCGAAGGCGGCAGAGAGCTAAGGAAGAGCACTCCCGTGCGTGAGGTCATCCTGGCTCCATGCCTCGCTCATCCGTCAACACGAGCTCAGACCATGGTTTCCTTTGCAGCGCTCCGCTAACATCAGCACTTGCCGCTGGCAGGACTGCTCAAATATGGTTACTGATTTACTCGCACTAAACTACCGTACACGCTGTTCCTTTGCAATTCCTGGCACCAGCTCTCACTGCATTCATCATCCCAAATCTTTAATTCTGAACGTGTGCCTTTTGGATAAAAGATGTCCAGCTTGATTTAGAATATGACGCCACCATCGGAATTTCTTTATTCTAAATGTAAGGTTTCCAAAAACAGATGTCCACCTTTTATTATAATTATCCAAATAGAATAATTACAGAGAGATTGAGATTTTCCTTTTTCAAAATTCTGGGCCGGCGCGGGAGCTGTTTTACTGATGCCTTGTAACGGTGCCGAATGCTTTTGCTACTGATTTATAATGTAAGTTGTGGTATCATTTCAAAAGCTTTCGATGTGAAAATGAGTATATCGCACCTGGTTTATGGAATTATGTGGCACTATCTGTTTGGGAGGTTTCCCCACTGCATTGGGTACTGATGAATGTTACTTATTAGTACTCGTATTACCACTTCTGAAATTGTATCTTTTTGCCCTTGCATGGAATTTGAAATGACTCCCTGCCTCTTTGTTTCTGTTCACTAACCACCTTTTCATATTTCTGTTGCCCGCAGGATGACTCTGATAGCATTTTCTGCCAAGAGCAGATAAACCGCGCCATGTACTGGGCCGACGGGTTTGTTTTGGTCTATTCGATTGCGGACTACAACAGCTACAAGGTGATCCGACCACTTTACCAGCATCTACGCAAAATCCACCCCAACACCAACATCCCTTTGCTCCTGATCGGTAACAAAGAGGACCTGCTGCGGGCCCGGCAAGTGTCTTCTTCGGAGGGGCTCCAGCTGGCCAATGAGATCTCTGGGACTTACTGTGAGGTGTCGGCTCGGGAACACTTTGAAGGTGTGCACGAGGCCTTCCTCCACCTCTGCCAGGAGATGAGCAGGATGATGGGCAGCTGCAATGGCGAGAAGAGGAAGGGTCTCCACTTGATTAGGCCCAAGTCGCCGAACATGCAGGACCTCAAGAGAAGGTTTAAGCAGGTCCTGTCTGCCAGGGTGAAATCTGCGGCTGTTCTGTGATTGCCAGAGACCAGCTATCTTGGACCACCACGGGTTAGTCCACTCATGACTTAATTCTACAGACGGTTCTTGACGCAACCTACAATTGCACGGCACACCATGATGGTTGAAGGCGCAAGAGCCAATCGCATGGCACACCATGCTTGGAATTGACTTGGTTACCTTGACAACGAGAAATAGTCTGAAGCGTTTGAAACCTACCGAGAGTTTACACATGACCACTAAGCCAAGAATATTCAACCAGCAAATTCTCTCTCATTTGTATGTTGTATTTTTTCAGATGTTTTCTAGAAAAGTCTAAATGGCTTACTAGTTGCTCATCAAACTTTAAGAAACTGGAAGGCAGCAAATGTGGGTAACCAGTTGATAGACTGGGTATTTATATATTTATATTCCTTACATTTTTCAAGACTGGATTATGTAGAGGAAGAATTACCTAGTAGAAGAACACTTATGGTATTGCAACAGTTATGGTTCATGCACTTCTCTGAAAAATAACTGCTGTGAGCATGAATCGATCATTTTGAACAGTTGATTTCGCATCGCATGTCCATCTGCGCTTTTGCCCGGATGATGAGAAATGTTTGATTTGTTTCACGTGACGAAAACTTGCAGCCAATACAGAGGGGGTGGTACTACATTGAGTTCCAAATGGGCGTCTCCAAGTGGCCAGCTGACGGGACCACACTTGCACTAAACATGTAGAAATCCAATGTTCGAGCACTAGACTATATTGGGGCTCCTAATGGGGGTTTATGAAAGATCTCAAGCCTTTGGCGTATATTGCAATAGCCAATAAGACTATGTTCATGGTACCTTAGCAATCCTTAGATTTGGAAACATGTCGTCACCGAGCGATTTGGTCAGAAATGAGAAAAAATGAGCAAAGCTTAGATTTCTTGAGTAGTTTTGCTCTAAAATGATTTCTAATTTGTGTTAATATTATCTTGTAAACGAGCAAGAATGTATTATTTGCAGCTTGTACTATGCATAATCCTATATTTTTTTACATGCAGAAATAAAAAAAAGTAAAACTATTACTGTCACTCAGGATCTTTTGGTAATTCCTTTAACGACTGTTGAATAAATACTATTTTCTGGAACAAATCCATTTTTAAGCACTTGGGTAATGCACGAGTAAACAGCAAGACTCTGAGGATGGCCAATGGCAACCGAGCTTCAGTTTAGGGCAATGGTGTAAGGATGCAGGCGTATTGACCATCACAACAGCTCATACACAGGCTTCTCCAATGATCTTCTCCAATGAATTTGTCATTTACACTTCCTGACCTCGACTTGGAACAATTTCACAAATCTCACCCCCTAATCCATGCAGTCCACCTACTACTGACAGCATGAGCAAACCCACGTCAAAGCCATATTCTGTCAAGAAAAGACCTGGTGAGAAACCCAAAGACAGGAAGAACTCATTGCCCTTAAAACCATCTATTTATATGGTGTAGCCTGTGCCTGGGCCATATATAGAGATGACAGGATAATGACGTCAGCCTGTGTAAAGATAGGAAATATGGAAACATCCATTGGACCTTTGTAGCCTGAATGCTAACATGGCGTCACATGGAGTGAGTAGGTGCGTGTGCTCACATACACGTGCAAACCTCTATTTAATTCTATTGGTGCATGACAATGGTGTGTCTACTTGAGCCGTATGGAGTACCACCGGAACCCTGTGAAACTATGGGTAAGCTGCACTACTTTAGTTTACAAAGAAAAGTGGCATACAGTAACATGGTTCAGGAGCAATGAAGCTTACAAAAAATAATTGTACTTGGCCATCGAAGGTTTTTTTAAACCAGACAAAGTGATTAACCTGTGAAGGTTAACTTGAGCAGGAAACCAGCTGTACTTATAACTATTTGAACTCCCAACAAGAGTCTCTCGCTCCCTTTGTTCACTCAACAGGCCTGGGGATTTAAACCTATGTTGAAATGGGAACTGTGCTAACTATATCAAGCGATGTGGAGAGATTAAAAAATGCATTTTTATATTTTTGAGAACTACACCCGGCAGCCTTAGCCTGCCAAAATCGTTGGGGTAACCAGTGTGGTTTGATGTCTTGCCGATTTGCCAAAGACCATGGTTCAATCAGTAAACCGCCCCCAATCCACGTAGGGGCCAGGCCACGATGCAGACTCCACCCATGGCACAGAATATTGCAGCACACTCTCCTCCTGCTTCCAAGTGCTGAAAACAGGTCAGGTTGGTGGCATCTAAATGCTGACCTTGATGCGGTCACCCGCTTTGCTAGGACTGTTTGCTGCCTCATCTAGGATTTACAAGGGTGAGTTCCGCAGAGGACCTGAAGAGCTGGGGACGTGGCGATCACTAAATGGGAACGACCCCGAAATGTAAAGCACCCGGGGAACCCGTAAGTGTGAGGATGGCGCAGACTGAACCTTTGAGGATCACAAAAGCTCGAGCAAAATAAGTAAACTAATCCCTTCCGGAGACAGAGGCATTATACTCAGCCCCTGACCATTTCCCCTTCAGCCCCCCACCCCATCTCTTCCCTCCTGAAGCCTCTCAATGCAAAAAATACAAAATTACTCTTTACCTGGGCTACATCCCTGACTTTACCTGGGCTACATCCCTGACTTTACCAGGGATACATCCCTGACTTTACCAGGGCTACATCCCTGACTTTACCAGGGCTACATCCCTGACTTTACCAGGGCTACATCCCTGACTTTACCAGGGATACATCCCTGACTTTTCCTGTGAATTCCAACCCTAAGAAGATGCGACGTCTATATAATTTCAAGACTTTTAGAGAACATTTATATGAATACAAATGTTTTCTACATCCTTCCTGGCTTTCACTAAAAGTGTGCACAGTAATAATTTTACAAAATGAGCCTGAAAAAAAGCAGGCATGTTGTTTATGTGCGCAGTGATCCAATGCAAAATATACTGCTCTGAAGTTAGCACTTCCCAGTTATTACCGGACAGAGTCCCCTTTCCATGGGTCATCGGGTGCTCCACACTGTATTCTTTTTTTTTATTGCATATATTTACCATTAACCTTTTACAAATAATTCACAGTAATTCCAAACTTTGTAAATAAAACTAACATATATCATTTAAAACCTAATAAAATCATAAATAAAATGAAGCTTCAAATAATATATCCTTTCCAAACCAAAAACAGGAGAAATCGAAACCATAGCAAAAACACTCCCCCTTGTTATCTTGTGGGCAGAACCTGACAACCACAGTGTTAACAAGATAAACTCTCACCATTTCTCGATGACAACTCCAGCTATCTAGAGTGGGAATGGGTGATTCTATATACATGCTCCTAAATCAAATCTAGAGCTCGATTTTACAGCTCTCTAGCATTTGTATCACCGCTATTGTCATTTCGTGTGATTGCCCACCAGTCAGCCTTTTCAACAGAGATTCTTGTGCATCATATAGTTCAGGGTATGTGAATTTGCTGAAGTAGATCTATCTGGCCTCCAGTGTGCCATCACAGGCTAGCAATACATGTTTGATAGATTGCCGTTCTGGATTTTCACAGATCTGGCACAGCTATAATGCCAGACCACCCATTCCTCTTTTTGTCAAGATCTCTCCTGTTCTGGTAACATTCAACCTTAACCTTAAAATGTGTTCCTGATTCTCCAATCAGGAAACTTTATCGAATATTTACTTAGAAAGCCCAATTTCCGATCTACAACCTGAAAGAGATTTGGGTTGGATCCTGATCTTATTTTCTCAATTGTATGGATCCAATTCATTTCTTCCCAATTCTTTTTGGCTTTCATCAGATCTTCTATTAGTAATTTACTTTCTATGTTGGTATTTGATAGTAATTTTACCACAAGAAGATTTACATTTTCCAGTAAGGTCAATTTACCTGATTCCATGTGAGCTTTTACAACTGAGTATAATGAGTCTTCCTGTGCAGTGATGATTCTTTGCCAGAGCGATATCAATTTCTATCATGCCTGCGACTCAAGGGACCTAAGGCCCAGTTCAAACCTTAGGTTGTCCATTGATAAACACAATGGCAGCCCCAGTGCACGTTTCCACAGGAGGCCTTCCCATGTTTGCCATTGTGTATTCCACAGCAGAGGTTTTCCCTCCAACCCATAAAGTAAGATGGGCACCACTTTAGCTTGATAACAGTTTATTTCTGGGATAATGGAACATTTTCCATACCGCCCTAGTATCTTTTTCATCTGTGCCGCCAAGGGCTTTAGTTTCATAGAAACCTCAAGCTCCATTTTGTATTCTGCTGGATTAGCATATATTTTGAAGCCAAGATAAAACAGTTCTTCTACTCTTGTTATTTTTTCTCCCCCATTGACCATTGATGAGACGAGATATCTTTATTTTTCTGCCTGAAGACTAGTATTTTCGATTTGGTAGGATTTAATGAGAGCCCATTTTTACTCGCATATTGATTAAGTCAATTTAGTAGTCGTTGTAATCCCATTGCTGTTCTATCTAAGACTACCACGTCGTCTGCATAGGCAAGCCAGTGGAGGTTTACCCCATTCAGTACTGGACTTGCCAACGCATAATACTCCAGGAAATCTCCCATGTCAGCTGTATAGAGATTGAAGAAAAATTGTGCCCCCCCCAACAACCCTGCCTCACCCCCCAATTCACCCTCACTGGTTCTTACAAATGACCCTCCTCATCCAGCCGGACTCTGATGTTGTTCTCTCTATGTAATTCCATCAACATACCCAACATTCCCTCTGGACTTCCTTTTGCCCTCAATTTCTGCCAGAGCCTTCCCTTATCCACTTGATCGAAGGCTTTAGAGAAGTCCACCCACGCCCCATACAATCATTCTTCGCCACTCTTTTGTGTTTTCTCACTTAGTAGATTTAACACTATACCATTTAGAGAGGTGGAGAGGATCCTCCTAAAGCCTGTCTGGCATCTTGATAGAATCTTTAGTTCTCTTTCCCAGGTCTCCAACTCTCCCAACAGAATCTTCATAAATATCTTACTATCTATGTCCAAGAGGGCAAGAGGGCAATAGGACGGTAGTTTGCTGCCACCGTCCTATCTCCCCCCTTGAACAAAGGGATTATGGTTGTGGAGCCCCAAGAAGGGGGCAATTGCCTTCTAGCAAGGATCTCCCTGAAGAGCCAATTGAGAGGTTTTGCCCATAGATCCAGTCTATTCCTCATTACTTGACGAGTAAGACCATTTGGTCCCACTGCTTTTGTGGAAGAGCCTTTCATGATCAATTCTTCAACATAGGTTTCGTCAAATGACAAGTGCCAACTTGCTAGGGTGTCACATTCACATATGGTTTCTATAGGTTTTCCAAAAACTGATTTTAAGTGGCTAATCTAGTCTTCATTGACCAGATTGCATTGCTGTGACAGCGATTTCCCCTCCAGCTTGTGGATAACAGGGTTTATAGTGACTATGTCAAATGTCACTTTTTCGAATGTCATTTTGTCGAACGAAAAATGCCGGGGAAAAAAAGTCGAATGTTTTTTTTTGTTTTCTTTTTTTAATGGGGGGCCCCCTCAAAACTCCCGTTTTTTTTTTTATTTACACTGTTTTTTTACTAGCTAAACCCCAAAAAAAATAACAAAAAAAAAATTCTGCAACATTTTTTTCGACGAAATGGCATTCAAATTGTTTTTTTTTTTTCGACGATATGACCGGATACCGGATAGGTTTATATTGCCTTGTCGAATGTCACTTTTTCGGATAACAGGCCAGAATTCATTCAAATTCTTTTTTGCTAATAATTCTAGCATATGTTCACCATCTTTTTGATGTCTACCTATTTTCTTTGACATAGACCATTCTTTATAGTTTTTTGTCAACAGCCTTACCTCCTCTTTTATAACCTCACTGTTACCCTTGTTGAGTTTTTTATCAACCGTATGTTCCTATTTCTCTCTTTTTTCTTTAACATTGTCTCCTCATCATACGCATGTTTGTGCTTGTATTTGGGGCCATGTCCATTTACTTTCGGCGGGCAGATTGACCAGATGTAAATCCTATAGGTGAGCTGTTCTCATATTGAATGGACGCAGGCAGAGCTGATAATTTTTCATTTAGTTTCACTCACCCTGCCTTATATTTGTGAGTTCGCACTCTTCCCTTCATACACTCCAATTTTTGTATATCTCTCATCTGAGATTCCAGTAGTAGTTCTGGAAAAGAGAGCTCTAACCTTAGATGGTCATTTCCACTCCCCTCCCGGATATGTTTGCTCTTTTGATAGATGCAGGCATTGGGAGTTCAGATCTCCTCCCAATATTATTTCTGCTCCTGCAAATAATATTTTCACCTTTTCCAAGGACTGTGATAGATTGTCCAGAAAAACATTCAAACCTGAGCGCGCGGGATTCCAATATACATTACAAATTATCACATCCAGGTCCTGTTGCTCTCTATTCAATATTGCTTTACATATTAGCAGCCCTTGCGTTTTATAATCAATTGGGTATATATCCCTAAATTTAGCACATTTAAGAGCCGTGAGCATCACCCCGCTCGGCCGGCCTCTTGCTTTTTGACGTGCTGCTTGTGTCTCTATAAAGAAGTTCTCTACTGCAATTTGGTTTAACATTCACGTTTCCTGCAACATTATGACTTCTCCCTCCCCAAAGAGATAATATTTCATGGACCTAGATGTGAAATTATTCAGACCCTACGTGTTCTAACAAACATTTTTTATACCATCATTCCCAACCCAAGTTTCTGCAAAACCTCTGTGAGAATACTCGGGAGCAAAGACAAAGCATTTTCATTTGTTATCACATTGGGGGATACTATTGAGGTCCCCACCACCCGTGAGTCCATCCTGTGGGATTTTTTGCTGCCCTGATATGGGATGCTTCCCAAACGTCCTCCCCCCTGCTGAGTCAAAATCTCTAGCCTTGCATTTGAGACTAATAGATTCAAATTCTTCAGGTCGTCCTTTGCCCCTTCAATGGCCATGAACACCTCTCTTGAGGCACATCCAACCTCTGCTACCAAAGGGTGTTCTATGTCTGGGAATTTCACAAACTCAAAGTCATTGATATTGATGAGAAACAAACTCGGTGCTTTTTTTAACAGTGATAAGATGGTCCCTCTATTTAATGATTTTATCTGGTTTTTATTCGCAATTGAGGACAGCCAAATGATTGGCATGGCGAATGGCGATGGCAGTTTTACTTCTCCATCCAACTGTTGTTTTGGGGTCTCTGCCAGAACCGTTGTTGCTGAATCTGAAATGGGAGACCCCCTCACTTCTTTTGATTTTCCTGCTCCATTCCCAATCTCACCAATCATCCTGTGCTTTCCTTCCCCATCTTTATTTCTTCTCCAGTAGCCGATTCTTTTTTGTTCTACTTCATCCTTTTTCAGAAATATCCATGCAATCTTCAAAGTGGTCTTCGCTTCTCCACTAGGCTCGACATTTTTTTTTTTGTTTGTGTTCCTGCCTTTTGCTTCATTCTTAGGAATGTTGGTGCGATCAGTAGGCTCTCCTTGATTTTCACTAGTTCTACAGATGACGTCGAACCAGCTTTCTCAATTTCTGTTTGACAGCCTGTTGACATCCTTGGTGGATTCATATCTTCTGACAGGTTAACCGGCTGACCTTTACAGATTTATTTTTTCCCCACCATGGTTTTTTTGTTTCTTCGTCAATTCTGTGTTCCCACAGGGATCTTCCTCGGGGTCTAATTCAATAACTTCCTGTTCTCACCCTGTTTGTGTTGACAATGTATTTATCATTTTCTTCAGGAAGTTATTTGTTTCTGAGTTATTGTGTTTCTTTTTCTTTTGATTTTTCGATTTTTCCTCCCTTTTTTGTATTATATTTTCTTTCAATCTTCTTTGTCTCCTTGCTTCTCTTTTCCTTTCTCTTTTACCTCCCTGAGAGGCTGAACGATCATAGTCTTCATCCACCCCCTTCATGTGGGTCTCACTCTCCGTTATTACTTTTGCCATTTAGGGAGATGGCACAACCTCTTCTTCTTGAAGAACGTCACCCACATTGGCCAATCTCCTGAACTCTTCCTGTACAGATTCCGACAGTGGAGTGTCATCCATCAGGGAATTTTGGGCTTCTTGATCTCTTTTTCCATCTGTATCTAACTTTCTTTGATTCAGAATTTGGAGTTGTAATAAAATATCCTGTTTCAGCTTGAGGTCTGACTTCTCATATTTTTTCCGGGATGCCAGAGATTGTTGTATGGCAGATAAATCCAGTCCCTGTTCGGTACATTCCACTCTCACTTCTTGTAGTCCTTGCAGAACATTTCTATTTAGCACATTGTTGCAGCCCACTATTGCCCCATCCAGGTTTGCCAACTCTTTTGTCATTTCTAGGAGGGTGCCTGTTTGTGACTACACTTCTCCCTTTAGTAATTCAAATACTGACACCAAGGAGCTCAGAATGTAGTTTAGTGCAGAGACTGTATTTCCATTTACTTGATTTTCCCAATCTTGTGTTTTCTCAGGTTGGACAATACTTGCTTCCAGGCCACTTTGACTATCTTCTGCATTTTCTTCATTTCCCAGTATTGTCGACTCGTGAACTTTGTCTGAGCTGGGCATAATTTGTGCTTCTGAGGACAATTCACTGATATTTAGGCCCAGTATTGTGGGGACTGTCGTGTCTAATGCCCCCCAGTCTCTTCTCGATCTCTTATTGGGGTTCAAAAAGTTATTTTCCATCCATATCATCTCTTCATCATTTGCACTTTTTGATCTACTTTTGCCAAAGTTGTCTTCTGTTTTTTTTTGTATTTTCATGGTTGTTACAGTAAATTCTAGTCCTTTTTTCCAGTAATCGCTTCCAACATTTTTTTCTTCGCTCATCTCTCAATACTTCCCCTCTATGCACTTGTGCTTTGACATTATGTCTGTCTTCACAATTGTGTATTTGCCGCTCAGCTTGCTCATCATTTATTTCTGAGTTGTTGGGGGCTACAGCCTCTTCCAATGTAGTGCCGTCCCATTCCGGGGCTCTCCTATCATCCTGACTGAAATTACTCGATAATTTCATAGTTAACCTTTATTTCAACTGTCTTCAGTTGGTTGCCCCTTTAGCTGGATAGTGTTGTCTCTTCTTGTAATGTCCAATGGTTGTTAAATAGTTTGCTTTGATTGAATTTTCTTACTTTGATTTCTTTCCGAGAATTGGAATAGTGAGAAAACACTGCCTCCGAGACTAAATGCCACTGCAGGCACTAGGACCCAGCCGCTCTGGTACGACTTCAGTGGGCGTGGTCAGCCCCACACGCCGAACACCAGAACAACGCGGAAGGAGCTGTTCACAAGTCACCAGCTCCTCCAGCCAAGCTGCGCACCCCTCAAGGCCACCTCGCTGGCTGAGATCAAAGGATCTCTGTCCCCCAGTCTCACGACCGAGCGAAGGTGGGCTAGTTCTTGCAACCCGCAGGCTCTCTGTTCACGGCACGTATTATGCACGTATTATGATGGCTTCAAACAGCAGCCGTTTGGAATCTTCTCCCACAGTTTTCAGCCTCGTCTGATATTGATCTCCGAGTGAACTATGGGCTATTGTTATTATCAATGGGGTAGTACTTGAGGTAAGGACAGTATAACAATATCTTTCACGAAAAGGGGTGGATTTTATGTTGTTTCCAGTTTAATAATTCTAACCCGCGGTGAGTTATAGGGCGCTTGACACTTTAGCCCAAACTACAAATATTGGCTGTAGGTTTAATTATTCTTGCTTACCGCTCTAAATAGACTTAAGGGTCCGTCCTCACCGGCCCCCCAGCGTCCCACAGCAGACCACTTTCACCACTTCCACACTGCGAGCGATCCGCGCTGGAAGTGTGGTGATGTCTCTGTGTGACTGTGAGGCTGCAGCAGGCTCCTCCTTCCCTCAACAGCCACAGAAAAAATCCTCTCAGATTCACAAGGGTAGACCACAGCAGACCACTTTCACCACTTACCCACAAACATACATTGACCATAGCAGAATCAACCAATAAGGGCTGAGCCCTCTTCCATGCCACCAATCGCTTTATCAGCCCTCTTCATATACCTCCAATATATCAGCCTATAGACAAGAGCAATGCCCCCAGTAACACCATTTTAGATTAAAAAGTGGATAATTTTAGGCTCCATTCACATCAACAGTTTCTAGTGACTCAGACATACCTCCATCCCACATTTTAATGCCTTGCGGTGGACGAAGTTCGGGCGCATATCTCATTAAGAACTGGCCAGCATATTCCCAAGCCTCAAGGTCACCTCCTAGGAAAAGCCAACCTCCCCATCTCCATCATGAAAACCATTCTTGAGGAAGCATTTGGACTGCTCAGCCGCACCATCAATGACTCTCACTCGGTGCATCTTCACAGATGCAACAGAGACTGGCCCTATCCTTACTTTTGAAGAATACCACACTCAGCCCGGGCAATCTGGCCACCGTCACATCAAACACCTACCCATCATTGGAAAGATAACTGAGAAAAGATCTTCTAGTGCATCATTAAGTCTGGTTTCGGACCCATATGCAATGGTTATGCCTCTACCATCCAAGTAACCGCACATTCCCTCCATATCAAGGACAAGAGGTGACCACCTCACTGGTCCTTTATCCATTACTGATAAGCAGGCTCCCAACAACTCCCTTGCCAACCGTATAGGGCTCAATGACTTGGTCCTGATTTGCTTCCCCTCTTACCTAATGGTCCGCCACCTGCTCCTCCAGATAGGCACCGGTACATTTCAAGGCCATCATGTAATCTGTGGAGACTTGTAAGGTTACATCAGGTCTCATATGAATTTCAGCTTCTACGTAGAACATCTGCATCACTCCTCAGTGACTTAAAAACTAAGATGCTGATATTCTAACAACACGCGTTTCTACCTCATCAACTGAATGGAACACGGCCATTGACTGAAACACAATCCTCCCACCTCTTTTTCTAGCCACTTACCTGAAATTGAACCCAAAAAGATTGTGGATTTCCTCCTTAAGACCAAACCGGCTCAAATCCAAAGTTGGCTGATGGAAATGAAACTCAATGGATCCACAGCCAAACTCGGTCTCTGTACAAAGTCTCTAGACATCTCCGTCCAGGCTTACGTTACACAGCAAGCAAGTTACCCAGTACCAGCGCTCACGCATCTGAAAAGAACCTATTTTTGTTATTCCTGCCTCAAACTTGAAAACCACTATCAAAGTGCTTGTCCTCACCTATCTAGACAGTAGCAACTCCTGCTTCATGGGCAACCTGACTGTCAACCTAGCACCTCAGAAAGCTAATCTCTATGCTGCAGCTCACCTCATCCCTGGCTGGAAGGAATTCAAGTGTCTTACCGCTGTACATTGTCCATCCCCAAATTCCTGCATCCTCCGCGTATTACCTCTGTACATTACCCATCCCCACATGCCTGCATCCTCTTAAGTGGTACCTCTCCACCTACAACACAATGACGACCAATACAAGATCCGGCCTGGCCACAACGCTCACAACCTCTAGGTGTCAATGTAGCACCAGAAGCCACTTAATTAGCTGCCTGGAAACCAAGGACATCAGAATGTCCCTCTCTCTGCTTTTCTTCAGGTGATGATTAAAAGATCTACTTTGTAAAACAAAAAACACCTACTGATTGCTCTCTCCCGCTGAGGCTGCCTCTCTCACTTCCCCATCCTTGTACAGCTCTCAGTTGCTCCAGAATGTGTTATCGAAGAGATTGGAGTCTTGGGATGAAGCAAGCTTGACTCTCTAGTTACTTGCAAAGAAACTGTACTGCTAGGTTCCAGTTTCTTACAAGATACAAGTTGCAAAAAGATGACACCCACCAGACACCCAGCTTGTCCCAACAGACAACCCTAGAAAACACTTGCAAGGCCCAAACCAACATTCCATGCACCCTAATACACCAAGAACTACAGATGTTCCATGAAGCATTCATTCAGACTAGCACACCACAACACCTCTTCCGCCGTACATAATGAAAATACCATTATCCAATAATAAGACTCCATCACCCTAAAGAATCAACCTAATACAACCACTCCACCATACCAGCCACAAGGCACCAGAGCCACTAACATCATATAGCAACATCCACTGGCACGACCTCCTGGTAGCCTTAACATAATACTTAAACCACACACACTGTCCCACAGTACACAGGCAGAAGAACAGCCACATTGGTGGGAAATAGCCCAAGAAAAAAAATGAAGACTTCTTTTACCACCCAGAGTGTGAAACCTAATTCTGAGAGCTAATCCGGATCCAGGTTTCCCTGGTACTAGTTGCTGGTGTGGCGATGAACCCTGATGACTCTCAGGATTCCACAAGATGCTCCGGGTGCCTCCCACTTGGCTGGTTTCCGTTTGACTTTCCCCTCATACTCGAAGCCCCAAAGGCCCCCCACTTGCACCTGTATGTCAGTGTCGCCCAGTCTCCCCTTTTCCCACTCTGTCACCGACCCCTCTGCCAGCAAAAAGACTGACTTTGCTGCAGCTGCCTTCAAGCATCAGTTCCTTGGCAGCCGTACTTGACTATGCCCCCACCCAGTGAGTGTTAACGTCTAGCATCCAGCCCCACACCTGTATTGCCTGTTACTGTGTGTTGGTGGGTGGGGGAGGGGAATATGTGCCCTGGCTTCGTTGAGCCCTTATGTTAGGCTTCTGGGCACATACTTGTCTGTATTGTCTATTTCAACGTGCAATAATGCTGAAATATAACACCCACCACATGCAGCCCACCCACATGCAGCCCACCCACACAAGCCACTTCCCAACTATTTCATGGCATACTCACCCGGATACTAACTATCTGGGAAGAGAATTTCCCATACTGCCATACAGGATGAACCACCACGCATACTAAATCCCCAGAATTAATGCAACCAGAACCCCAGTCCACACTATAGATTAGATGGGTACACTGGAACTGCCCTCAACAAGGAGGCACTTCTACACATTGGGCAAACATGTATACAGGTCCTAATACACCAATTCACACTGACCCTAGCTCTTATGCCTCATATTTCCAAAATTAAGACCACTGAAAGTATTCTGTTCCCTGGGAGAAGTTATTGCCAGGTAACACGATGCTCTATCAACTATGCTTGGAATTGCACCAACACACATGGTCAAATGCCAAATGAGGTCGCAGAATGCACCAATGCCTCATGTAAACACAAGGTGATTACAAGCCTCGCATAACCTAACAAACACAACCTGCTACAGCTCCAAGAAGTCTGCTAGTTTGACTCACAAAAGAGAAAGTCTCTAGGGCTATTCAAATGTTCTTACCGTGTAAACTGCTGTGCCCTGATACCCCTGGGTTTGGTGCGCATTACAAATGATTAAACAAACAAACAGTGCATAACTACAAAGTCTGTGTGAAAGAATTCCATATTCACTGCTTAACCAAAGTGTTTGATCCTTGGCAAGCAATGGGCCTCATTACACGGTAGGCGGTAACCATGGCTCTATTAGCGCCATGGTTGCCGCCAGTATTTTACTGTGTCCGCCTTGGTGGATGGCGGAATTACCGCCCTACTCCAAGGTGAGCGGGGGCGGTAATTCCCCATTCACCAAGGCCCTTCCCCATTCCCATTTTTGCCCCCATAGGGCATAATGGGAATGGGGAAGGCGCTAATTACGGTACCGCAAATTGCGGTACCGTATTAGCACCAAGGTCCTTTTGCGGGTTCGTTTTTTAACGCCTGCTAAAAGGATGGCGTTAAAGTACCAACCCACAAAGGGACCTCGTAATAAGGCGGTAAGGGTTAACGGTCACCAGTACCCTTACCGGTGAGCGTTAACCCTTACCGCCTACCGTGTAATGAGGCCCAATGTGTATTCATTGCCTGCAAAGATTCGGAGTTCTCGAAGCCTGCCATCTTTTGTACATCACAGGCTTATGTTGTCCTTTTTGACACCAGTATTGTGATTGACGAGCGTCTTGGAAAATGGTTGCATTTGGCTGACTGTATTACATTTAAGTTGGGCCTCATTACGACCCTGGCGTTGATGCAATGAAGGGGGCCGGTACGGGACCGGCCCCCTTCATTGCATCAGGGCCGTTTACGAGGTTCCCTTCGCAGGCCCCGGATTGGACGCCTGGTAAAAACAGGCGTCCTTTCCAGGTCCCGCGAGGGGAAGAGGGAGGTAACAACAGGACACTCATAATGTGCCCGTTGTTACCTCCCTCCCCATTCCCATTGAGCCCTATGGGGGCTCAAATAGGAATGGGCAATGGTTGCTGCAAGGAGGACTTACCGGGTCCTCCTATGTCGGAGTAACCCGGTAAGTCCCCATTGCAGGAACCCGGTAAAGGAGGCCGGTTTGGAGGCAGCCATGGAGCTAATAGCTCCATGCCTACCTCTAAACTCGTAATGAGGCCCAATGACTTTCTAGTAAACCATTATACTGAAATGTTGGTTGGATTCACATATGTTTCAGCACATTATACTCTAAAGGCCGGGCTCAGAAATAAACACAGACGTACACAGAGGGCCTCATTACGACCCTGGCACTGACAGAATGAAGGGGGCCGGTACGGGACCGGCCCCCTTCATTCCATCAGGGCCGATTATGAGGTTCCCTTTGCGGGACCCGGATCAGACGTCTGGTAAAACCAGACGTCTTTTCCGGGTCCCACGAGGGGAAGAGGGAGGTAACAACGGGACACTTGTAATGTGCCCGTTGTTACCTCCTTCCCCATTCCCATTGAGCCCTATGGGGGCTCAAATGGGAATGGGCAATGGTTCCTGCAAGGAGGAATTACCGGGTCCTCCTATGTCGGAATGACCCGGTTATTCCTCATTGCAGGAACCCGGTAATGGAGCCCGGTTTGGAGGCAGCCATGGAGCTAAAAGCTCCATGGCTGCCTCCAAACTCATAATGAAGCCCAGAGAGTTAAAGAGAGTGTGAAAACATGACTGAAGTTCAATGGTGGGGCGAGAGTCACATACACATGGAAACAAATCGAGAACGAGACACAAGGAGCGGGGCACACATGGAGAATTGTGGAATTGGAGTGTGGCACAGTGCGACACAAATGGAAATGAGCATCGGCGAGCTCTGCCATAAAGGCGACTTTCAGACCCTTCCAGGCTGAGCACTGGCCCACTTAAAACCTAGATTGGTGAATACGTGGACGTCTTTTTTTCCATTTACAGCACTGATTACAGCCACCTCACACTTCCACTACACATGCAACCCCTGCCATGAACTGTATGCTTGAGATTTGACTCGGACCTGCAATCAAGCACGTTTTGTCTTGCTGGATCTTCGATCTGCCCTCACCCACATGACAAAAACATCAACACTGGCAGTAGTGCAGTGCATCATTTGTGGGGGTGTTTGCCAGGGATCAGTCCCAGCACTTATTTCTGAGCCCCGGCACTCATTGGCCCTCATTACGACCCTGGCGGAATCCGCGGTGCTAAATGCACCGCGGAGCATGGCGGAAAGCCGCCGATAGCGCCATGGGGGTTGGCGGATTTACCACCCCATGCCGACCTTGGCGGAGCGGTAAATCCCCAATCCCCATTTTACCCTTCCCCATTCCCATTCTTGCCCCATAGGGTATAATGGGAGTGGGGAAGGAGTTAATTACGCCGCCGTAAAGTACGGCGGCGTAATTAACAACGAGGTCCCTTAGCGCCATGGTTTTCTCCGCCCGGTAAAACCAGGCGGAGAAAACCTCCATGGCGCTAAGGGAACTCGTAGTACGGCGGACGGGTCCACCGCGATTAGCGCTGGCGGAAACCCACTCCGCCAGGGTCCTAATGAGGCCCATTGTCTCAGACTCAGCTTGATTATGATGTGGTGTTTTGGCAACTTTATTATTTTAACTGTCAGTCACAAAATACACACCTATGGAATCAGATGCAAATGATGATTTTAAAGACCTACTTAAACATTTGTCTCATGTCAAGGAAATGAGTATGTTATTTTATGTGTATGTTAATTGGTAAATCACACATCTGCGGTAATGAGTATATCCTTCAACTACACTAAGCCGGAAGGATTTGCAGCTTTAACCCACATATGTTGACAGCATGGAGAGCAGCCGTGAGTGGTGGCAACAGTGGGTGGTGAGCTTTCCATCCTGACATATCATGGGCGTGTTGGAATATATTTGAGCACCAGCACTTATTTAGCACTGCAGCAGTGGTTCAGTTAGCAAGTACTGTTATTAGCTGATTGGTGCAGCCATACCACTTTTTTTTGGCCCTGACCCCGTGATGCACAGGTCTGTGCTTTCTGTGCATCCGCAGCACTGTACACTGTACTGTACATGCAGCGCTGACCCAGGAGTTCATTCAGTGAATCACTGTGATCCGTGTGTTTTCCAAGCACAGCACGTCAGAGCTGGAGTCCTCTGCTATGCAGTGCTTACTGAGCCAGGTCATTATTTGTTAAGCGTGTGCAGATTAGAGACCACGATCAGGTTCACTCCCAGGAACTCGATAAAACACAACTGTGTGTTGTTGCAGCAGTGTTTTGAGCCCCCGCTCCCTCTACGTCTTCACACACACAGCACTATGTGTTCTGACTTTTGCTTTTTCTCGAGCAGAGCAACTTTTCAACGTTTTGTGCACAATCCTCCAGGTAAAAGTATAAACAACAGGTTATTGCTTTTCGGCAAAGTAGGGGTTGTAAAAGCACAGCTGCGGCCATACCAGAATTAAGTCACCACAATTAGTGTTTGAACCCCTGGTCTTAGTCGGCAAGTGCCTCGCCAGCGGTTCGAGTCCGGTCATGGCTGCAAGAGGCTGATTTGAGCCTAGCAGGTGACGGGCTCACCGAGGACACGATGCAGCATCGAGCGGCTCAATTAACAAGCAACTGTTCAAGGGTTCTGAGGAGTGCCAGAAATGCATCCACTGTCATGATCCCTTTGCCTCAATGGCGTTGGATTCACTTTGATGGCCGTGCGACTGCTTTCAGCGCAGAAGAACAGTGAGCCGTAGTAGATCTGTCCCTACAGGTGCTGTGAGACCTAATTCAGGGGCTCAAAGGTAGGTTGAGTCATTTCAGGGTCTGCTCTCTCAGCCCTGGGCCTTTCTAGTGTAGAATGGCAGCTCCCGGTCCACAGCAAGTGTCACCCCCAATGTGCCCATGGAGTGGGTAGAGGGTAGAACTCTCATCTGCCCTGGACAGCTCTTTCTTCAGCTCAGTCATTGAAGGCTTTGGAAAGTCCAACTCTCCCAAAAGCTCCAGTGAATCCTTCCTGGGTGTTGTTCCAGAGTGAATCAAAGAGGTGGTGGGAGACCGCCTCTTTCCACAGGTGATTGGACAGCTAATCTGCCTTAGTTGTCCAATCACTGTTCTTGAAAGATGTGGACTTTGCCATTCTGACATCGCACCCAAAGTGCTTTGCTATAGGGGAAGTGGAGGGGACAGGAAGGAGAGAGAGGTAAAGAGAAGCAAAATGGTGGAAGTATTTTTCCACTGTTGAGAGCTCTCCTGGCTACTATAACCCCATGCACTTCCCGTCTCACTGGGATAAAAGGTCTTTAGAAATGCAGCATCCTGGTGTGAGGCTACTGTCTTTGAATGGGTGTGCTCTTTTGATGCCTAAGCCCAGGGCAGCTTCCTGGTGGGCTCCTGTCTCTGGTGGAGGGTGCTACCTACCCTCACAAAGAGATCAAAGAAGAGGCATGGCCATTCAGGTTCCTGTCCTATAATTTGTCAGACTCAGCCTGTTTGGCCAGAACGCACATCACTTTCCAGAAATGACTCACCGAAGCTGACACATGTGTGAAATAAAGTTGGATGTGACTGCCATGAACATAAGTAGTGCTATGCATGATACCTAAACTCAGGCATAGCTTTATTTTAGAGTTTATACTGCCACCATCATTGGCCACTTATGATCATCTTGGGTTTGGGTGGGAGGCATATCTTGAATGCAGGCTATGCACTGCAGAGACTAGACTGTCACTGCAGCTGTAAAATGGGCAACTGTGACCTCTGAAACTGTTTTGTGCCACTGGTAGAGCAGGCCCTGCAAATCAGGACACTGATGCAGCAGGCCTCAGATATAAACTATGATTTTGGCATGGAGCTTATGAAAGGAGAATCTGATCAGCAGATTACCCTTTCAGAGATGGAACTGCCTGTATTGTTTTCTTAATAAAAATCCCAAAAGCCAGGGTTTTTTCCCTTGTTATTGTTATTGTGCTGATACCGCGCCAAAGCCCATAGGCATCCATGCGCCGAGAGAACAGAGTACAGTGAGCAAAAGACTACCGCAGAAAATTACTCTAGTTAAAAAGATGCGTTTTTAATTGTTTTCGAAAGGCAAGAAGATCTGTTGTCTTGCGCAGGGATGCAGGCAGTGCATTCCATGCCTTAGCTCTCTGGGTGTGAAAGACTCTTCCAGAGCCTCGAGAGCGTTTCACCCGGTGCTGTACCAAAAGATAGCCTTCAGCTGACCTGAGGTTTCTTTTGGGCTGGTAAATGCTAATGACATCCTTGAAGTAAGCAGGAGCACTACCAAAAATGCATTTATGGCATATGGTTATCAATTTGAATTGAATTCTGCGTTCCACAGGAAGCCAATGCAGTTTTTTTCTGGCTGCAGTAGTGGGTTCTGAACGCTTCATTTGGAAAATGATGCGAATGGCTTTGTTTTGTATTTTTTGTAACTCCTGGATTTCTGCTTTACCTGCACCGCCTAGAAGTGCATTGCAATAATCAATACGTGGCAAGATAACAGCTCTCACGAGTTTGATGCGGTTTTCAACTGAGACTAGTGGTGCAACTTGCCTGAGCACTTTAAGATGATAATTAGTGCTAGTGGTGATGGCTGCAACATGTGCTTCGCAGTCTAAACTGTTTCCCATGAATGTGCCCAAGGTTTTTACTTTCTGCACGGTGTTGATGAAACTACCATCTATCCTAAAACCAGTATACTCCTGTCCCAACTTGATTTGTGCCTGACGTGGGAATAAAAATCCCAAAAGCCAGGGCTTTCTCCCTTGCCAGAGGGCAATCTGTCACAGGAACTGTAATGCTGGCCTTCATTTGCTTTTCACTCCTTTGGAACATGAGACAGTTAACTGATGGAATTCACAGTGCATTCAACCTCACTGGAACCATTCAGCATGCTACCACCTGACCACAGACCCAAGCATTAGATTACTATGCCCCAACTGCTATTGGCACACCTACCGCCATGCACCCTGGAGCCAGAAACACCACAGAGCCAACTCCCCATATGCACACTGTAGGAATCCACGGCCATGATGCTGCACCAACATGGCAGGGCATGCACTGCCACCAGTTCATGTCTCAAGTTTTCCAGCATGCTTCAGGGGCACTCCTCAGGGCAAGCCACACCATAGTTGCCCACTGCTCCGGCAACCTCATTCAGCCCTACACACTGGCAGCTGCTGTGGCCCAGTGGTGGCTCTGCTGGCAAATAACTGTAACCACTCCTGATCCCACCTGTACCTCAAACTCCCATTCAGGAACGCTAGGATCTAGTCTCCACGTATGCTAATCGGAAGCACTCCACAACAGCACATATGTTCGCCTCAGGGATTTTTTATTTCACTGAAAAGGATCTAGTTCTACCAGGCTGTTATATTTAAACGTAAATGTAGACATGCACCTGCTGCCAAATGTTCCTCATTTGCACAGTAGAGGGAAAAGGAGAATATAAAAAGGTGGTGTACATGTTTGTACTCTACCCTTTACACTCCGCTGTGCGGTCTCCATAGGACTCCAAAGCATTTGCACCGGCATGAACATTTATGCCGGCGCAAATGTTGTTGTATCTCTTTGGTGGAGAGGAATGGAGGCAGTGGAATCGTAAGTTACAATCCGCCCCTCCTCTCTGCCATACAAATGAATACAAAATGAGGCGTATCTGAAACAAAATGCGTACAAGCCTCAAGCGAGGCTTTTATGCATTTTCTTTCTGGTACACCCAGCTCACAATGAGCTCCTTACAGCTAAAATTTCATAGGTTATCCAAGTTACAGATAAGGGGACAAATACTGGGCAATCCTCTCACAAAGTTAGTGTCTCTCCCAACTCACAAACCTAAAACAGTCATTCATGCCCTCGTATTCAATGCTCACTCACTTGCATCATATCACAAATATTCCCGGCAATGGCGTTCATCCAGAGGCAACAAATCGCATGACCACAAAATACATACGTAGATGTCCTCCCCAAGTGGGTGGCATCCAGCCAAAATGCAATAAAATCGGATTTGAGGGTGGGAACGAAGGGGATGGAAGTGCACTGCCACCTTATCGGGTCCCCGACCCTAGGACGTAAGAGGTTTTTAAGACCCCCTGAATGCATTGTTTTGATTTTTTGAAGATCCGGTAATTCAGGCACACTGAAAGAATGGGGACCTGAAATACGTTGTAACAAGAAGAAATGTGACGCACATGGGAAGGTGGTGAACCCGTGGGCTCTTTAAGACGAGGTGGCGCTCTTATGGGAAGGATGGGGATGCAGAAGTTACTCAAACATCAATAATAAGATCAACTCAGGAAGTTGGCAAAAGGTACGCTGTTTTATGAACAATTGTCTAAAACAGGGAGTACAACGGACATCGGCGGACTCTCATGGCAAGTTCTCAACGATTTACATAAAAAACATACTTTTATAGTAAGAATGTGTCATCATTGATGTCCCACTACATGGCAAACTGTGAACACTTATGTGGGGCTGTGATTGGGTAATGGGGAACATCTACATATACTTTCTATGGGGTTGTGATTGGATCTCTACTGTCAGGTTGACAACTAAGCCCTCCTTCAGTGCAAATCATCTTCATCATCACAAAATACACAATTTATTGGGTCTCAAGCTATAGGGCTCTTTGATATGTGTCCCTCTATAATTGGTTGGCACGCTTGTACCCTTCCGCTTGTACCCTTCTGGAAAATTCCACTCGCTAGCAGCGCACAAGCTGATACACCATATGCTGGTGGGTTGGTCATGACCATACCTCCCCAACCAATTAGGCCAACATCTATCATCACTCTTACTTTCTGTCATTCAATTAGCCTTTGAACATGGCCTTGTAGGCTTCACAACTCCTGGGAATAATGGGGATTGTGAGCATGCTCTTATCTTCTGGCCTCTGTGCAGACTGCTGAAGTCTACTTCCATTTAGGTCACGTGCCTGGAGACCACGTTTCGAGCATCATTTCGGTGTTTAATGGTATTAAAACAAATAGAACTTGTCTTTTTGCTGTACCTTGGCAGGAGCTGGGCTCGCCTCTTGCATTCATTGTATCCTTTGAAAATAGACAACCAGTTCTCGGCTGCACTGGCCTTTTGACACTGGCCAGACAAGCCTTCTTGATTTGTTCTTGCTCATCAGTTACTTTTGTTAACTGCGCCAAACTTTCATCCTTCCTGCTCATGGGATCCCAGTTTGTTAAAACACGATGTGGACTTTCCAGATTTCTTATGCATGTATATACCCTGGTGGACCCACCTGCAATCTATTCACTACGTATAGCCAGCCTTTATCATTACTTAATCTGCTTGCGTTACAACATCTGTACAATTATAAAACGCTTTGCATTTTCTTCCGTACTCTTTACACGTGTAATCTTAATTTTGCACATAACCGGTCACTCGATTTTTTACTTCGTCATCAAGTTCTATATGTTCTCTTTGGTTTCTCTTCTGTTATCCTTTCTTGGTGTCACTTCACGTTATGTGACGTCACCAGTCTGCTCTTTCATCCATCTTCTCCTGTTCTTCAGGTATCTTTCCCAAGAAGTTGTCAGCTCTTCGTGGATACATAAAGAATGGCTTTCTCAATGGGTACTTTGCTTCAAAGGCTGCTCGTGTTATTGGCATCATTGCAGGTGTTGCCTTTGTCACTATTTCCAGTTCCCAACATATAGGCAGGTTAGGGGCAGGACGTCTGGTAGAGGCTGTTAGCTCCTCCTGTATACTCCCCCCCCTCTGGTTGATTCCTCAACCACTCCTTCATTAGTCTTCAAATCCAGGCCTCTCTTGAAGAAGTGCTTCTTTGGAGTCCATGGGCCTCATTACGAGTATGGAGGCAGCCATGCCCTTGATAAGGGCATGGCTGCCACCATACCGGGTTCCAGTACCGGGTTCCTTCAATGAGGACTTACCGAGCCATTCCAATCTTGGAGGACCCGGTAAATCCTCATTGGAAAAACCCATTCCCATTTGAGCCCCCATAAGGCTCAATGGGAATGGGGAGGGAGCTAATAACGGGCCCGTTAATAATGGGCCGTTATTAGATCCCTGGTCCCCTAGCGGGACCCGCTAAGGATGCCTGGTTTTACCAGGCATCCTTACCGGGTCCCGCAAGGGAACCTCGTAATAGGGCGTCCCATAATAATGAAGGGTGCTGGTCCCGTACCGGCACCCTTCGTTACAGGAGCTCCAGCCTCGTAAGGAGGCCCCATATCTTCATCACTCCTTTCAAAGATCCTGCTGATTTTACATGGCCATCAACACTCCCAGACCCTACTTCTTCCTGAATCACACTGCAAAGAGACTAACTATCCCTCTTCAGGATATGCTCTCCCTAGTGTGCGCTGGTGTGCCGCCTATCTAGGTTAGGGGATAGATAGAGAGAATCACCCTACCCTCTCTCACTACTTTTGCTGACTTCTAAAAACTGTGGAGGTGCACACTTGTGGAAGCCAAATTCAAATTTTTGAATTAATGACTTTCTCATAGTGTGACCTAGCAATAAAAACCCTTTCAATTTTCTTGAAAAATGGGAATGTTTATCTCACTGAGAGTAAATCTGTTTTTTTCACCTTTTTTTATAACCGATTACTTCAGGTATCTAAAACTATGTTATTTATTCGAGCTAGCCACAGGTTTGCCTGTCTCGGAGGTCAGGTCATCACGCTGAACCATATAAAACGACTGGTTTCAGCGGGGTTCGTGAAGTAAACCGCTTTCTTCAGGACTATCCCTGACTTCTCTAGTCAAGGTTCAACATTCATGTAAAAAGACAAAGTATATTATGTGTCTCAATCTCCATCATCTTGGTTGGGGAGAGCGTCTCTTCTTTCTTTATACACCCATCTTAATCTTGGGAGTCCTAAAAGGGAAAACATGTATAGGAACCATCACTATATAGTTCTTTGTCCATCTCTCGCGAACATTATTTAAACTTGATTAGGGGCGGATTTACCGCCACTGTGTAGTATTAATTTCTCATGCTAACTTGAATCTTCTTCTTATTGTTATTCTTCTTGAGGGGGTTCTCCCTTTTGATCTATCGGCACACACACAGAACAGTCTAATGTATACTATACATAGATACGATCCCTGGCATGAAGATAGTCGTGAATACTGTTTATATGGAATAGCATTGAAAGCTAATATTGATTTAGCAGAGAAATAGTTTTCCCTTTTTGTTCGATTGAGAAATCCAAGTGATCTCTTCTTTCTTAGATGAGCATCAGCCTTTGGAAATTCTCCAATATTCAGGTCGCTCCGTGGAATCACCAATGCTGGAACATGAATAATTACTATGGAACACAGTCCTCCCCAGTCTCTGGGTAGCTTCATATAAGCTCAGGAGCCACACGCCCAGTAGTGGTCCATTATCACTGCTGTCCCATCCTTCATTCCTGGTATGTCAAAGATTCGACTGCACTGTTCATTCTCTCCAACTTTTCTTGTGCCATTGTTTCTGAAACACAGTTCCGCACTTGTTAAAGTCACTATCAGCACTGGGCCTCCCTTATCTTCATTCCTGACCACCCCAACAGGCTGAAGTGGGGTCCTATCTGGGAGCCCTCCATTTTAGGAGGCTGTCACCAGCCCATCCGAAATCGATAGGAGCATACAACAATTGTAAATGGGTGAAACACTGGCCCCAATGGCCTCCCATCGAAACTGTGGAAATTCATTGGTGAGAGGGTTAACACCCATCTGCTTTCCTTGTTTCAAGGAAGTAAAGAGGAAGGGAGGTTGCCCCCAGATCTCAGGGACTCTGTCATTTCAGTGATTCTTAAGAAGGGCAAAGACAAGGAGTCCTGTGAGTTGAATAGGCCCATCTCACTCTTGAATGGGGATGTCAAGATCTTGGCAAAGGTCTTGGCCAATAGGTTACTTACGGTTCGCCCCCACTTGATACATAGAGACCAAAATGGCCTGATGCCAGGGAGGTTGACTCACCTCAATCTTCTGAGACTCTTTGGAGAGGTCACCTCAGCGATGGGGCTGTCCTGCCTAAACAATGTGATATTGTCACTAGACTCATACAAAGCCTTTGACTCTATTGACTGGACATACTTGTGGGCATCATTGGCTAGGTTTGGCTTTAGCCCTTTCTTTATTGATTGGGTATTACTTCTATACGAAGCTCTGAGGGCGTCTGAGAGGGTAAATGGGTGCCTCTCCGGTCCCTTTCCTTTGCAGCGTGGGACGAGACAGGGGAGACCCCTCTCCCTGCTAATGTTTACACTCCTAATCAAACCGTTGGTAGAGGCAGTGAGAAGTGATCAGCTATTCAGGGGATTGGAGTGGTAAGATGGACATGTGGACAAAATCTCATATTCGTGGATGATGTCCTGGTGTACAAGGGAAACCCTGAGACCTCAGTACCAAGGGCGTGTAAACTGCTTTGAGAGTTTGGCATCTACAGTGGTTTACAGGTCAGCTGAGAAACATTGGTGTACTACATACCAACAGGGGAGCAGGAAGATCTTGTTTCATGTGGGGGCTTGAACCTACTGAGGAACCCTTTAAATATCTGGGTGTTCTGATCACTGGATTGCAAAAGGGAGCTTTTTCATTTGAACAGGGACCCATTAGTCAGCTGTTTCCTTGAGGATGTTGAGAGCTGGGCAGATCTTCTTTTGCCACTCCTCGGTAGGGCCGTACTTTTTCAAATGAAAGCCTTTCCCAAATTCCTCTACATTATGCAAGCTACAGCTTATGAGATACCCTTGCCCGACTTTGATAAACTATACAGGGGACTCAGGAAACTGTTATAGGGCTCTTCTAGCCCCAGGATAGCTCTGGATACGTTAATGAACCCTATCTCGGAGGGTGAGTTGAATCTCTCAAATTTGGGGAAATATTTGAGGGCCTCCCAGTTGGTGTCAGCAAATGACTGGTTCTTTCTGGGAGAAACCGATCCGGCAATCAACCTTGAGAAATACGGGATGAGACGTTGACCCCTGATCAGGTTCTGTATGGCAGGGAATGCCCGGGGACATTCCCTCAGCTGGAGAGACTGATGGTTAGGATCTGACAAACTCTGATCGGGGAAACCGGAGATGGGAATAGAGTAGCCCTAGACCAATCACTAGGGGACAATAGGCTACTTCCCAAACTTAAAAAGCTCCAGAGAAACCGGAAATTGATTGACAAAGGGTGTACTGAAGCTGGGAGACTGGTAATCGCTGCAAGAATTAAACCATTTCAGGCTCTGAAAAATACCTTTAGGGTTCCAATGAACATGTTATTTCAGTACTTAGAGTCGCGGCACATACTCAATGCACACTTGAGAGACAGCCCTGAACTCCCAAGGGAGTTTCCCTTATTACGACTTATTGAATCTTAGAGGTCGGAGACCAAGCCCATTTCTACGGCATAGAGATGGAGAGCTAGCACAACGTCGAGGCCATAGATGAAGTTGTTGCAAAGATAGGAGAGTGATCTGGGCCCATTGCAGCAGGGAGATTGGGAAAGCGTCCTGGGAGCGGAAAATGGAATTGCCTTTGACTCGAGACTATGGACAATTCAGTACAAGATCCTACATGGAATATACTACACGTCCCAAGTACTAAACATAATGGGGGAGGGATATTTGGATATTCCCCAAATGCAAAACAGTGGAAGGGACTTTCTACCATATAGTCTGCTCCTGCCCTAAGATATACAAGTTATGGGAGGAGGTATTGGAGGTGCTGAACACCTTAGTGAAGGGAGACTTGGCCTTGGACCCGAAGATGTGTCTACTGGGGGTGTGGGGCGACACATCTCTCACAACCGACGAGAGGCCCCTCATTGGTCTAGAAATGGCATTGGCTAAAAGAGGTATTGTTAAGGGTTGGGGGTGCCGAAGTTGGTCCCTCTTTGCGTACATTGGAAGAATGGACGAACAGATCCATGGTATTATTGAAGCTCGTTAACAAGAATAGATGACGCTCTCACAAACTTGCGAAGGTCTGGAGGAAGTGTGTGCTGTGCAACGAAAGGGTGTGAAGGTCGTGTGAGTTAGATAGCCGGAAAGGTTGGCTGCACCGGAGAGGGGGGAAGATCGAATGCCAGGATGGGGAGCGTGGGGGGAGAAGCTGCTGGCAGAGTTATTGTTGATTAGGGGGACCAGGACGTCTCACCGGATACGGGCCTTCCGTCTCCTATCCCAACATTTTTTTAATTTTAAAAACCCAGAAAGGTAGGGTCAGCAAAAATTATAAAGTAAGTATACATTAAAATACACACAGAATTTTGCCACGGAAGGCTGGGCTAGATCCTGCCACCTTACAGGTACCAAGCACACACATTAACTGACTGTGCCAAAGAGACAAGTTTGTATATGAGTGAACAGCAAAGCTTGTAACTTGTATCAAAGCAAAACCTCTTTTTATTATTAATAAGCTTATATCCACATTCAAAAGCACAATTTATAGGAGCAGGAGCACTGCTGGAAAAACTTTGGTATGGAGGGTGTGATGGCCCGACACCGGTCACCAGGGCGGGCCACACCAAGTGCCGGGATCACCCGGCTGGACAGTTGTGCTGCGACCTCGCAGCCACCACGAGGCAGGGGCACCCTGCAATATGCAGACAATGGCTGGGGGCACCTAGCAGCCTCGGCTTGGGGTCTGCTACTGTACACCGCGATCACACGGCAGTCGGACCACCAGACAAAGGACACAGACACGAGTTGCCACTTACTGGGGCTCTGCTGCATTAGCTCTCACATGCTAGCAGAGCCCCTTTTATTGAGGAGCGTCATGACTCTTTCTTAAAGGGGCAACGTGCCCATATGTATATGAGCCACACACCACAGAGGGGGGATGGGTTGGAAAGAGGGTTCGGTTTGAGGGGGGATGGGCTGTGAAAGGGGGTAGTCCTTCTTTTATGTTGCTGGTCGTTCCGGTTTTTGGTCTTGAAAATCTGGTCACCCTATTGTTGATGGCCAGTTTAGTGGGGCCTGGAAACTTTGCGTTAAGTGTTAATGTTGCTGCTCATTTACTTACTGTTGTGATACACCATAAAAAAAGGAATAAAGTGTTGTTATGAAAACAAAAGATGCTTAAGGGGGGAAGTGTTATGTCGTTGATTGTCTCCCATACTGGAATCGATTAAGAAAGGGAAGTGATCAACTGGTGGGAGGCAGGAAGATGCTTGAGGCTAGAGTGGTAGATGTGCAATGGACTGGCGGAAGGTGGGAAGATGCTTGACTCGGGCTAGAGTGGCAGATGTGCAAGGGACTGGCGTGAGGCAGGAAGATGCTTGGCTCAGGCTAGAGTGCAAGATGTGCAATGGACTGGCGGGACTCGGGCTAGAGGGGCAGATGTGCAAGGGACTGGCGGGACTCGGGCTAGAGGGGCAGATGTGCAATCGACTGGTGGGACTCGAGCTAGAGTGCCAGATGTGCAAGGGGCTGGCGGAGGTGGGAAGATGCTTGACTCAGGCTAGAGTGGCAGATGTGCAAAAGACCTGCGGGAGGCAGGAAGATGCTTGACTCGGGCTAGAGTGGCAGATGTGTAAGGGACTGGTGGGAGGCAGGATGATGCTTGACTCGGGCTAGAATTGCAGATGTGCAATGGACTGGCGGGAGGCGGGAAGATGCTTGACTCGGGCTAGAGTGGCAGATGTGCAAGGGACTGGCGGGAGCCAGGAAGATGCTTGACTCGGGCTAGAGTGGAAGATGTGCAAGGGACTGGCGGGAGGTAGGAAGATGCTTGACTCAGGCTAGAGTGGAAGATGTGCAATGGACTGGCGGGAGGCGGGAAGATGCTTGACCCGAGCTAGAGTGGCAGATGTGAAAGAGACTGGCAGGACTGGGCTAGAGTGTCAGATGTGCAATGGACTGGCGGGAGGCAGGAAGATGCTTGACTCAGGCTAGAGTGGCAGATGTGCAAGAGACTGGCGGGAGGCGGGAAGATGCTTGACTCGGGCTAGAGTGGCAGATGTGCAAGGGACTGGCGGGAGGCAGGAAGATGCTTGAGGATAGAGTGGCAGATGTGCAATGGACTGGCAGGAGGCAGGAAGATGCTTGACTAGGGCTAGAGTGGCAGATGTGCAAGGGACTGGCGGAGGAGGGAAGATGCTTGACTCGAGCTAGAGTGGCAGATGTGCAAGAGACTGTGGGAGGCGGGAAGATGCCTGACTCGAGCTAGAGTGGCAGATGTGCAAGGAACTGGCGGGAGGCGGGAAGACGCTAGACTCGGGCTAGAGTTGCAGATGTGCAAGGGACTGACGGGAGGCGGGAAGATGCTTGACTCGGGCTAGAGTGGCAGATGTGCAAGGGACTGGCGGGAGGCCGGAAGATGCTTGACTCGGGCTAGAGTGGACGATGTGCAAGGGACTGGCGGGAGGTAGGAAGATGCTTGACTCAGGCTAGAGTGGAAGATGTGCAATGGACTGGCGGGAGGCGGGAAGATGCTTGACCCGAGCTAGAGTGGCAGATGTGAAAGAGACTGGCAGGACTGGGCTAGAGTGTCAGATGTGCAATGGACTGGCGGGAGGCAGGAAGATGCTTGACTCAGGCTAGAGTGGCAGATGTGCAAGAGACTGGCGGGAGGCGGGAAGATGCTTGACTCGGGCTAGAGTGGCAGATGTGCAAGGGACTGGCGGGAGGCAGGAAGATGCTTGAGGATAGAGTGGCAGATGTGCAATGGACTGGCAGGAGGCAGGAAGATGCTTGACTAGGGCTAGAGTGGCAGATGTGCAAGGGACTGGCGGAGGAGGGAAGATGCTTGACTCGAGCTAGAGTGGCAGATGTGCAAGGAACTGGCGGGAGGCGGGAAGACGCTAGACTCGGGCTAGAGTTGCAGATGTGCAAGGGACTGAGGGGAGGCGGGAAGATGCTTGACTCGGGCTAGAGTGGCAGATGTGCAAGCGACTGGCGGGAGGAGGGAAGATGCTTGACTCAAGCTAGAGTGGCGGATGTGCAAAGGACTGGCGGGAGGCAGGAAGATGCTTGACTCGAGCTAGAGTGGCAGATATGCAAGGGACTGTCAGGAGGCGGTAAGATGCTTGACTCAGGCTAGAGTGGCAGATGTGCAAGGGACTGGCGGGAGGCGGGAAGATGCTTGACTCGGGTTAGAGTGGCAGATGTGCAAGGGACTGGCGGGAGGCAGGAAGATGCTTGACTTGGGCTAGAGTGGCAGATGTGCAAGAGATTGGCGGCAGGCAGGAAGATGCTTGACTCAGGCTAGAATGGCAGATGTGCAAGGGACTGGCGGGAGGCAGGAAGATGCTTGACTCGGGCTAGAGTGCAGATGTGCAAGGGACTGGCAGGAGGAAGGAAGATGCTTAACTCGAGCTAGAGTGGCAGATGTGCAAGAGACTGGCGGGAGGCAGGAAGATGCTTGACTCGGGCTAGAGTGGCAGATGGGCAAGGGACTGGCGAGAGGCAGGAAGATGCTTGACTCAGGCTTGACTCAGGCTAGAGTGGCAGATGTGCAAGAGACTGGCGGCAGGCGGGAAGATGCTTGACTCAGGCTAGAGTGGCATATGTGCAAGAGACTGGCGAGAGGCAGGAAGATGCTTGACTCAGGCTAGAGTGGCAGATGTGCAAGAGACTGGCGACAGGCAGGAAGATGCTTGACTCAGGCTAGAGTGGCATATGTGCAAGAGACTGGCGGGAGGCAGGAAGATGCTTGACTCAGGCTAGAGTGGCAGATGTGCAAAAGACCTGCGGGAGGCAGGAAGATGCTTGACTCGGGCTAGAGTGGCAGATGTGTAAGGGACTGGTGGGAGGCAGGAAGATGCTTGACTCGGGCTAGAATTGCAGATGTGCAATGGACTGGCGGGAGGCGGGAAGATGCTTGACTCGGGCTAGAGTGGCAGATGTGCAAGGGACTGGCGGGAGCCAGGAAGATGCTTGACTCGGGCTAGAGTGGAAGATGTGCAAGGGACTGGCAGGAGGTAGGAAGATGCTTGACTCAGGCTAGAGTGGAAGATGTGCAATGGACTGGCGGGAGGCGGGAAGATGCTTGACCCGAGCTAGAGTGGCAGTGTGAAAGAGACTGGCAGGACTGGGCTAGAGTGTCAGATGTGCAATGGACTGGCGGGAGGCAGGAAGATGCTTGACTCAGGCTAGAGTGGCAGATGTGCAAGAGACTGGCGGGAGGCGGGAAGATGCTTGACTCGGGCTAGAGTGGCAGATGTGCAAGGGACTGGCGGGAGGCAGGAAGATGCTTGAGGATAGAGTGGCAGATGCGCAATGGACTGGCAGGAGGCAGGAAGATGCTTGATTAGGGCTAGAGTGGCAGATGTGCAAGGGACTGGCGGAGGAGGGAAGATGCTTGACTCGAGCTAGAGTGGCAGATGTGCAAGAGACTGTGGGAGGCGGGAAGATGCCTGACTCGAGCTAGAGTGGCAGATGTGCAAGGAACTGGCGGGAGGCGGGAAGACGCTAGACTCGGGCTAGAGTTGCAGATGTGCAAGGGACTGACGGGAGGCGGGAAGATGCTTGATTCAGGCTAGATTGGCAGATGTGCAAGGGACTGGCGGGAGGCCGGAAGATGCTTGACTCGGGCTAGAGTGGAAGATGTGCAAGGGACTGGCGGGAGGTAGGAAGATGCTTGACTCAGGCTAGAGTGGAAGATGTGCAATGGACTGGCGGGAGGCGGGAAGATGCTTGACCCGAGCTAGAGTGGCAGATGTGAAAGAGACTGGCAGGACTGGGCTAGAGTGTCAGATGTGCAATGGACTGGCGTGAGGCAGGAAGATGCTTGACTCAGGCTAGAGTGGCAGATGTGCAAGAGACTGGCGGGAGGCGGGAAGATGCTTGACTCGGGCTAGAGTGGCAGATGTGCAAGGGACTGGCGGGAGGCAGGAAGATGCTTGAGGATAGAGTGGCAGATGTGCAATGGACTGGCAGGAGGCAGGAAGATGCTTGACTAGGGCTAGAGTGGCAGATGTGCAAGGGACTGGCGGAGGAGGGAAGATGCTTGACTCGAGCTAGAGTGGCAGATGTGCAAGAGACTGTGGGAGGCGGGAAGATGCCTGACACGAGCTAGAGTGGCAGATGTGCAAGGAACTGGCGGGAGGCGGGAAGACGCTAGACTCGGGCTAGAGTTGCAGATGTGCAAGGGACTGACGGGAGGCGGGAAGATGCTTGACTCGGGCTAGAGTGGCAGATGTGCAAGGGACTGGCGGGAGGCTGGAAGATGCTTGACTCGGGCTAGAGTGGCAGATGTGAAAGGTACTGGCGGGAGGCAGGAAGATGCTTGACTCGGGCTAGAGTGGCAGATGTGCAAGGGACTGGTGGGAGGAAGGAAGATGCTTGACTCGAGCTAGAGTGGCAGATGTGCAAGAGACTGGCGGGAGGCAGGAAGATGCTTGACTCGGCTAGAGTGGCAGATGTGCAAGAGACTGGCGGGATGCAGGAAGATGCTTGACTCAGGCTTGACTCGGGCTAGAGTGGCAGATGTGCAAGAGATTGGCGGCAGGCAGGAAGATGCTTGACTCAGGCTAGAATGGCAGATGTGCAAGAGACTGGCGGGAGGCAGGAAGATTCTTGCGGATAGAGTGGCAGATGTGCCATGGACTGGCAGGAGGCAGGAAGATGCTTGACTAGGGCTAGAGTGGCAGATGTGCAAGCGACTGGCGGGAGGAGGGAAGATGCTTGACTCAAGCTAGAGTGGCGGATGTGCAAAGGACTGGCGGGAGGCAGGAAGATGCTTGACTCGGGCTAGAGTGGCAGATATGCAAGGGACTGTCGGGAGGCGGTAAGATGCTTGACTCAGGCTAGAGTGGCAGATGTGCAAGGGACTGGCGGGAGGCGGGAAGATGCTTGACTCGGGTTAGAGTGGCAGATGTGCAAGGGACTGGCGGGAGGCAGGAAGATGCTTGACTTGGGCTAGAGTGGCAGATGTGCAAAGGATTGGCGGGAGGAAGGAAGATGCTTGACTCGAGCTAGAGTGGCAGATGTGCAAGAGACTGGCGGGAGGCAGGAAGATGCTTGACTCGGGCTAGAGTGGCAGGTGTGCAAGGGACTGGCGAGAGGCAGGAAGATGCTTGACTCAGGCTTGACTCGGGCTAGAGTGGCAGATGTGCAAGGGATTGGCGGGAGGCAGGAAGATGCTTGACTCGGGCTAGAGTGCAGATGTGCAAGGGACTGGCAGGAGGAAGGAAGATGCTTAACTCGAGCTAGAGTGGCAGACGTGCAAGAGACTGGTGGGAGGCAGGAAGATGCTTGACTCGGGCTAGAGTGGCAGATGTGCAAGGGACTGGCGAGAGGCAGGAAGATGCTTGACTCAGGCTTGACTCGGGCTAGAGTGGCAGATGTGCAAGAGACTGGCGGGAGGCAGGAAGATGCTTGACTCAGGCTTGATTCGGCTAGAGTGGCAGATGTGCCAGGGACTGGTGGGAGGCGGGAAGATGCTTGACTCGGGCTAGAGTGGCAGATGTGCAAGGAACTGGCGGGAGGCGGGAAGATGCTTGACTCGGGCTAGATGAACTAGTTACTCTTACCTTGTAACGTTCTTTCGATGGGATGTTCCTCCGACGTATTCCTTATCTTAGATAGAAATCCTTCAGCTTTGCTGGCCTCGGAAAATTTTTTTCGCCAGAGGGCGCTGCGCGTCGATGATCGCCGAGTCGATGACCCTCGACGGCCTCCGTGCCGACGTCGACGTCATCCTGCCTATAAAGGCCGCGCGCAGCGTCCGTTGCTCAGTTCCGTTTTGTAGTCCCCAGTAATGTTTTTGGATTAGACTAATCACCTTGAAGGAGCATAGGCTGCAAACCCACAGGAAGTCATACTGCGGGGATGGATGGGAGGGTCGATAAGGAATACGTCGGAGGAACATCCCATCGAAAGAACGTTACAAGGTAAGAGTAACTAGTTCTTCGAAGGGATTGTGTCCTCCGACGTATTCCTTATCTTAGATAGACTCCCATAGCAGTGGTATTGTGACTGGAGGCGGGAGTAATAAAAGTTATGTTACCCTTCCAGAATGGACAGAGTGTAACACAGCCTTGCCGAATCTAGTTTCTTGACTAGAGGAGGAATCCAGGCTATAGAATTTGGTAAATGTATGTGCGGACGACCATGTGGCAGCCGCACATATATCTCGAATTGGCACCCCTCTTTGAAGGGCTGAGGATGTTGCGATACCCCTGGTAGAATGAGCCCTTAGATTTTGAGGAGGCTCCTTTCCTGCCAATTTGTAGCACTCCAGAATGGCTAAAATAATCCATCTGGAGATGGTTTGTTTTGTTATTGGAAGGCCCAACTTATGTCCTGCATAACCTACAAAGAGTTGGTCTGCTTGTCTGATCTTAGCCAATCTGCTGATATAGAAGCTCAAGGCTCGCTTAGGGTCCAGCCTGTGCAGTCTCTCTTCCTCCTTTCCCGGATGAGGAGGAGGGTAGAAAGAAGGTAATATAATCTTCTGAGTGATGTGAAACTCCGAGACTACCTTCGGGAGGAAGTTAGGCTTCACCTGAAGAACAACTTTGTCCTTGTAAAAGATTGTATGTGGAGGTTTACACGATAAGGCTTGCAACTCGCTAACCCTTCTAGCAGATGTCAATGCTATTAGCAAAACAGTTTTGAGGGTGAGAAGCTTCAATGAACAAGAGTGTAGTGGTTCAAAAGGGGCACCCTTTAGGAAGTTTAAAATTAGGTTTAAATCCCATAAGGGAACTTGAAAAGGTTTCGGGGGATAAACATTAGTTAATCCTTTTAGGTATTGTATTACCAATGGAATTTTGAAGTATGAAGGCTCCTCTGCAGTGCGCTTAAAGATTGATAGCGCTGCGAGATAGCCCTTAATTGTGCCAACCTGTAGGCCTGAATTAGCCAGGTAAAGTAAGAATGACAACACCATAGGTGTACCACAAGAAAAGGGTTCAATATTCTTTTCTCTGCACCAGCTGCAAAATTTGTTCCAACGGCAGCGGTATAGAGTTTTAGTTGCCGGCCTTCTGGCCGAAAGCAACACCTCCATAACATCATCCGGAAGGTCCCAATCCTTGTACCTCAACCTTTCAGACACCAAGCGTGAAGGTTGAGGGTCTTGATGGCTGGATGGAGAACCTGACCTTCCTTCTGCGAGAGAAGATCCTCTCTGTATGGCAGTCGAATTGGAGGGCAGATGGACATGTCTAGAAGGTCCGGGTACCACGTTCTCCTGGCCCAATCCGGGGCAATTAGGATCATGGTCTTCCGAAACCTTCTCAACCTCCTGATCATTTGAGGAATGACAGGGACCGGAGGGAACGCGTACAGAAGTGGGAACTCCCAGTCCACTACGAACGCATCTCCTAGAGCTCCTCTCGGGGGAAATTCCCTTGAGCAAAATCTGTCGCACTTCCTGTTGATACTGGTGGCGAACAGATCCACTTGAGGGGTTCCCCAAAGGGCGAAGATCTCTTGAAGGACTTCCTGAGCTATCTCCCACTCGTGAGAGACTGTGCTCTGCCTGCTCAGAGCGTCCGCTGTCAAGTTCTTCTCTCCGGCTAGGTGAATTGCCGATAGAGAGATTCCTTCCTGAATTGCCCAAAACCAGAGCTGCATCGCCTCTCTGCACAGTGGTAGTGAGCCTACGCCTCCTCTTTTGTTGAGGTAGTGCATGGCCACTGTATTGTCCGTCATTATTAGGACGTTTCTTCCCCGTACAGACGGCAGAAAAGCCTTCAGCGCTAGTCTGATGGCTCTCAGCTCCAACAGGTTGATATGTAGTTTGGACTCCGATGGAGACCAACGACCGCTGATGGTCAAGTCGTTGGCGTGAGCTCCCCACCCCGTGAGTGAGGCATCCGTGACTACTGTTATCTCCGGCCATGGTTGCCAAAACATTTCTCCTTTCAGGATGTTCTCCCGACAGGCCCACCACTGAAGGTCTCGGGCTACTTTGACCGGGATCCGAAGGAGATCTGTCATCCTTCCTGAGAACTGTGACCACTGAGTTCTCAGTGCCCACTGGAGGGATCTCATTCTCAGGCGAGCCTCCGGCACGAGGAATATGCAGGATGCCATGAGGCCTAGCAACCTCAGAAAGTCGTAGGCTGGGAGATATTGGGCATTCTGAAATCTGATGACCATCTGCAGAATATCTCGAGCCCTCACCTCTGGTGGCAAGGCTTTTCCCAGGGAAGTGTCCAGGACTGCTCCAATGAATTGGAGTCTCTGTGATGGTATCATCTGTGACTTCTTTAAATTGAGGGAGAAGCCCAGCTTGTGAAGGAAGTGGCAAACATAATCTAGTTGTCTCTGAGCCTGTTCCGAAGATACAGCTCTGATCAACCAATCGTCTAGGTAAGGGTAGACATGAATCCCTTCCCTCCTTAGACTTGCAGCCACAACCGACATTAGCTTGGTAAAGACCCTCGGGGCGGAGGTTAGCCCAAATGGCAGAACTCGAAATTGATAATGAGAGCTGCCAATTGCGAACCTCAGGTATCTCCTGTGCCTGGGATGGATCGGCACATGGAAATAAGCGTCCTGGAGGTCTAGAGATACCAACCAGTCCTGAAGCTGGAGGGCCTGAAGGATCTGAGAGAGAGTCACCATCTTGAACTTGTCCTTTCGGAGGAATTTGTTCAATTCCCGTAAGTCTAAGATGGGTCTCAGTCCTCCGTCCTTCTTCGGTATTATGAAGTAGGGGGAGTACCAACCCTTGTTCCTTTCCGCTACAGGTACCAGTTCTATGGCACCTTTCTCTAGCAGGTCTAAAACCTCCTGCAAGAGGAGCGGATCTGGAAGCTTCAAAGGGTTGTTCCCCGGTGGATGACTCTGAGGGATATGTAGGAAGGGCAGGCAGTAACCTTGGGCCACTGTCTCCAGAGCCCAAGCATCTGACGTAATAGCCTGCCATTCCGTCAGATGGTGAGTTAACCTGCCCCCTACTGGTGTTCTGTGAGGGGAGACCTCAGAGTGGTTTTGAAGCGGCTGATGCAGTTGCCGAAGGTAAAGTGGCTCCTGCTCCTGCGGGTGCGGCTTTCTTTCCCCTACCCCGTCCACCACGGGTAAATCTTCCTTGGCCTCTTTGAGCCGGTCGTCCCCTGCCCCTTCCATATGAGGAATAGTAACGAAAGGACCGTCCTCTCCACGATGATCCCGAAGGACGAAAGGTATTCTGACGGATAGCAGCTCCCAATGACTTGGCTGCTGCCTTGGACGTTTGCAGTTTCTCCAAACTGTCATCCGCCTTCTTTCCAAAGAGGGTAGAACCGTCAAAGGGCATATTCAAAAGCCTGGTCTGCACGTCAGAGGCAAAACCAGACTTCCTCAACCACGCATGCCTGCGGATTGTGGTACTTGCCGCCATGGCCCTGCTGATACTGTCAGCAGAATCTAGGCCAGTTTGTAGGGTCTCGCACATCGCATCTTTACCATCCCTGATGATGTTTAAAAATGCGTCCCTTTCCTCTCCTTCTTGGAGGCAGTCAGCCGCTGATGAAGCGCACTCCCAAAGGGTGTGGCTGAACCTAGCGAGCGTACAGGTCGCGTTAATAGACTTTAACGCCATGCTACAGGCAGAAAAAACCTTCTTAGCCATGGCATCATACTTTTTGTCATCCCTATCCTGCGGAGCAGTGGGGTATGCAGATGTGCTGCCTGATGAGGTTGCAGCCTGTACAACCAAGCTCTCAGGAGTAGGGTGTTTTGACAAATATTCAGGGTCAGAACTAGCCACCCTGTATTTTGTTGACAGTTTTTTATTTACTGCCGGGATAATTTCTGGCGTTTCCCAGTTTGTCAAAATCCTTCTCTGTAGAGCAGAGTGAAATGGAACCACAGGATCCTCCTGTGGGCCCTTGTCCAGTATGTCAGTGAGGTCATCCTGCTGAAAGGCAGGAGAAGGTGCAGACCAACCCATAAATTCTATGATTCTAGACATCAGAGCTCTATATGGAGTCTCCGCATGTTCTCCTGGGTCTGGTTTGATAAATTCTGCTTCAGGAGAAGTGTCCAAGCCACTAGCTTCCTGAAGTGCATCCTGAAGATTTTTTAATCTTCCTTCCTCAGAGGCGAAAGTCTCTGGCTCTGGTGATGTGGTCCTCTGTAAATCAATATCTTGGTCTGAATCCTCCCTTTCCTCAAAAATCGAGGTTAAAGGGGGATACATTGGTTTTTGGAATGGTATAAACCCCATTTCCAATGCAGAAGGAGCCATCATCACAGGCCTTGAAAACGTCGATGTCGTCGACACCGACGTGAAAGTACTCGAAGGCGCCGTGAAAAGCGTCGAGAAATGTGTACTAGGCCTCGAAGAACTCGAAAGGATCGGAGTCCTGCTCGAGAACGACGTCGACGTTCTCGGCGTCGAGTCGGAGGTCTTTTGTCTAACCGTTGGCTGTGGAGTAGCCGTGGTTATTTCCTTCACCGGCGTCGATATCGGCGTCGACGTCGGCGTCGACTCGATCGACTGATGCGCCGATGAATCCTTCGACAACGGCGTCGATGGCGCCGACCTCTGTTTCGAAGGAGTTTTCGACGATGGCGTCGATGATGCTTTATCTCCCGATGGCTCGAGGCGCTTTCGGGTTGACTTTTCCGCCGGGTACTGCGACTCGCGGCGTTTAGATTTTTTGGGTTTTTTACCCGGGGTATCACCCTCAGCTGTCTTCGAGGGGGACGAGGCCGCTTTCTCGAAGACGCTTAGCATCTTTTTCCTGAATTCCTCCCACTCAGCTTGCGAGCTGCGTTTTGTGGGGCAATGAACTCTCTCAGGAGAACTCGACGAAGATGACGAAGGGGATCTCCTACGTCTCTTCTTCGAGTGTCTCGATGTCGACGAGTGGTGGGAGCCACTTCGTGATCTAGATCGAGAGTGTTTTTTATGGTGAGGAGACGAACGTCTCGACTCTACCGAAGAAGCTTTCGAGGAAGTTAAAGTTGACCTACCTCTCTCGAGCTTCCCCCTACGCTCCTTCAAGGCTTTCGCCGTCATGGAAAGGCATTCCTCACACTCCGAACTCTGGTGCGTGATTCCCAGACACCACAAACAGACCCTGTGAGGGTCCGTCAACGACATTTTCTTCCCGCAGTCTCGGCACTTTTTGAAACCGGACCGAGGGGTCGTCGGGTCGGAGGAGGATGCCATCGATATCGAGGTAAATAGTAGTTATTATATACGTTATCTTGACGAGAACTGAGCAACGGTGTTCCGAGGCACAACGAAGCGCGGAAAAACGGAACTGAGCAACGGACGCTGCGCGCGGCCTTTATAGGCAGGATGACGTCGACGTCGGCACGGAGGCCGTCGAGGGTCATCGACTCGGCGATCATCGACGCGCAGCGCCCTCTGGCGAAAAAAAATTTCCGAGGCCAGCAAAGCTGAAGGATTTCTATCTAAGATAAGGAATACGTCGGAGGACACAATCCCTTCGAATGGCAGATGTGCAAGGGACTGGCGGGAGGCGGGAAAATGCTGGACTTGGGCTAGAGTGGCAGATGTGCAAGGGACTGGCGGGAGGCAGGAAGATGCTTGACTCGGGCTAGAGTGCAGATGTGCAAGGGACTGGCAGGAGGAAGGAAGATGCTTAACTCGAGCTAGAGTGGCAGATGTGCAAGAGACTGGCGGGAGGCAGGAAGATGCTTGACTCGGGCTAGAGTGGCAGATGGGCAAGGGACTGGCGAGAGGCAGGAAGATGCTTGACTCAGGCTTGACTCAGGCTAGAGTGGCAGATGTGCAAGAGACTGGCGGCAGGCGGGAAGATGCTTGACTCAGGCTAGAGTGGCATATGTGCAAGAGACTGGCGGGAGGCAGGAAGATGCTTGACTCAGGCTAGAGTGGCAGATGTGCAAGAGACTGGCGACAGGCAGGAAGATGCTTGACTCAGGCTAGAGTGGCATATGTGCAAGAGACTGGCGGGAGGCAGGAAGATGCTTGACTCAGGCTAGAGTGGCAGATGTGCAAGAGACTGGCGGCAGGCGGGAAGATGCTTGACTCAGGCTAGAGTGGCATATGTGCAAGAGACTGGCGGGAGGCAGGAAGATGCTTGACTCAGGCTTGACTCGGGCTAGAGTGGCAGATGTGCAAGACACTGGCGGCAGACAGGGAGATGCTTGACTCAGGCTAGAGTGGCAGATGTGCAAGAGACTGGCAGGAGGCAGGAAGATGCTTGACTCAGGCAAGAGTGGCTGGTGTGCAAGAGACTGGCGGCAGGCAGGAAGATGCTTGACTCGGGCTGGAATGGCAGATGTGTAATGGACTGGCGGGAGGGAGGAAGATGGTTGACTCGGGTTAGATTGGCAGATGTGCAATGGACTGGCGGGACTCGGGCTAGAGTGGCAGATGTGTAAGAGACTGGCAGCAGGCAGGAAGATGCTTGACTCAGGCTAGAGTGGCATATGTGCAAGAGACTGGCGGGAGGCAGGAAGATGCTTGACTCAGGCTTCACTCGGGCTAGAGTGGCAAATGTGTAAGAGACTGGCGGCAGGCAGGAAGATGCTTGGCTCAGGCTAGAGTGGCAGATGTGCAAGAGACTGGCAGGAGGCAGGAAAATGCTTGACTCAGGCCAGAGTGGCAGATGTGCAAGAGAATGGCGGCAGACAGGAAGATGCTTGACTCGGGCTAGAGTGGCAGATGTGTAATGGACTGGCGGGAGGCAGGAAGATGGTTGACTCGGGTTAGAGTGGCAGATGTGCAATGGACTGGCGGTACTCGGGCTAGAGTGGCAGAGGTGCAATGGACTGGCGGGACTCGGGCTAGAGTGGCAGATGTGCAATGGACTGGCGGGAGGCAGGAAGATGCTTGACTCGGGCTAGAGTGGCAGATGTGCAAGGGGCTGGCAGGAGGCAGGAAGATGCTTGACTCAGGCTTGACTCGGGCTAGAGTGGCAGATGTGCAAGAGACTGGCGAGAGGCAGGAAGATGCTTGACTCGGGCTAGAGTGGCAGATGTGCAAGAGACTGGTGGCAGGCAGGAAGATGCTTGACTCAGGCTAGAGTGGCAGATGTGCAAGAGACTGGCAGGAGGCAGGAAGATGCTTGACTCAGGCAAGAGTGGCAGATGTGCAAGAGACTGGCTGCAGGCAGGAAGATGCTTGACTCGGGCTAGAGTGGCAGATGTGTAATGGACTGGCGGGGGGCAGGAAGATGGTTGACTCGGGTTAGAGTGGCAGATGTGCAATGGACTGGCGGTACTCGGGCTAGAGTGGCAGATGTCCAATGGACTGGCGGGACTTGGGCTAGAGTGGCAGATGTGCAATGGACTGGTGGGAGGCAGGAAGATGCTTGACTCGGGCTAGAGTGGCAGATGTGCAAGGGGCTGGCAGGAGGCAGGAAGTTGCTTGACTCAGGCAAGAGTGGCAGATGTGCAAGAGACTGGCGGCAGGCAGGAAGATGCTTGACTTGGGCTAGAGTGGCAGATGTGTAATGGACTGGCGGGAGGCAGGGAGATGGTTGACTCGGGTTAGAGTGGCAGATGTGCAATGGACTGGCGGGACTCGGGCTAGAGTGGCAGATGTGCAATGGACTGGTGGGAGGCAGGAAGATGCTTGACTCGGGCTAGAGTGGCAGATGTGCAAGGGGCTGGCAGGAGGCAGGAAGATGCTTGACTCAGGCAAGAGTGGCAGATGTGCAAGAGACTGGCGGCAGGCAGGAAGATGCTTGACTCGGGCTAGAGTGGCAGATGTGTAATGGACTGGCGGGAGGTGGGAAGATGCTGGACTTGGGCTAGAGTGGCAGATGTGCAAGGGACTGGCGGGAGGCAGGAAGATGCTTGACTCGGGCTAGAATGCAGATGTGCAAGGGACTGGCAGGAGGAAGGAAGATGCTTAACTCAGGCTTGACTCGGGCTAGAGTGGCAGATGAGCAAGAGACTGGCGGCAGGCAGGAAGATGCTTCGCTCAGGCCTGAGTGGCAGATGTGCAAGAGACTGGCAGGAGGCAGGAAGATGCTTGACTCGGGCTAGAGTGGCAGATGTGCAAGGGGCTGGCAGGAGGCAGGAAGATGCTTGACTCAGGCAAGAGTGGCAGATGTGCAAGAGACTGGCGGCAGGCAGGAAGATGCTTGACTCGGGCTAGAGTGGCAGATGTGTAATGGACTGGCGGGAGGTGGGAAGATGCTGGACTTGGGCTAGAGTGGCAGATGTGCAAGAGACTGGCGGGAGGCAGGAAGATGCTTGACTCGGGCTAGAGTGGCAGATGTGCAAGGGACTGGCGAGAGGCAGGAAGATGCTTTACTCAGGCTTGACTCGGGCTAGAGTGGCAGATGAGCAAGAGACTGGCGGCAGGCAGGAAGATGCTTCGCTCAGGCCTGAGTGGCAGATGTGCAAGAGACTGGCAGGAGGCAGGAAGATGCTTGACTCAGGCTTGACTCGGGCTAGAGTGGCAGATGTGTAAGAGACTGCAGCAGGCAGGAAGATGCTTGACTCAAGCTAGAGTGGCATATGTGCAAGAGACTGGCAGGAGGCAGGAAGATGCTTGACTCAGGCTTGACTCGGGCTAGAGTGGCAGATGTGCAAGAGACTGGCGAGAGGCAGGAAGATGCTTGACTCAGGCAAGAGTGGCAGATGTGCAAGAGACTGGCGGCAGGCAGGAAGATGCTTGACTCGGGCTAGAGTGGCAGATGTGTAATGGACTGGCGGGAGGCAGGGAAGATGGTTGACTCGGGTTGGAGTGGCAGATGTGCAATGGACTGGCGGTACTCGGTCTAGAGTGGCAGATGTGTAATGGAATGGCGGGACTCGGGCTAGAGTGGCAGATGTGCAATGGAATGGCGGGAGGCAGGAAGATGCTTGACTCGGGCTAGAGTGGCAGATGTGCAAGAGACTGGCGGCAGGCAGGAAGATGGTTGGCTCGGGCTAGAGTGGCAGATGTGTAATGGACTGAGAGGAGGCGGGAAGATGCTTGACTTGGGCTAGAGTGGCAGATGTGCAAGGGACTGGCGGGAGGCAGGAAGATGCTTGACTCGGGCTAGAATGCAGATGTGCAAGGGACTGGCAGGAGGAAGGAAGATGCTTAACACGAGCTAGAGTGGCAGATGTGCAAGAGACTGGCGGGAGGCAGGAAGATGCTTGACTCGGGCTAGAGTGGCAGATGTGCAAGAGACTGGTGGCAGGCAGGAAGATGCTTGACTCAGGCTAGAGTGACAGATGTGCAAGAGACTGGCAGGAGGCAGGAAGATGCTTGACTCAGGCAAGAGTGGCAGATGTGCAAGAGACTGGTGGCAGGCAGGAAGATGGTTGACTCGGGTTAGAGTGGCAGATGTGCAATGGACTGGCGGTACTCGGGCTAGAGTGGCAGATGTGCAATGGACTGGCGGGACTCGGGCTAGAGTGGCAGATGTGCAAGGGGCTGGCAGGAGGCAGGAAGATGCTTGACTCAGGCAAGAGTGGCAGATGTGCAAGAGACTGGCGGCAGGCAGGAAGATGCTTGACTCGGGCTAGAGTGGCAGATGTGTAATGGACTGGCGGGAGGTGGGAAGATGCTTGACTTGGGCTAGAGTGGCAGATGTGCAAGGGACTGGCGGGGGGCAGGAAGATGCTTGACTCAGGCTAGAATGCAGATGTGCAAGGGACTGGCAGGAGGAAGGAAGATGCTTAACTCGAGCTAGAGTGGCAGATGTGCAAGAGACTGGCGGGAGGCAGGAAGATGCTTGACTCGGGCTAGAGTGGCAGATGTGCAAGGGACTGGCGAGAGGCAGGAAGATGCTTTACTCAGGCTTGACTCAGGCTAGAGTGGCAGATGTGCAAGAGACTGGCAGCAGGCAGGAAGATGCTTGACTCAGGCCTGAGTGGCAGATGTGCAGGAGACTGGCAGGAGGCAGGAAGATGCTTGACTCAGGCTTGACTCAGGCTAGAGTGGCAGATGTGCAAGAGACTGGCGGCAGGCAGGAAGATGCTTGACTCAGGCTAGAGTGGCATATGTGCAAGAGACTGGCGGGAGGCAGGAAGATGCTTGACTCAGGCCTGAGTGGCAGATGTGCAGGAGACTGGCAGGAGGCAGGAAGATGCTTGACTCAGGCTAGAGTGGCAGATGTGCAAGAGACTGGCGGCAGGCAGGAAGATGCTTGACTCAGGCTAGAGTGGCATATGTGCAAGAGACTGGCGGGAGGCAGGAAGATGCTTGACTCAGGCTTGACTCGGGCTAAAGTGGCAGGTGTGCAAGAGACTGGCGGGAGGCAGGAAGATGCTTGACTCAGGCTTGACTCAGGCTAGAGTGGCAGGTGTGCAAGAGACTGGCGGCAGGCAGGAAGATGCTTGACTCAGGCTAGAGTGGCAGATGTGCAAGGGACTGGCGGGAGGCAGGAAGATGCTTGACTCGGGCTAGAATTCAGATGTGCAAGGGACTGGCAGGAGGAAGGAAGATGCTTAACACGAGCTAGAGTGGCAGATGTGCAAGAGACTGGCGGGAGGCAGGAAGATGCTTGACTCGGGCTAGAGTGGCAGATGTGCAAGAGACTGGTGGCAGGCAGGAAGATGCTTGACTCAGGCTAGAGTGACAGATGTGCAAGAGACTGGCAGGAGGCAGGAAGATGCTTGACTCAGGCAAGAGTGGCAGATGTGCAAGAGACTGGTGGCAGGCAGGAAGATGGTTGACTCGGGTTAGAGTGGCAGATGTGCAATGGACTGGCGGTACTCGGGCTAGAGTGGCAGATGTGCAATGGACTGGCGGGACTCGGGCTAGAGTGGCAGATGTGCAAGGGGCTGGCAGGAGGCAGGAAGATGCTTGACTCAGGCAAGAGTGGCAGATGTGCAAGAGACTGGCGGCAGGCAGGAAGATGCTTGACTCGGGCTAGAGTGGCAGATGTGTAATGGACTGGCGGGAGGTGGGAAGATGCTTGACTTGGGCTAGAGTGGCAGATGTGCAAGGGACTGGCGGGGGGCAGGAAGATGCTTGACTCAGGCTAGAATGCAGATGTGCAAGGGACTGGCAGGAGGAAGGAAGATGCTTAACTCGAGCTAGAGTGGCAGATGTGCAAGAGACTGGCGGGAGGCAGGAAGATGCTTGACTCGGGCTAGAGTGGCAGATGTGCAAGGGACTGGCGAGAGGCAGGAAGATGCTTTACTCAGGCTTGACTCAGGCTAGAGTGGCAGATGTGCAAGAGACTGGCAGCAGGCAGGAAGATGCTTGACTCAGGCCTGAGTGGCAGATGTGCAGGAGACTGGCAGGAGGCAGGAAGATGCTTGACTCAGGCTTGACTCAGGCTAGAGTGGCAGATGTGCAAGAGACTGGCGGCAGGCAGGAAGATGCTTGACTCAGGCTAGAGTGGCATATGTGCAAGAGACTGGCGGGAGGCAGGAAGATGCTTGACTCAGGCCTGAGTGGCAGATGTGCAGGAGACTGGCAGGAGGCAGGAAGATGCTTGACTCAGGCTTGACTCAGGCTAGAGTGGCAGATGTGCAAGAGACTGGCGGCAGGCAGGAAGATGCTTGACTCAGGCTAGAGTGGCATATGTGCAAGAGACTGGCGGGAGGCAGGAAGATGCTTGACTCAGGCTAGAGTGGCAGATGTGCAAGAGACTGGCGGCAGGCAGGAAGATGCTTGACTCAGGCTAGAGTGGCATATGTGCAAGAGACTGGCGGGAGGCAGGAAGATGCTTGACTCAGGCTTGACTCGGGCTAAAGTGGCAGGTGTGCAAGAGACTGGCGGGAGGCAGGAAGATGCTTGACTCAGGCTTGACTCAGGCTAGAGTGGCAGGTGTGCAAGAGACTGGCGGCAGGCAGGAAGATGCTTGACTCAGGCTAGAGTGGCATATGTGCAAGAGACTGGCGGGAGGCAGGAAGATGCTTGACTCAGGCTTGACTCGGGCTAGAGTGGCAGGTGTGCAAGAGACTGGCGGGAGGCAGGAAGATGCTTGACTCGGGCTGGAGTGGCAGATGTGCAAGGGACTGGCGGGAGGCAGGAAGATGCTTGACTCAGGCTAGAGTGGCAGATGTGCAAGAGACTGGCGGCAGGCAGGAAGATGCTTGACTCAGGCTTGACTCAGGCTAGAGTGGCAGGTGTGCAAGAGACTGGCGGCAGGCAGGACGATGCTTGACTCGGGCTAGAGTGGCAGATGTGCAAGTGAAATGGAAGAAAACAGTAGTGCATTGCGATACAGAAACAAAAGAGAAAAAGGGAAATAAGGAGACGCACATGCAGGTGCATATGATCAATGAAGGTACTTCCTGATGTGCCTGAAAAAGGCAAAGCAAGTAGAGCATCGACAGTTTCCGTGGGTGTGATCGGAGCCAAGGGGCCTGATTCATGGAATGTTTAGCACGATGCAACGTGACTTTGCACTGGCAGTGCACAAAGTCCCTTTGCATTGACTTTGCACTGGTGAACGTCCCTGAGCACTTCTAAGGTACACTTTGCACCGCCCTGTGAATCAGGGTGTTTGATGGCAGCACAGAGTCACTTGGCAACGCGCTAAGAATGTCATGAATCGGGCCCACGAAATCAGAATAGTGTAGTGGGAGGATGTGCCTGAGTCAAGATCGGTAGTCAGGGCCAGAAGAAAGTCTTTGTAGGTTGACAGAAGATTAAGGGGGGCCAGTGTAATCAGCAACATTTACTAATGTCCACAGGCCATTGGCTCATCATTTGTCACCCCATTATTGAAGGGGTGTGCAGGAATTTCTTTGGGCGCAACTTCATTTTAAAGAGGGGCATATTCCACCGTTTTGGAGCATGTACTCACTCGCCTTTGGCTTATGCATGCCCACGGTTCTGCAATATGCACCTTCAAAAAACATTTTGCAGCCCAGTCTGCATTGAGCTGGGTCCAACCAGATGGTTGCAAAACGTGGAATATTGAGTTTGGCATCCACCAATCACGGATCCAATTGATGTGTGTCTCTGTAAATGCCTCATGGACCAGAGTTCACTGGGAACCAAAATAATGTTCCAAGTGGCCCCATTTTACACATTTTCAGCAAGTCCAACCGTTTCCTATGAGAAAATTTGGAAATAAAAGAGGCCCAGGGTGCAGAGGCCTATCGGGAAATCTACAGAGTTCCGCATGGGCCTGAACGAGTCATGGACCCAATCTTTTCGACACTACTTTTCATCAAAAGCCGGTGGTCAAATGGATGTGTTCTCTAATAATAATCAAGGGATGCATTTTAAGATGGAAGAGAACGAGCCTTGATCACCCTGGACTATGCTGACCCCTTTATACTACAGGCTGATACAGGTGGGCAGTGGAGTATGCAACCATCGAAATGGAATGGATGGCTGTGGAGTGCGCTACCGAATCTCTGAGGCATTGCCTTGCTGGTCAGAACTTCACCTTGACTCCAGAACATGCCTCTTTGCCATGGTTTCCCAAAATAATGACTCAAATCATTGCAGAATATGTAGGTGGTTTCTCACTCTTTAACCATTTTCTTTACAGGTTTTCCTTCAAAGTGTTAAAAAACATCAAAAGGCAGACATTTTGATAACATTTACCACTCCTTTTTATGAGAAATCAAAGATGTCAAAGCTAAAGGATAGGATAAGTCCACATAATGGAAAACCAAAATGTAGTCCCATGCCCCCATCTTAGAATTATCCACTTCTCGCTCTCCTCAGCATTTCACCTTCTCTTTCTCTCACCTTCCTTCCCCACAGTACCGGACTCCCATCTTCTCGCTGCAGACTGCTTCAAAATGCCAGAAATGAGCCCTTCCTCTAGCACTATTCCCTTCCCTATATGCTCACATTGCCTGCCTCAATCTCCATAGCACCATTGCCTTTTCAAGTTTTAGCTATTAGGTGGCACTCCAAGTCTGCGGCAAAAATACTGCATTGGAGTAAAGATTTGTGGGAGATAACAAGTGACAAGGGGCACACACCTTCTGGGTGCTGTTTGGTTATTTAACCTACCCATTGACTGCCCATGGCCATGCTAATCCCTATTGCATTTCCCACCCACTACCTGTCCCTCCCACTCAAAATACATCATGGGATCTCTTTGAGTTAGCACTATCCAGCAGTAACATCAAACGGCCTCTCAGTGCTATTTCTAAGCAGTCTGCTGAGAGTGTATGCCTTAATTGCAGCTGTAAATGTGGTACTGGTGTAATACAAATTTCTCAAATCTATATGAAAAAATATACTCTTTTAATCCAAATTCATCATATCAAAATAATTATAACCAAGCAATCATGGGGCAAAGTTAGGACAAATGAAACACTACAATATACTCTTCAATGTGGCTGGGGGTTAGTAGTGGGTGACTTATACATCAATATTCTGACATCACATTAATGTCAGTACTCTGGTATTCAGGTTTGTTGGTATAATAATTGATGTCAGATTATTGATGTATAAGTCACCCACTACTAACCCCTAGTCACATTGAGGAGTATATTGTAGAGTGTATCATTTGTCCTAATTGTGTCTCGTGATTGTTTGGTTATAATTATTTTGATGTGATAAATTTGGATTAAAAGAGTATATTTTGGATATAGATTTGTCACTTTATGTTTATGTTGAGCAGATAAATGGGTCACTCCGAGGTGTTTGGTTGTGTAATAATAATTTGGCATTTTATATAGCGCTACGAACCCTCAGGTATCTGAGCGCTGCTTATTATTACCCACGGTGTGTGGTGCTCATTTATCGAGCTCGGAAGGATGAAAGCCTGAGTGTTTGAGTTTGGCCCTGCCAGGATTCGAACCTGATCAGAAGGCTCTGCACGGATGTCAAAGCGAGCGCTCTACTCGCTGTGCCACTTGACAGGCACACAGGTGTTAAGTCATAAGGGGGTTTAAGCCTCCTGTAAGCATAAGGAGGTGTAAGCAGTTTCCTACTAGTTTTACATGTTAAGTTGCCTTCCCATGGTGAAACTGGTCCCTCATTACCTAAATGTATTGGGAAGTACCCATTGTTCAATATATATAAAAATGGTTCAGCCAAGTGTGCCAGCAGCCATTTGATGTATTTCTGTTCCTTGCACTTAAGTCCTGTTACAAATATGTATTGGGAAAGCCAACAGTTTTGGCTTGTGTATAGATATTAGATGAGCATTTGCCAAGCACTGCTAACATATGCCCAGGTACTCGCACCATTTCCCAGATGTTGCCATCTTATGGCCAGGTAGTACCAATATGGCAGCGCCTGACAAATGTCTATCCCACGCCTACATAAAAGCCCAAACGGTTGACTGTGCCAATGCTTGCTCTCCCCCACACGCCATACACACAACACATACGCATGTGCAAAGTAGCATGCCTGAAGGCGGTGACGGCTTCAAACTGCCACCAATTCCGAAAGCTTGCAAATGGGAGTTTGTGACGCAGTACATTTCGTTGAAGGAGAATGCATTGCATGTTTTTACAGCAGATTTTGCTGCATACATATGTGGGGGAGGGTTTAGGGAAATAAATAATGGAGAGAGTTTAAGGGCGGTGATCTCCCGCCTTATTAGGCAAAATCAAACTGTTGGAAAAAGAAAATTCGATGAATTCTCCTTCGAGAAAACGTATTCGAGCAATTCGCCTAGAACCGAACGCTCACCTCATTAATGCCCGGCATTTATATTTGAATCTTAAAGCAGAGCAGAGGATATGTGCGTCCCGTGAAATAATTTCTGGAAACAGTTTACTGTGGAAAATGGGAAACTTCCAATCCGTCAGTAATGTTCCGCTTGGAAGTATACATTGGGTACTGCTTGCCCTGACCCCTACAGACACCCTTTCAACCCTTCAGGAAACAGCGAAGTTGAAAGGCCCCTGCACCATCTGGCTGCGGCCTTGTTTGCGGCGCTTGCGCAGTCGGAGTGAGTGCTGACTTCCCGTGGAAGGAGGCCCAGGCTGACGGTCTACTTACTGTTCCGCGTCTTAATAAACAACCGTGACCTTGAGCTCGGATGTCTGGCCAAGTGTGAGACAGCCACTACAGCAGCAGAACTCCCCCATCACCCTAATAAGCCACACTGCAAACGGCTGGAGTCCTTTTGCCTGCAAACATACATGACATGATTTTCTCCATTTTAAAAAAAATATATAATTGCTTGCTTTTTAGGTAAGTACTGTAAATTATTTTGCATGGATTTACATCTATTAATCACTAATTCCCCTTTCAATATAAAAGAGCAGGGTTTTAATGAACCGTTTCAGGGTTTGAAAATAAGGTTGGATCAGCAGGAGCTAAAAGCAGCTCCTGGGTATCCAGCATTATCTGGGGACCAGGAGCTGCCACTGGGGAGTGAGGAGCCCAGCACTGCAAATCTAGCTTCCACATAAGATGCAAACGTATCATTTTGCGCATTATGACCCTTTATGCTTTACTCGTCCTATAGGTGTGTCCTGTTGTTGATGTATAGACTGTCCATCATGCATAGAGTTAAACTCACACAGGTGTGTTTGTTTGGCATCAGTTTGCCTGGGGAGCCAAGAGTAGCTCCTGGCAGCTGTTGGTGTCCAGCTAACCAGTCTCTTCTAGGCCACAAGCACGAGCTAAATAGCTCCCAGCTGCCCTCTATTTCCAACCCTGCGTTTGACACTGGATCTCTCACTTCTTAGCGCTTTAATCATTGCTTTTATTATTATAGAATTATCCAGTTTAATGGTACTCATTTTCACGAACCCGGAAGAAGGCATGCCAGTCAGGCACGAGTATCGAAGGAGACCTTAACTCGCAGAGCTGTCCCACCAGCTGAAGACCAATTCCACATTGAATGCTGGTGCTGGTCAAAATGGTAATTGACTGTGGCAGTTCCCAAGAAGCACTGGCAATGCCAACAGTTTGGGCTTAGGTGTAGGAAGGGGAAAGACACTTGCCAGGCACTGTCGAAGTGGAATTAACTGACCATTGATGGTAGCAGCTGCAAACTGGTGCAAGTACCTGGGCATCTAATAGCAGTGTCTGGCATATGTCTTATACTTGTACACAAGCCAAAACTGTTGGCTTTGCCAATGCTTCTTTTTAACAGGACCTCAGTGAAGGAGGCACATAGTGTTTATAAATCGAGTGGCTGTAGGCTGACCTAGTTAAGACATTTTTTATCACACCAAAAGAGAGTTTACAGCTGTAATTAAGTCTTTAACTCTCAGAAGAGTGCTTTGAAAAAGACTGGCAGGTACTTCAAGTGGAAAGTTTGATGGTAAGGCTTGAATAAAGCAAGCTGTATGAGTTCCCTTGAGGAGGTGTTTTGGGTGAGCAGGGGCAGGAACTGAGTGGGAATGGTCATAGGATTAGCATGGCCATGGGCAGTCGAAGGGTGGGCAAATAACCAAATAACACGTACAATCTTTGTGTCCTTCCATATGCCATTTCTACCCATCCGTACTCGAATGCAATAGTTTCTGCTTATACGTGGCGCTTGCACCACCTAACAGTCCAAACTAAAAATGAATTATATTTTAAGTCTCAATCTCTAAATAAATTAGTTAATCTTTTGTAATGCGCTTATCACCGGAGACGAATCTCTAAATACGGTACTGGGATTCGATCCTGTGTTGCTCTGCATTGTCTTGCTTCAAAGACAAACGTGTTGCCCCTGAGCTCCCCTCCCATAAATTGATTTATTTGAGATTATTCATTTTTCACGGCACAGTGGCACTGGGTTTAAGAAGGAGCAACGCACAGTACATGGATCACTGTGGCCTGAGAATGTGGTCAAGACGATGGGTCACAGGTTGCTTACTGCTGAGGAATAGAGTAAGATTTTTATATAGTGCTTCATTATGGATTCTGCCCACCTCGAAGCACTATAATAATAGGCATTATTAATCAGGTTAATGGATCCCAACGTATTGACCAAATAAGGGCGACAGGCTAAGCCAGCAGTGGCAGGATTCAAGCTTTGGACTGCAGGTGGCACACAGATAACCCACACAAGCACTGAACTTGCTCAGCTATCTTACCAGCAATGATGAAGCACTGCAGTGGGAATGCTCCGCCCTGGGGGTTCTGAAGAATGGATTTTCTCTATTGTCGTCTTCTCTTTCTTTTTCTTCCTCCTCGTCGTCTGCTTTCTTCTCCTCTCTCTCCCTCTCTCCTTCTGTCTCTCTTTTCCTCGCTCCACCGGCCCATGTCTCCGGCCTCTTCACAAGAACCTTCGGTCTACACAAGAACTCTCGCCACCTGCCTGCCTGCCTATCTGTCTGTCGGTTTGTCTGTCTATCGGAGAAGCCTCATCAATCTGTTCACACGAGGATCATCTGAATGGATGTACTTTGAGCTCCCTTCTGAATTGGAGGTCAGCCTAATAATACTGAGGAGACTCCCCAAGAAAGGCATGGACCAAGGATCATTTTATTTATCTCAAGACGAGAAGTGAATTGGCGGGAACATCCAATAAATGCGCTATTTCACCAGAAAGCAAATTGCGGAGCTTTTCCATATGAACTGCGGTTAATAAATCTCACAAAAAAAGGCATCGGTTTCATTTGGGAAAGAATTACTTTTAAAAAATAAAAAAACATTTTGATTCGGTTTTGTAATGCATCAATGTTGTTGTAAATATGAGAGATTATTTACTCCTAATTTGCCCCAAAAAAAGCACGCATTTTGATTTAAATTCGCCCGCCGCTAGTTTCTAGGCTTGCAGGAGTAGGCTTAGGAGACTTGTCTCAGATGAATTCCTTGACTGCATTCCTGCAATATCCAGCCATAATATCACGCAAGAGAATACTGCTGGGAGAAGGCTATTAACCCTTTTGTGCATCTAAAGCCTGGGTGGGTAGCTTTTCTGTGATCAGAGTCTGATGAGGTCTATGTTGGTAAAGACGTCTGTTTCTAGAGTCAGAGCAGTGAGGATGGGGCAGATGCGATCACACTTTGGTTTGCACTTACCCCAGCATTTTACTAGTACACAATACTCCTGCGTGAAGAGAGAGCCTGGATCTCAGTAGCATTTTCCCCAGTCCCTGTAAGGGTCCAAGGGCCAGGTTGGGCGATGCAGTCAAAATGCAGCAGTAATACAGTTACTGCCACATTACCGCACCCCCCAACTATGAGTTTGGCTGTGAGGCGGAGGAAAAACGTCCAGCAAAATACTGGAGGTCATTACGCCACCTTACCGCTAAAATGCACTCATTTTGGTGGTATTACCGGCAAAATCCCCCATGGAGTCCTATGTCCTGCCTCAATAGGGACTAACACCACCAATCTGCCAAGTATATTACTGCTGGACCAAGAGGTGGTAACAGTAATTCTGTTCTGTGGTATCTCGGCAGATTTATCGCAGCGATACCACCAAACCTGTGATGAGGCCCCAAGACTTGATCTGGGTTCTTCAAATTGGCTCTGGCAATGCATGGCTTGACCTTCAGAACACACAATGGGTTGCTGATCTTTGCACCTGGAAGAAGGTTGAATTGAGTTCCTTCCCGCCTCCTTTTAGATATTTAATAGACCGCCAAGCTAGCTCTGCAGAGCCGCAGGAACGCCTAAAGCAGGAAAGCAGGAACATCTAAAACATGGGGGCGCTGTACACAGAACAATGCAGGGTGCCGGGTCCTTCTGAGGATGGACAACAGAAGTAGGATGTGAGAAGCAAGGGCTGTTGGCGATTGTCATTGGGTAAGCAATAGATAGTGCATTGTACTACATATACTTACACTGTGATGCAGAGGGAAACAAAGTGATTTGCCCCGAATGCTATTGGTCTCCTGGTTCAGAGGTCAGCCAATAATCCTTCATTCTGTAAGTCTGGGATTTATATTTATTTACATATTTATTTATTAATTTATTTATTTGTTTGAATTTGTACATACCACGGCACACACGAAGATAGAAGACAGATAGATAGAAGACAGCACGGACTCAGAAGGGTAACACAAAGTTCAGGTCAGAGTTGCATATGGGAAGACATCCTTTAGCCCAACACTTATTCAGGCGATTATTTGGAGTTAGCAGCCCACCCAAGTTTGAATGAGGGATCGTCAATTGCATATCTGCTGCAATTCATTGGGAAAAGATGCTGTTAAGTAGACATGACCACTGGCAGCATATCAGTGTATGTCTTGGTTACCTTATGTTAAATTATGTTACATTCCTACATTATACCGTCCACCACTGTCACTTGCATCATCTCCAAGGAACTAAATATGGAACCTCTTATGGTTTTATTAGGAAATAAATGACCATTAATTATAGTCTTAAGTTCTATGGGAGTCTGGATGGAAATGCGTGAGGGTTGTGTGGCCTGGACGACTCCATCTCAAAACAATAGGGCTTGTCAATGAAGGCATTCGTGAACCAGTTTAGGACCTGGGCCTCCATGTCCTCCATGTCCAGGAGACGGGAGTGGCTTAGGAAGAGGGCCGTGCATCACCCCTGTTTAAATTTGAGCATAATGGTAAGCACGTGCCTGCTTTCTTCAGAATTTGTAGGGTGTTGTCCATTTAGGTTGATCGATGCCTCTGTTTTGGAAGGCATGTTGTATTTGGGAATAGACAAAAAAATGCAGATGAGATGGAATCGCCATTCGTTCTTCAGAAGTGTAGTGTGGAACAGGGACATCGGTTCACTAAAATGCCTGGGGTAGCGGAAGTGACATCAGACACCCGAGAACACAGGAAGTGATGTCACATGACCTTTGACCTGGATGGCATCAGTTCCTCTTTAATCCTTGTGACATCACCGGAAGCAGCTTTCAGGAGTAAAATAAAGTACATAAATGTACAATTTTAAAATACCAAATAGGTACAATACCAGGCAAGAATATTTCAGAAACCAACCGCATTTTAACAAGGGTGCTGCTGTCTTCAAATGCCAAGGAGGGGGGTCCTGATATAATAGGGTTAGACCCAACAGACTCAACAAAGGCTGAGGCACTGCCTTAGATATGCCACTTCAGTATTGTATGGCCAGGTACTTCCATATTATGCCACTTACAGCTGCATGTCAGGTATTGTCATTACATGATAACTGGAGCCCCTGCATTGCAAGTTGCTGCGATATTACAGTATCCAAGAATCCAATACATGCAAGTCGCCAACAATGCACATGAGCATTATTGCTTTGATTCATAATTTGTTATTTATATAGCGCTTTTGGCAAAGCCCTATTCATAGCACATATTTAAGTACAAGTATCATTGCAACTGAAGTTGGAACATATTTATCAACCTCTGAAAAATGAAAGGCTGAGTTGGCCTTGCTGAGATTTATACCTGCAGATCACACATAGAGCGCAGCAGCAAGCGCTTAACCCTCTGAGCTATCTTACTGCTTTGCTTTTAAAAATACAATGCCACAATAAGAAAACGTATCAAAACTGGCTGCACAATGTAGGCTAGACACGTAATAACACTTATCATGGTTACTGTAGCCTTGATGATGCACTGCAAAAAATGCCATGCCACAGTAAGACAGACCCTGATGGGTTGCACCGAAATAACAATCTAACCACGTAATAACACTTATGCTTACTTTATCATAGATGCCTAGAAAAATATACCAGGCTGCAATAAGGAATGGCTAGACTGGCTGCACCCAAATGCCAGTCAAGCCAGGTAATTACACTTATGATTGCTTCATCAGACATGCTCAGTATACAATGTCACGTCACAGTAAGAAATTGCTAGATTAGCTGCACCAAAATCCTAGTCTAGTTACATAATAACACCTATGATGCTTACTTCATTATATATGCCCAGAACATATGCCTTGGCACAGTAAAAAAGGCAATACTGTCTGCAACCAAATCCCAGGCTAAACAGGTATTAACATTTATAATGATTACTTTATTATAGATGCCCAGTACAAATGTCATAGCAAAAACAAAGTGGTGATGGCTGGAAGGTTTAGAATGTATCTTAACCTCTGACATTGCTCTGGTCAACCCTCCAGACAATCCTTCTTCGCCTGCCAAGCCATTACAGAAGGGGAAAGACCATATGCAAATAGGGCTCGGTCGCACCGCTAAAGGAGCAATCCAACCCGAACTGGTAGGTCACATTCCTTCTGCACGAAACTACAAGCATCCCCAGACATGTTTCGGCCTTGTTGGGCCTCAACAGTGAGGAGTAGCTTTGGTCTCTAGGCCCAGCAGACACAGGACCCACGTCTGGGCATACCCGTCGCACTCTGGGTGACAAAGCAAAAACAAAGAGGTGATGGCTGGAAGGTTTAGAATGTATCTTAACCTCTGGCATTGCTCTGGGCAACCTTCCAGACCATTGTTCTGGAGCAAACGGGCAACAATAAGGTGGTGTGGAAGGTTGACCAGAGCAATGCCAGTGATTCAGATTAATTTGAAACCTTCCACCCATCACTTTTTTGGTGTAAGTTTGTCTCCCTGTGAGAGAGGGTATGCCCAGACGTGGGTCCCTTGCTCGCTGTGCCATAGGGAACCAAGCTGCACCTCACTGAGGAGGCCCAACAAGGCCGAAACATGTCTGGGGTTGCTTCTGTTTCTGTGCAGTTAACAGTTCGGGCAGTGCTGCTCCCATTGGTGGCAGTTGTGACCTTTGGGACCCCCAAATGGCGTTGCTTGTGTGGAAGTTAAGACAGTTGTTTCTTGTTTAGTGTTGACGTTCATAGATGATACCTCCAAGAGATGAATTCTATGAAGCACACTTCATGCGTGTGTGTGTATGTGTGTATGTTTCATTCCTGTCCTTACTACTGTATTCAAAGTGTTAAATTCTGTATATATTACTGTAACCGACTCTGTTTTATATTATCTATGTAAGTTCAAGCTCGCTGTAACAGTGCCACGATGCCCCAGGGCCGCTTGTGCGCTTTATAAATGCAAATAAATAAAAAATAAAAAATTCCCACGGGAAAGGAGGCTAGGGTTCTTCATTGGATGCTTTGGAGGAAGTCTGGTAGCCAGGAACAGAGTAATGAGCTTTGTTGTGGACAAGAAGAGGTAGTTCTTGGACTCCTTCAGTGGCCATATGACTTTAGGCATAGCTATCTTAACATGTTGCCTTCATTCTGCACTCGTTTGTTGTGCTTTTCATGGTGGGCACTTACACTCGGAACAGGTATTCATGGACTAGTGCACAGTTCAACGTGGTTATCTTGGAAACATGTTTATTGATGCATAAGAAATGCTCATTAATAGTCATGTACTTGTTGACATTAGTTACATGCACATGGTTATGCTTTTAGTCTCTGTTATCTAAGGTTAGAGGAGTCTAGCCTGTTCGTTTTATAAAAAAACATGCGTCGTTAGCTTTAATTTACTTAGTCCATTGCGGCTTGACCCTCAAGAGTACAAGGGTAAATGAAAATAAAACTCTGATGCTTGTCCCACTCAACCAATGAGTGCACTCTCAGCTCATAAATGGAAAAACAACAAATTCAGAACTCAGCTCTTTTAGATAGGCGCGTCAAGACATTGTAGTTCAGAAGGCCAGCCCCCTTAGTTCTTGCCAGGTTGCCGAAAAGTGCTTGGGAGGCTCACGCAGGGACAGCACCAGGCCCTTTTTATCTTTTCAGTTGAAAGCGACATGGAGCCGTAGGGGGGCCTGTAGGGTCTGTCCCCATGTTGGCAGTCATCAGTCTTATAATACTGCAATATATTCCTTTCTATATTACTTTCGTTCTGGGGGTTTAAGTGTGTGCTTTGCACCACTCGCCTTGCAAGCTGCATTTGTTGGAGTCCTTAAGGCCGTCACTTCCCTCATGATCTATAGAAGTGTTATCACCTCATTGTAATGCTGTGGTATATCTGCGGCACCAACTGGCATTAACAGTCATTCTGAATGGAGCGATCAGCGATTGGCAAGATGTGCTTTGAAACGTAGCGTCTTCTGTCTCTCCTGCAGTGCAGGATAGATGGGGCCACTCATACCTGTGTGTGGAAGCACTATGCATAGATGGAAAAGATCTGTTTCCTGTTTTTTTTTTTTTACCTCTTGCCGTTCTTTATTTCCAGTCTTGCAATATTGTGACTTCTGATAGTGGCCCCTGTAGTGGCACTCTCAGAAGAAACGCAGGCACGTACATGCATCCACGGGATTACACTGTGGTATGGCTCGGAAACGTTCCAATCACCATTCAGTGTAATCCCGTGGATTTCAATGTCGGGTACTAATGTGCAGTATACACTCTCAGTCTAAAGTTGTAGGCATGCTCGATTCCATTTTATAAAAACCTCCCCCTTTACTTGTTTCCAACATTTATTTTAAACACCCCTTACTCCCGAAATCAAGTAGTCTGTAAAACAGTTACAAAAGCCTGAGGCTTGCAAGTTTCTTACCTGCACAAGGCAACCATACATCTATATATTTTGGGAGAATAGCTAGCTCAGGGGCAACGTGCTCGCCTTGGAAGCAAGACGACATGGTCCAACACAGTTTCGATGCATGTTATAAATAACCTATCATATCATATATTGCCCGATTTGTCTTCACATCACAGAATTGTTTCACACAAGCATCTTGTGACTAAAACGTGCATGCATTATTACCACACTGTTTTCATGTCAACAACTTAGACTCATTACAGACTAGCTAGAAAAATCATGCGTTGCAGGCATTTACTGTGGCAATAAGCCCCGAGATGGTGGGGCGATACCGCCCCAGGTAATGCCCCTAGGGCCCATAGTTACAGGCCCTAACGTAGCGAGGTCCTTAATGAAGGCCCAGGGGCATTACCGCGGGTACTAATAGTATTAATGAAGGCCCAGGACCCATTAGGCCGGGGTACTAATAGCATTTTATATGTTCTGAAACGCTGCTGCGTTTTCGGGAACAGAAAAAAAAGTCTAATAAAATGGCCACCGGGAAAGGGAAAACGGAGTCCATTTTCCCTTTCCATGGCGGCCATCGGGAGCGGACGCGCTGGGGACAGAAGTTTTCCCAGCGCGTTTGCTCCCGAAAAAGAAGAAAAAAGAAGGTAAGAGAGGTAGGGAGGGTGGGGACGGGATAGTTTGCAGGGGAGGGATGTGGGGGAGAGAAAAAACGTACCTGAATCCCGGGCAGGAGAGGATGGCAGCCTCCACCTCCAGCCATGTGGAACCTCGGAGCGGGGATTACCCCGTTTCGAGCCTCCTCATTGGCTGAGGAGCTGCCACGCCCCCCGTCGGGAAGAAACGCAGGCACGTACATGCGTCCACGGGATTACACTGTGCTATGGCTCGAAAACAATCCAATCACCATTCAGTGTAATCCTGTGGATTTCAATGTCGGGTACTAATGTGCAGTATACACAGAATGAGGGGCTTCGGATTGCTAATAGCCCCTTCCCATTGAGATATGACTTGTAAGAGAAAAGGGCCATTGGCACTCGTGTTTCTGCCTCAGCCCAATAATAACAGCTAAGACTTCAAAGAAACAGACCCAGGAATGTTCTGGATCCCTGTGAAGCCCTGCTACGAATTCAGCATCACGCTTGCCTACACAAAAAAGCAACTCTTTTGTTTGTATTTCACCGAGGCATATCTCTGTGTTTTACACTTCAAAAAATCAGCCTTTTCCTTTGCGAGGATGACTACCATACAGCAATTCAAGAGCCAACACCTATTGACCTTTGTTGATGGTAACTCTCGGCCAGGTAGAGTGGTGTTCAGGTTATGACTGCCTTGTAGGGGAACAATCAAACCAGTGCAGTCGCACCAGGGGCCTCATTACGACCCAGGAGGTAACCGTGGCACTATTTGCGCCATAGTTGCCTCCAAAACCTTACCGATTCCGCCATGGTGAATGGAGCATTTACCGCCCCATTCCAAGGTTGGCGGGGGCGGTAATTCCCCATTCACCATGGCCCTTACCCATTCCCATTGAGCCCTTATAGGGCTCAATGGGAATATCATAGCAGCACTTGTGCTGGCAAGGGCCCCCTTTTAATTCTGCCCCCATAGGGCTCAATGGGAATGGGGAAGGCGCTAATAACGGTACCGCTAATTGCGGTACCGTTATTAGCTCCAAAGTCCCATTAAGGGTCCTGTCCTTAATGCCTGGTAAAACCAGGTGTTAAGGGAGGACCCGCAAAGGGACCTCGGAATAGGGCGTTAAGGGATCACCGGCACCAGTGCCCTTACCGGTACCAGTATTCCCTTACCGCCCGGGTCGTAATGAGGCCCCATGTCATTTAAAATCACTCAATCGTTACAGGTTGAGGGGGATAGACCAGACGTGCGAAAGAATTGAGAGTGATGTGCCTAAACAATGCTCCGCTAAGCACAAGTCCATAAGTAGAAATAATGCAAATACTTTTAACATCGAAAGAACAATTAAAACCACATAATAAGAATATCATGATGGATTTCCAACAAAGACACCACATCAAACGCACGTCAAGAACCTAGATCGGCGGGAAGAAAGAATATCCGATCAGCAGAGGTGGAGGGTGATATACAGCTGGGAACAACTCAAGGCCCACAGACCTTGGGCTAGTGAGCCTGGTGTTTCGCTTCCAATGGACTGGGACACCAGACTCGGTCACTGACCAGACAGAAACCCGGCCCAGTGATTCAGCCCCAAAGGGCTGCAGTGACCCTTCCAAAGAAGTACGTATGTTTGGGGTGACCAGGTATAAGGGCGCTTTGGCTTAATTGAGAAATAGTGTGTCAAATCCGTTAACCGCTGCAGACTATGGAACTCTAGGTTACCCCTGCCTAGTGTCATGAACCAGATATTTAGAATTGTTCCATGTACATGTGCTGGTATTTACAATATAACAGTTGTTGCATAAAGAAACTGATGAACATGTATATGCTGAAATGTCAATATTTATTCCATGGTCACTACTATTTATGCCGACACGTGTTTCGACCACATCAGTCTTTTTCATTTGCTTCCTATTGTGCAGGCCAGATGATGGCAGAGTCCCTTACCAGGCAGACCCGCAATGACTAATGCTACTGGCAACATACCATTTGCATGAGGGAAACCGTGCCAAATTTAAATTTAGCGTTCGCATCACGGCAATAACGGCAGTCTATCTGCAACCGACCTGTTACCAAAATTGGACACCTATATGGGCTATTTGGCCAGGACTCATGTGAACAACGGATTATATATTGTGCCTTGAAAAAGATCGATGTGGTCGAAACACGTGTTGGCATAAATAGTAGTGATCATGGAATAAATATTGACAGTACAGCATACACATGTTCATCAGTTTCTTTATGCAACAACTGTTATATTGTAAATACCAGCACATGTGTATGGAACAATTCTAAATACCCTTCCAAAGAAAGCTGCAACGCCCTCGCCAAGGAGGGTCTCATCAACCAATTCCAGCGAGTCTGCAGAAAACTCTGCCAAGGAGAGCTGCCGCTCAGCACCCAGTAGTGCCAACGATAGACTGAAAAAAGAAAGGGCCTCAAACTCTTGCCATCAGGGTCGGACAGAGCCATAAAACTTACCCCGGCACCAAGAAAAAAGAGGCCCACATTTGAAAATAGTAAACAAACTGCGTCGTACCAACGGTTGAGCTGTTTGGTCAAATAGGTTCCAATTCTACATTTTAAAGGATATGTGTTCAGTAACACTGTTCAAAACTACTAGCCATATAGTGAATTAACTAATCAAAGTTGCCCAATTTGGCCACAAAATGGGCCTATTCTGACCCAAAAAGTAGCCCACACTAGAATGTTGTACATGAAATTCGGGCATGGCCTATTGCCCTATGGGCCAGTCCGAGCCGGCTTACTATCCACAGTGTATGTTGACTTTGGGCAGAATTCAGGTGGCACAGCACTGATAAGAGCGTGTACAGAACAGGGTCTGACTGGGGCATAAAATTGTCTGACACCAATACAAAAGTGACGCACAGTTGCAAATGGCAATTCATTCCTTTTGTGACAGACTGAGTAGTACCGAAGGGGGAGGTTTTTGATAAAAATGTTATGTAAATTGTGCAAAACACTGGTCAAAACTACTAGATGCATGGTGAAGTAGCTTATCAACAGGCCCACATGGGCCAAAAAAGTGGCCCACTTTGACCAAAAAAACACACCCACACTAGACATTTTTTGGGGTTCGGGCATTGCCTTACTGGCCAGTCTAAGCCTGATACAGAGGAGGAATTGCATTTATTATTTATAATTGGTTATTTATAAGGGGCTTAATATCCAACGTTGACCCATGGATCAAACCTGTGTTGCGCGCTCCTCTGAGCTATCCTTGCGAGACTGAACTGGCCTCAATTGGAAGTATCACCCTTTACAGCTGATTGCATTTGCCCTGTGACCCTTTCCCCTTTTAATAAAACATTTCTCTGTTTATTTTGAACCCCTACCGCAGAACTTACTACAACAGCTGTGATTTCTTGACTAAAAGACCATGGGGGTCATTACGAGGTTGGAGGTAGCCATGTTGATATTAGCACCATGGCTACCCCCTTACTGCATTCTGGGTCCGGGTTCCCGAAATACTGGGTCATTCCAACCTTAGAGGACCCGGTAAGTCCCTATTCCGGGAACCATTCCCCATTCCGATTCAAGCCCCCATAGGGCTCAATGGGAATGGGGATGGAGCTAATAACGGTACCGCAATTTGCGGTACCGTTATTAGCTCTGAAGTCCCTTAACGGGTTCCTTCCACCTGGATAGGTGTTAAGGCAGGGACCCGCTAAGGGACCTCGGAATAGGGTGGTAAGGGATTACCGGCACCGTTGTCCTTACCGGTACTGATAATCCCTTACCACCTACCTCGTAATGACCCCCATGTTTCGATTTGACTGTCAACCCTTTACTGTGACACCCTTTTCAAACTTCAATGCCCGTTGGGCCATGAAAATATCTGTCGAGGTTATACCCTAGTAAATGTCTTGTTTTCTTAATTTCTGTGACAGATGCAAAGACAAACAGATCATTAAAACACTCATATTTATCTTATCTGTTGAATTAAAAGTGGAATGTTTGATATAATTAAAATGAAACATCTTCCAAATAACGATGACGCTTTTTTAAAGAAGTAATTGAAATATAAGAGGTTGAGAATACTCTGCCGTCTCCCCAGCATTGAGGGACTGTTTCTTCGAATGCTGCCAACAAGGCAGGGGTAAGGGGAATCTTTTTTACCCCAAAATAAGATGCAACAGCCAAACCGCTATCAATCTGGTTTAAGTACAGGGCCGGTGACATTTCTGTATGATTTAGACTTTGCTGGAGGGTGAATAATTTGGTTTAAGAATGTGTTTGAGTTTCAGTAAACAAGTTGAAAGGACAGAACAGTCCCTACCTGGAACTGTTCACAAGAAACGCTTTTCTAATTATACTGTTTGATTATGTACAAGAAGCGTCTTTGGGTGGTCAGCGATGGCCAGTGTGACGGTGCTCTCAGGGCACTGCATTGCCGTGACATTGTCAGTGTGGTCTCCGCGGAGGCATGCACGCACGCACGTACGCAGGGATGCCCGGAGCGTCCCCACGCAAATAAAAGAGGATCTCAGAGCGCATGGGCCCGAGACAGGAGAAAGGAAGAAAGCACATCTACCGACCTGGTTTGTTGCTGCGGCAACGCTGCGGCCCTGACTCAACAGATAGGGCCTCATTACACGGACGGCGGTAAGGGTTAACGGTCACCGTTAATGGCAACGGTGACCGTTAACCCTTACCGCCGTACTACGAGGTCCCTTTGCGGGTTGGAGGAATCAACGCCTGCTTCTTGCAGGCGTTAAGTACCAACCCGCTAAGGGACCTCGGAGCTAATTACGGCACCGCAAAATTGCGGTGCCGTAATTAGCGCCTTCCCCATTCCCATAGAGCCCTATGGGGCAGAAATGGGAATGGGGAAGGGCAATGGCGGAAGGGGGATTTACCGCCCCTCCAACCTTGGAATGGGGCGGTAAATCCCCTTTCCGCCAAGGCGGTGCCGGTAATTTACCGGCATGGTCCAGGGTGCTAATAGCACCCTGGATTACCGCCTTCCGTGTAATGAGGCCCATAGTAAATGTTACTGGATACAATGGGCCTCATTACAAGTTTGACGGTACAACCGGCAGGCTGCCGCCAAGCTTGCAATTTTTTCCGGCGCCCGCAAATGGGCAATTACCGGGTCATTACGGCCCTGCCAGACCCAGTAATTGCCCATTTGCGGGCCCCGGAAAAAAGATGCTCCCCCTTCCCATTCGCCCCCGTAGGCCTGAATGGGAATGGGCAGGTCAGATGCACCACCATCGTTTATAACGGTGCCGGTACATCTGACATGCTGTGCTCGCGTGTGCCTTTCTGCCCGCCAGCCGACCTGGTGAGCAGAAAGGCACCCGTATGTACTACTCGTAGTTTGCTGGTCCGGGAAATATGGTACCAGCATGCTTACCGGTACCGTAGTTCCCAGACTAGCAAACTCATAATGAGGCCCACTGTACTTGAATTATGTGATTATTGTATGATTGACAGTGGTCGAAGATTACACAAAGAAGTAGTGGAACTATGTTCCCTGCTCGTCTGCCACCGCTCTCCACAAACCCCATTGCCACACCCATCCCATGCGCAACCCAATCCCCCAGACAAACCCATCTGATGTGTAAAAGAATGTTCGGTGCCGGGCAATGCAGTGTAAGATTCAACTTCTTCCTACATTTTTATTTTGAAACGAAACCATTCCGGAACAGTTTCTTTTTAAAATAAAAATATAGAAACAGTAAAACTTTTTTTTCTTTTTAAATACAGGGGCACCGCTCAAGCCCACTTCGACCACTGATGCTAGATGAATGGGCCTGAATACGAGCGTGGCACTATTGGTAAAATGCCCAGTTTTTTTCCCACTCCAATACCTTCAACAAAGATTTTTTCCAAATTCTTTTTTGTGAGGTAAATACCTCCACACAAACGCATTACAGCATACAGTAATTAACAGGTGCAGTAATAACCACATATGGTAATTACCGGACCCAGTGGAGTCCTAATGGACTCCAAAATGGGGAATAATGGAAAAGTCCTAAGGACTTGTAATCACACATAGCTAAAAGGCCACTTACTGGTAGTGTGTCATGTATACAGCGTTTTTATCCCATTAGTATGGCCTCAGCGCGCTTGTTGGTGCAACGCCCCCGGGCTACCGAAGTCCAAGGTATGGGAACGTTTGTTAGAAGGATTAGAATGAGTGTTAACAGTAAATGAGTTTTGGGGGTATTACCAGAGGGTGACTCCTATTACCGAGCATGGGACACGCTGAGATAACAGCACACACTGCACCGTTCAAAAATGGGCAACGTATTTAGCATTTGTCACACTGTATGCAAACTAGGAAACCATTGTGAAGCTTGAGGCACACTGAGGTAACACTGGAGACTCCACCAGCTTTATATGGTCACATCGGACACCAACCAGGAAGCCTTAGCAGCTGCATTGAAATCACTACAATGGGCCTCATTATAAGTTTGGTAGTATCTCGGCCGTAAATGCACCGAGATGCCAACAAACGGAATTACTGTTACCGCCACTTGGTCCGGTGGTATTACCGCTGGATTTAAAGTGGTGGTAGGCAGGGTTACACCCCATTAATTGGACTCCATTGGACTACATGGGGGATATTGGTGGTATTACTGCGGAGGTAATTCTGACAATTTGTACGAATTTGGGTGGTAAAATGGAAGAATTACCTCCAGCTTCTTACTGGATGTTTTTCCTCCACCTTACCCACAAACTCATAGTTGAGCGGTGCGCTAATACAATTCTAGGTGCACCACACATTTTGGCAGCATCTGCAAAAGTTATTGTCAGGGGGCCCTGTCAAATGCGCTCTACGATTCAATTTCCAGGGGTGTTTGACTCACCAAACTCTACTGTGTCCACACAAATTACAACTGAAAAGTGTTGGATAGGAAAAAGTGCTTTACTCCTGATGCATTATTATTGTTCCAGTTCCAGAACAGCAGGACATATTTTTCAACAAACCTCAACACACTCTTAACTGAGAGATCGTCATACAACATATTTCAACCCACTTTATTTTAATCCGCTTCATGGGCCTCATTACAGTTTTGCCGGTTCGGTAAAATTGCAGGTAATTCCGGCAATTTTAATGGACTGGCAAAGCACAGGTTTGCCATTGGGGGCACTTTTTCACCTCCAGCAAATAGCAAATAGCTGGAGGTAAATCAGGCCCCTACTGGCAATTAAATGTTGGCATTACCGGCAGCAGTATTACTCCATGGTGGAACTCCATGGAATGTTAATTTACTGCCCTTTCCTCAGAGATTTATCGCCTGTAATATCCTGGTAATTCCGGGATATCAGGTGACTGTAATGGTAGGGGCAGTTTGCCGCTATCCCGCCGGAATTACAAACTTGTAATAAGGCCAATAATGATGCTTGAAATATGAGCATCTATTAACAACTGTTAATTTGCCTTTTCGTTTCAAATGACTGTAAAAATAGAAGATGCAGGTTACACACTGTGTTATAGGTGGCTGTGCTCTTCTCTCGTTTCAACACCAATATATTGCACTCCTTTCACAGGTGTTGAAGGCTACAGTTTACAGTGTAACTTGTACGTGTCAACACACACATCTTCACAGTGATGCTGGAGACAAATCCTCGATAGCAGACTGTCATGCCATGGTTCAGGCATGGATTAGTGAAGCCTGCTTTACTTGCACTGTAGCAAAGTAGGTGTTCAGTGCATGGGTCAGTGGCACGCGAGTGGCCTGAGTCGTAACAGTTCTCAGTATCGCCCTTAGCTCATCTCTGATTGCAACATCCCTTTCCAGGAGGAAGTCTGCACCATGGTTACGGAGGTATTCATTCTGTTCCGTATGTTCTGTCATCGAGCAATGGCACCAAGTGATATTTACTGGTGGAGAGTATGGCCATGTCAAGGATCTTGCTTTGAAGCTGTTCAGTATGTCCTCTCATCGAGCAATGTCACCGAGTGATATTTACTGATGGAGATGTTGGTCATGTGAAGGATCTTGCTTTGAAGCTGTTCAGTATGTCCTCTCATCGAGCAATGTCACCGAGTGATATTTACTGGTGGAGATTTTGGTCGTGTCAAGGATCTTGCTTTGAAGCTGTTCAGTATATCCTCTCATCGAGCAATGTCACCGAGTGATATTTACTGGTGGAGATTTTGGTCGTGTCAAGGATCTTGCTTTGAAGCTGTTCAGTATGTCCTCTCATCGAGCAATGCCACCAAGTGATAGTTACTGGTGGAGAGTATGGCCATGTCAAGGATCTTGCTTTGATGCTGTTCAGTATGTCCTCTCATCGAGCAATGTCACTGAGTGATATTTACTGGTGGAGATTTTGGTCGTGTCAAGGATCTTGCTTTGAAGCTGTTCAGTATGTCCTGTCATCGAGCAATGCCATCGAGTGATATTTACTGGTGGAGATTTTGGTCGTGTCAAGGATCTTGTTTTGAAGCTGTTCAGTATGTCCTGTCATCGAGCAATGCCACCGAGTGATATTTACTGGTGGAGATTTTGGTCGTGTCAAGGATCTTGTTTTGAAGCTGTTCAGTATGTCCTCTCATCGAGCAATACCACCAAGTTATATTTACTGATGGAGATTTTCATCATGTCAAGGATCTTGCTTTGAGGCCCAGTGTACCTCAGCTTGCAGAATAGTTGATAGATAATGTATACCTCTACCTTATGTGATTGGTCACCAAAAAGCATGTCCTCTTTATTTGTCCATTCTGGTTCGGTGGGTATCCAGTTAAGAGTTTTCATCTATGACCAACTTCCCCTTACACTAGCCAACTCAGCCGCTTTTACCTTCATGCCCCCTCTTCCACCTTAAAGTCCATATATCAACCAATTAGGACATACACAGCAGCTGCTCTCTTGCTCCTATAGCACCAAGAGCATACAAACCATCCTTATCTGTTTTTTATTACCCCCTCAATGCTGCCTTCAAATGCCTATCTATGCTTGTAGGATAAAGCATCATACCTGTACCCATATGTCAAAACAAATCCTATGAGTATAACTCACCTAGACACTAATTGGCACACATTGGTCCTCATTATGAGGTTGCCGGTAGTACCGGTGGCCTACCGGCAACCTCGGCTTACCGTTCCCGCGGCCCGATATCCCAGTAATATCAGGATATTACAGGCAGCAGTGGAACGGTAAATTCGCATTCCTGTGGATTACTCCATGGGAATGGGAACACTGATGCACCGGCATAGTTAGTAACAGTGCCAGTGCTTCAGTGATTTATCTTCCGGTAGGGGCCTGATCTACTGGTAGGTTAGGCCTGCCGGTAGTTCACAGCCTCTACTCGGAGTGAGTCAGTCCGGAAATGGTGTTTCCGGACCGGATCACTTATAATGAGGGCCAATGGGTAACTCTGAATCTGCACTCATCAACATATCAGGATTTGCACCTTGCCTCTCCTTCTTTTCCCGCTAATCCTACTCCCTTGCAGGACCTAGGGCAAAGTAACCCCCAAAATGGCAAGCCGTGCTATGCAAGACCTATTTACAGTGCATAATGACACAGGCCAAATGGAGGTAATTGAGACACATGGCCTCATTACGACTTCGGCGGTAGCCATGCCGCTATTGGTGGCATGGCTGCCGCCGAAATCGGGTCAGGGTTCCCAGAATGGGGAATTACCGGGCCATTCCGAGTTTGGAGGGCCCGGTAATTCCTCCCTCCAGGAACTCGGGCCCAGACCTTCCCCATTCCCATCTGAGCCCCCATAGGGCTCAATGGGAATGGGAGAGGGTGCAAACAACGGGCTGATAACGAGCGGCCCGTTGTTTGCTCCCTCTTCCCCTCGCGGGACCCGGTAAGGACGCCTGGTTTGACCAGGTGTTACTTACCGGGTCCCGCGAGGGGAGCTTGTAATGAGACAGAACGGGTTTAATGGGTCCGTCTCCTTTAGCGGAGCCCGCTATCCCGTTCCGCCTCAGTCGTAATGAGGCCCGCAGTGTTCTAATGGTACACATCTAGTTATTCAATGCACTACCACCTTGACCACTTTGGCCTACTTGGCATATCCTACACGAACTACGCTGACCACACGCAGCTCCTTATCCCCCTCTCCGGCTCATACGCCCAGGGCTCAGGCACCATAAACTCTGCATACGAGGTCATACAAAATTGGATGGCTTCTCATCCACTCACCCTCAATGATGACAAAACTGAAATCCTCATCGTCGGCTCCAACTCCACACTTCGCAACATTGACCCAGCATACAAGGAGCTTATCATCGATGGTAAACGTATCACCACTTCTGCAGCTGTCAAAACTCTTGCCATCTACCTGAATGCCAACCTCAACCTCTCATGTCAAGTGACGCTTACACAGCCAAACTGCTTCATGCCAGCAGGCCCTTCCTCTCCACTCCTAACCACATGACAATTGCAAGAGCTATCGCAGGAGCCAAGCTCGACTACTGAAAAAATTCGACCATTTGTCTTTCGACCAAATTGCGTCGACCATTTGTCCTGTCGACCTTTTTTTTTCGACCAAATGACCAGTAACCACTGTGATACCCTATTTACCAGCACTTCTGAACGCAACCATAACAAACTCCAGACGATTCAGAACAATGCTCTCTGAGCAGCCATTGGTTCAAAACATTGCCCCTGGTCCACTGATGTCTCTCCAACACAGCCCCGACCTACCTCACACGCTACGTGGAGTATTACGCCCCTGCCCGACATCTTAGATCGTCGAACTCTCACTTCCTGAAGATTCCCAACTTCAATCACCTCTCAATAGGCGGCAAGAGCTTCCCGCTCGTGGCTGCCATACTCTGGAATAATATGCCACCAGCACTAAGAAAAGAACAGGCCTACGGGACCTTCCGCAGAAACCTAAAGACTTGGCTGCTCAACTAATTTTGCTCCTCCTAAGACTCTTCCATCCCACTACTGCATTTCCTCAGCCCCCCTCCCTTCTTCTACTTTTACCTTGATGTAACTAGCGCTTAGATACCCAATGGTTTTGTACGCTGTAACAAATGCTAAAATAAATAGAGAAATAAATATCAGAGCCATCGAGTGACACAAATATGCATAGCCTGAGTTTTAAAAGAAGCATGATGGTTTAATATTCAAATTGCAAGTCACGGTTTAGATAAGTAAGAAGAGCAGCCATCAAACTATTCATTAAGCTCCCAACCAGGATCTGACTGTCATTCACACAGACCTCAATCTCAGCAACCACTCAGGGTTCCACTCGGCAGAACGCTCATGGAGTCACTCTCACTCATGCATGCACACATGAATCTCACAGTACAACAAAAATGCATAGGCGCCTTATCGGACAATATTAAAATATGAACTATCACCCATAATGCATTACTTGTAAATCATTCTTTAGCTTCAGTGGAGGGACCCGTCACCATCCAATGCACAGGGTAAGAACAGAGGGAAAAGTTGTAACAGGGAAAACTCTGTTAAAACAGTCTGCAACATAGGGGTAATGCATTTTAGACCATGCCCCTGCCGAGTTAAGGCTCATTGAACTTATTCCATATATAATCTATCTATATATCTATCTATCTATTTATATACATTTTTGTATAGCGCTAAATCGCCCTTAGGCCTCGAAGCGCTCACAGGGACAGAAAACACAAACATAAACCCAAAGAAGGAGATTAGCAGAGAGGTCAAATAACCAGAATCGACTGGGCAGAAAGGGTGAGGGCTTACTCTACCCCTTCATCGAAAAGCCAGGGTTTTAACTGCCTTTTGAACAGGTTGAGAGATACAGAGTTCTTAAGTGGCAGAGGAAGGGAGTTCCAGAGCCTTGGTGCCCAGAAGTTAAAGTTGGTGTTACCAATTCATTTTAAAAGTTGACGAGGTTGCAGCAAGTCTTGGTTGTTGTTAGAACGCAGGTTTCTCCTAATGGGGGCTTTTATTAATTTCCGAGCAAGATATTTTGGACCAGCACCCGTAAGACATTTAGGGGCCGATTCATGGAACAAACGTGCGGCGAAAATCTACGCGCAAGCAGGCGCAAGCAGGCGCAAGCGGAAAAAAACAGGCGCACGCGCACGCGTGCGATTCATGGAAGTCCCTGCGCGTGTTTACCTCGGGATGTGCGCCAAACCCGTGCATGGCGCACACGTCACTGCAACATCCCAAAAGACGTGCGTGACGCGCACAGTGAAAGCGCACAACCTCGGCGCATACACCAGAAAGTGGGCGGAACACGGGGCGTAACGCGCGGAATGGGGAACAACTCGCGAAAACAAGGGCGTAACTGGGGATGTACTGCAGGGAAGCAGACGGAACGCCCACACGCACCCGAACCACACGTATTCATGGAACCGAATAGGGCAAAGCCACGCACAGCGAAAGACACGCACAAGCCGATACACGTCCGCCACACGAAGGCAGGCGGTAGCGTCACTGCGCATTACAAAAGTGGCAACATACAGCAATTGTGCGAGCGGGGCACGTGTATTTCGGGGGTTCGCGTGAACTTTTTCACGCGATCGGGCCTGGGGGAGCGGGCTACGTGTATTTCAGGGGTTCGCGTGAAGTTTTTCACGCGATCGGGCCTGGGGGAGCGGGCTATGTGTATTTTAGGGGTTCGTGTGAACTTTCTCACGCGATCGGGCCTGGGGGAGCGGGCTATGTGTATTTCAGGGGTTCGCGTGAACTTTCTCACGCGATTAGGCCTGGGGGAGCGGGCTACGTGTATTTCAGGGGTTCGCGTGAACTTCTTCACGCGATCGGGCCTGGGGGAGCGGGCTACGTGTATTACAGGGGTTCGCGTGAACTTTCTCACGCAATCGGGCCTGGGGGAGCGGGCTACGTGTATTACAGGGGTTCGCGTGAACTTTCTCACGCAATCGGGCCTGGGGGAGCGGGCTACGTGTATTACAGGGGTTCGCGTGAACTTTCTCACGCAATCGGGCCTGGGGGAGCGGGCTACGTGTATTTCAGGGGTTCGCGTGAACTTTCTCACGCGATCGGGCCTGGGGGAGCGGGCTATGTGTATTTCAGGGGTTCGCGTGAACTTTCTCACGCGATCGGGCCTGGGGGAGCGGGCTACGCGTATTTCGGGGGCGCGCGGGAAGTGACACACGCGATTGAGCGGGGTACGTGTATTTCGGGGGTGCGCGGGAAGTAACACACGCAATTCCATCAGGGTACGTGTATTACAGGTGTGCGCAATATCAACAGGGTACATGTATTACAGGGGTGCGCGGGGAGCAGCACACTTGAATTGCACGTGTGGGTCCTCCCAGGTGTTCCCTCTACACCCTCCACGGCCCCTGCAGGTGGCTCACACCACAGGGGCCTATCCAGCACATGTCATGCAGGCACCCCACCCACCATGCCCATGCCCACCAGCCAACCCACATGTCAACTTGCACTGCTCCCCCCCAACGCATGTCCCCCTGCACCCCCAGCCACCAGGGGCAGCCTCCACCAGGCCCCCACCCATGTCTCACACCACCCCCACTCCCCAGTCACCAGGGGCACCTGCCAGCAGGCCCCCACCCATGTCCAACTCATGTTCCCCACCACCCCCACCCCCCAGCACTGTGGGGCACCTGCCAGCAGGCCCCCACCCATGTCACCCACCACCCCCACCCCCCAGCAGTGCAGGGGCAGCCTCCACCAGGCCCCCACCCATGTCACCCACCACCCCCACCCCCCAGCAGTGCAGGGGCAGCCTCCACCAGGCCCCCATCCATGTCTCCCACCACCCCCACCCCCCAGCCACCATGGCCAGCCCCCACCAGGCCCCCACTCATGTCCCCTATCACCCCCACCCCCCAGCTACCATGGGCAGCCTCCACCAGGTCCTCACAATCCCCAACACACATGTCATTACAACTCGCACACATGAGCCATACCACAGCCATATCGCAACTGCCACCACCATCCATACACATACAACAGCATGAGCAGCCAAAGGTGAGCCAGACATCACATGCAACACAGGAAGTGCACCACACATGTACACACACCACCACACTTGCATGCATGTGTACATCCCTGCCAAGTGTCGCACTGTTCAGACGTCCATCCATGTCACATCTGCCAATCAGGCTTCCACATACCGCTGTCACATGCATCCATGTGGCATCACCGTTGCACCCTTGTCAAATACACACACATGCACATATACACAGTGCTGATACATGCAGCCCAAAACATACATACATGCGTGACATCACGGACATGTCTACTCACATACACATTCATCCAAACATGTGTGCCCACACAACTGCATTTGGCATGCAAGCCTACACACACAAGCACCATCCATGTCTCACATCACAGCCCTTGCATGTGTCAGCCCCATGGCCCTGTACACCCCCACCCATACTCGACCCCATACAAACAGATGTGCAACCTGCACACTAACGAATAATCACCACATGCACTGCTCACAATCAGGATGCATGTACACTCACCGCTCGACTCCAGACGGGTCTGCTTCTCTAGGACCTGGACGTGGAGCGCTGGGGATATGCTTTCCAGGACCCTCATCTGTTCTTCCGACAAGTGGGCCCGGCGCCCCTTGGCATCCGCTGCCTTCAAGAGGCGCCGGCCCTTGTTCAGGATCCTGGACCTGAAGTCCTCCCAGCGCTTCCTGACATGTTGTAAGTCACAGACTGCCACCCCCTCCGCGTTGATGGCAGTCACGATGTCAGTCCAGATCCGAGTCCGTCCTTCCTTGTCGGCGCGGGAACTTCCGAAGAGGGCATCATACTGCCCCAGGACTTGCTCCACCAGGACACCAACTTCGGTGGCACTGAAGCTGGTGCCCCTCTGCCTCTCTGGCCGGGGGTTGTCAGTGGTCATAGATGGTGTTTGCCCCGAAATGACAACCCCAGAGGCAGGAGTGGGTGGGCAACTGGGTCCTGGGGCTGGGCTGTGGAGCGATGGAATCCCAGTCGGGAGTCTTCGGTTCCAGCAGGGGTGGTCACAGCAACAGCACCCCTGGCTGATGTGCAGGCAGCAAATGGCAGTGCACGTGGGCAGCAGGCAGTCAGGCAGCAGCAGATGGCAGGTGGGAGCGTGCTCGGGGCCCTGGGGGGCAGTAGTTCGGCCTTCTGGGCAGGAGCGTGGCCTTCCGTGTGCATACGCGTGGCCAGCTTGATACGGAGTGATTTGGCACGTGAAAAATCTGCACGTCAGCGTGTAATACGAGGAAAGGGCCATGCGCGTAAGCGCGCGTGGAAACTGCACGTCCGCGTGTAATACGAGGAAAGGGCCATGCGCGTAAGCGCGCGTGGAAACTGCACGTCCGCGTGTCCGTGTGTAATACGAGGAAAGGGCCTATGCGCGTAAGTGACGTGTGAGCGGGCCCAGCAGTTCGCTGTACGTGCCTTTCGTGGAGACCGACGTGTGTTGCTGCTTCCTGTTGTTTCGCGCGCCATCACAACTTCACAGCTATCAAGGACGTATCTCTTCTTTTGGCGGGGGTATTGGCTACGCGTGTTTTTCTGCATCGCGCTAGTCAGACGGTGAGTCACACACGCTCTTTTTCCCTCTGCGGGTGCCCCTGTGTATCGCACCCATTTTCGATGTCATAGTAGCCTGCGTGTCCCACGCGTATGCGTTATTCGTGTTACTGGGTGCCACCGCTTACTGCGGGAGGTTCAATCCACGCACGTAGGCTGCAGGGTTGCGTGCACGGTTTTACTGCAGTTTTGGGGTGCCTGAGCATTGCGTGACCCGTCACCACATCACCGGGGTCACATACAGCCTTGCAGGTGCAGGGGGGCTGTTAACATCTTGCTTCCCACCCCCTTCACCCCAATTGCCCAGGTCAATTGTGGTGTACACCTCCCATTGGCACCACTCCATCTGTGCCAGCACTACTACATCTGTGCCATGGTTGGGAGGCCACCAAAGGTGAGGGGCACCTCAGCTGGGCGTACTCCTTGTGGCGGGCGTGGTCGGGGACGTGGCCGTGGTGACCAGGGAGTAGGGGGACTCCAGGGTGTCCATGGCAGCCACAGAGGGGGAAGAGGCAGGGGTGCGCCACTTGAGCACAATGTTGTGCCATGTGTCGGTGCAGCCATGCCACCACCCCCTGTGGTTCCGGGGGATGCAGCTCCTGCATCTGGCACTGGCACCCATATGACCCGGCAGTCCGTTCCATCGACTGCCACGGGCCCAAGGGTGGTGGTAGCTGCAGGTGCAGCTGTGGACACCGCCACCCAGGCTCAGGGTCTGCCAGCGCATGCTGTGTTGGCACTTGAAGATCCCTTGGTAGATCTCCAACAGGCCAGGGGGGAAACCATAGGGGCACGCCGGGCTGCTCAGACCAAGACACGTGTCCCTGGGGCAGTCATGTCATCTGCTGCCGCGAACAGCCGGGTGTTGGCAAGTGCAGGGGCAGATGCACCCAACAGCACCCCGGTTGTGAGTCTGCCAACCAGGACCGTTGCGGCCAACCACCCTGCCACAGCTGATGTTGCTGCACAGGGTCCATTAGTGGGCACCCAGCTGCCACTGACACAAGTCAGGCCTCTGGTCATCCCTCCACCTGCCACTCCCTTGGCTCAATCCACCGAACCCACTGGCCATGCTGGTCAGGGCGGCATTAGCCAGCCAGGGTCTGCGCCACAGTCCAAGAGGAGGAAGGTTGCACCTGCAGCACAGGCTGGGACCCCACACACAGCCACGACCTCCTGCACGTCGAGGAAGAAGCCTTTCTGTAAGCAGGAACTGGACTTCCTCGTGGACTACGTGCGGGGCCACAGCCGTGACATGCTAGTGGGTGCCAATAGTCAGACCACGGCTGCCCAACGTGACACCCACTGGAAGCATGTTGCGGAACATGTCAGTTCATTCGGCCATGTGGTGCGCACGGCGCAGGAGTGCAAAAAGCGTTGGAATTACATCAAGCGCAGCACTAAGGCCAAGCGTGCCTCAAATTACAACTTGACTCTGGTGACTGGCGGTGGGCCTGCACCAGAGGAGGAAGAACTCACTCCGCATGAGGCTCTCGTTGCGGAGTTCATACCACCTGAATTGGTCGAAGGAGTGGGAGAGAAGCTGGACTTTGATGCCCAGTCCAGTGAGTGTTGATGCGTGTTTGTTGAGGACGTGTGTGTTTCACTTGTGGGATGTGTTGTGCATGATTGCTGCTACATGTGACGTGTACATGGTTCTGATGTGTAAGTAATGCAATGCTACCGTCATGCATGTCTCCTCTGCCTGCATGCGGGACTCCATGTAGGCATGCTCCCTTGCCCCTCCTCCGCCACTCTGCACCCCAGTTCCACCTTTGCACTGGTCTGCTCCAATCTTGCCAATGTGTAGTTTCTTGTCCATGTGTCCTGTGTAGATGCTAACTTCCAGCGTAGAATCTGCCAGACATATGCCATGTCGTACAGCCTTAGTACTCGATGCAGGGTATCTCACTTGTACTGTGCATGGGTCAGATGTCCCGCAGGGACATGAGTGCCCATTCATGCTCCATGTGCATTGCACGCATGCCCCTATGTGTCCCTGACTGGATGATCACTGTAATATCAGTCCTTGGTTACATACATTGCCTGCCATCTCATCAGCCTTCCCATGTCAACTGTGCCTCAGTCCTGCGTTGCACACATGTTCAGGCTCTGACAATCTGTGTGGCTCACAGGCCTCAGCCTGTTCAATGGCCAATGTCTCTGTCCAACTCTTGTTGTGTCTTCTTCACACGTGGGCGGCCTCCGGAGTTTCCATCATGTGTCCTGCCCACTGTCCCAGCATCATTTGCAGTGTTGTAATTTGAATCACATGAAGCTGTTGATGCCAGTCAACACTGCCTGTCAATACACAGGTGTATGGTCAGCCTTTTGATACCATGATAGGCATCCCTGCTTTGGTACTGGGGTGGAGGGGTGCTTGGCTTCTGGACATGGTACACATTGAATGCACAATGCACATGATGTCTGATTTTGACATTGCACTGCCTTCACATTTCCTGGCACACACCATGTAGTGCTTGTACATGTAGGTAGTGAGTGGCGTACACATTTTCTGCACTGCATAGACCCACTTCCATGGAAACTGCCACCTTTCAACAGGTCTGATCACAGAAGTTATTCAAAGTAGACCCAGCATGCATGCCAGGTCATATGTTGTGTGTCACATGTCTGCCTGATGCCTTTGCTGTCGGTGTGTGTGTGTGTCGTGTGCTTCTGACATGTGTATTGACCTTTTCCTCTCTATTTTTCAGGTGATGACGCAATGGAGGCAGAGGATGGTGTTGTCATGCCAGACACAGGGTTGGTAACGCCACATCAACCCGGCACTAGTGGGGGTCGTGGGGTGGTAGGCCACGAAAACCCCCAAGTGCTGCAGTCCATCTTGTCTCTGGCTGCCTATGAGTCCAGCCTTGATGATGACTCTGACGTCCATGTTGAGTTGGATGACCATCAAGTCCATGTGTCAGGGGTGAGTGATTCTGATGTGGACACTCCTCTGTCTGCGAAACCTGCACTGAGGGATCAGACAGTCTTGGTTCCTCCGCCCGTGGTGGATCGGGACGCAGGGTCACCCTCCACACCAGTCACTGATGTGCCTGGGACATCACGTCGACGGGGGCATGTAGTCGTGCAGCCGCAGGCGGTGCCAACACAGCGAGGACCACCGGTCCTTGGGTCCCGCAGGGGTCAAGCCCGGCAACGCGGTCGCCGCGCGCAACCGCTGTATACTGAGTGGGAGCAAGACATGACTGCCAATTCCGAACGGCAGGGGGCAGCAATGGAGAACATCGCTGAGAGCATGGAGCGTGTGGCCCGATCTGTGCTCCACACTGCTAGGCAGGTGCTTCTCCAGCAGCAGGCGGCACGGTCCACGGCCCGCTCGCTCAGGCTGGGCATGGCGGCCTCAGACAGGGCACGCCAGGCTGAAATGTCGTCTCTGCGTCAAGCAATTGCTGCTCACGCAGAGGCGCACATGGATGCCTTGAGGGAGGAGTATGCTTCCCTCAGATCCACTCTGGGTGTCCTTATGATGTCCCAGAGGCAGCGGGCAGAGGAGAGGTTTGCACAGCTTGAGTGTACCATCTCGGCTGAACTACAGGCTTGCCGGGAGGTGCAGCGGTTGTCCAGCCAGGCCTTGCAGGAGGAACTCCGTGTTACACGTGCTACCTTGCAAGAGGAAGCACGTGTATCACGGGAGGTTCTGCATGCAGACCTACGTCACATCGCCACACAGAACCAGGCTCACCCGTCCGGCAGACTTGCTGCCGACGAGGGGCAAGCTGCGGCTAGGCGTGGCCAGGCTACTGTGCCACGTCCTCCTTTCCAGGATGAGCCAGACTCGGACGACCATCTATCTCCCACATAGGTCGTGCTGTGCAGGCGTTGAGCCCATGGAGGTTTTTTTTTGGCTCAGCATCATCGCATGTGGATGTTGAGCAGCACCCTGTACCTCCCCCCTCCTGGGTGCCTCCCCTCCCCCCGGGTCGTATGTGGCCATTTTTGATTTTTCTTTTAGTTTAGTTAGTTAAGTTTCTGTTTGATAGTTAGTTTAAATAGGTAATGTAGGTTTTCCATAGTTAGTGTAATTAGTTAATAGTTGATTTAGTTTAAAATTGCTAGTCTATTGTGCTTTCATGTGACGGTGCGGTGCTTTGTGGCTTTTGAAGGCATCCACTGTCTGTTCCAGCTGGGCCCTTCATGGTTGTCTTGTGTATGTGTTTGCTGCTTGGGTTCCTTGACTCACATATGCCACTCCTGCCTCCCTTATCCATGGGCTCGCAAGGATGGTTCGGTGTTACAGCATTTTACACAAGGGCATTGGACTGTCATATCTGTGGCATGTCTGGTGCTGTGTGACTTGTGTTGACACCCCTAGTGGTGATGATTTAGGTGTCATTGTCCACTGTTCAGCTTTTGCTAGATGGGGTGTATCATGATTAATGTGGACATTGATTGCTATGCATTGTGTAGTATGTTTCATTTCTTTCCTGTACATGTGCTTGTTGCAATTCATGCTGTAGATAGTGTTCCACACTTTGTAGGTGAAAGACGGACTGATGGTGTGATTTGTGATGTGACTCTCTGACATGGTCAAGTAATGAGATGCCTGATGAGACACACACAGATGACTTTGAAGCATTAATCATGTGTTCCATGCCCTTTCTGCAGGGGGATGAGCCTCCAGAGCACGTTTGCCAGCAGACATGTCCCATTGGACGACGGAATTCTGGACCCGTTTGTTGGTGCCCACATGCACATGTGTGCAGAAGCAGAGGCACAGTGATTGCAGACCCACATCCTAGAACTGCTGACATGTTCCAAGGAACTCCAGGCAAGGTGAGCATCACAGGGGGGCCACGACACAGCAAAGCTTGCACCAGGCGAGTTGCACATGCAGGCTTAGTCACAGCACTGAGGGTGAGCTTAGACGAATATTGGTGTTGAAGCACACAATGCAGCTCAGATGTGTTTGTGGACTGATGGCTGCTGATAGTAGGGTTGTCTGGGACACATGCAGGGGCAGTGGCACATACCCTCCGGTACACCAAGCTCCATTGAGCCACTTGTATCAACCATGTAGCCTTCCGAGACATGGAAAGGGGCAGCTCACAGGGACATGCAGCAAGGGACATACTCGGGTGCAGTGCATGTCTTTTCCACGTACTTCATGATAAATCCACTGCCAACTTTGTTTCGGTCATGGTGGTACGCAACTTGCTCTGTAGTCATGGCTTGCTATATGGGTCTGTCTGCTTACCCAGGGAACATTGCATGTTGTGTGAATTGTGACACATTGGTGTTCCATTTGCCACGCACCCAGCAGCGGCTGCCTTACTGCATTGACTGTGTATGACCCGTCACAGGGGTGATGTTATATATGGGTACGAAGCATCAACCACAGATTGTCTGTTTGTAGAGTAGTCTGTTGCTATGGGGCATGTTTGGTGTTGTGTTTTTGTACAATTGGCACGTACAGGTTGTTGACTGTGTCTCTCTTTGCAGCATTGCAGTGCTCCTGTAACCGGACCTGAGAGTGCGCAGGCAGGAGGCCAGCACTCAAAACCAGAGCTAAGTGTCTTGTTGTTTTTGGGGAGTGTACTGATGCATGGATGTATGTGTGGTTCAATTTGGTATGTTATTTTCTCCCTAATCACCCGTGATCCTATGCAATTTTGAAACCTGTACCCTCTACCCGGTGTTCCTGCTTCCCGTGCCTTTCCAAGCAACGTTCCCTGACCCTCTTTCCCCACTGGGGTTGCGGATGCCTGTGTAAGCCCCGAACTTGCAGGCGCCAAAACCCTAGAGGGGGTGGTTGGTTCGTACCACTCCTGAGCCTGGACTACAGAAGGCCATGACAATGATGTCCAAGTCAGTTTGGATTGTGTATGTGTTCATGCAGGTTGTACATTTTCGTGCATTCCCTAGTTTCATGTGTCATTCCACCTCCCCTCTCCTGCCGCTCATTCCAGTCATCCAGTGTGTCAACACCTGTCCCGACTGCATATCCCTGAACCTCCTTCCCCACCATGGTCTCAGGGGCCTGTGTGAGTTTGACCTTGCAGGCACCCGGGACATGGTGGGGGTGGTTGTTTCGTGGCACTCCCGCGCCTGTACAGGGGACCTCTGACAGTACACATCCATTCATGGTGCATCATCCTATGTCATGTACCACACATGTCTCACATCCTGTCGTGACATTGTTTGGCTGTGCTACCTTGGTTGTTGCATCATTGTGGTAGTACCTGGCCTTTGTGAGGTACTGCTACGTCAAGTCATCTACTGGAGGGTGTTTGGGTTCGTTTTTATGCCTTGGATTTTGTGTTTCGGAAATGAGTGTGTATTCTGCGGGTTCAGGCATCTTTTTACACACAAGGTGGGAGATGGTGACGAAGGGTAAAGGTGATCCTGTGGCCAGGTGGAATTGAGGTTTGGGGGCTCCATGACCCAGGTGCAGTTGTTCAGTGGGTCATGGTCATTTGTGAGGGAGGGGGGGTTGTTGTTGATTGTTGCCTTGCCCTGCAGTGTGATGGGAACTCTGACATAGTAATGGTGGTATCCCATGTGCATGTTGTGTTCTGCTGATCAATGCCTGTTCATGTGTTGTGTTTTCCTTTCAGGTGCGAGGGGATAGTTGTGGTTTGACATGCTGGGGTGTACACATGGTGGATGTTCACATGTGATGTGTAGGGAACACTGATGGTCACTTGAGTGCACATGCATATGTGGAGTGCATGTCCTTGCAGAACCCACACTTGCACTCTGATGCACTACATGTACTCCCACCCTTGCATATACACGTGTACACTGTTTGCCTTCTGGTGCCCACTGTGTCCCGGCAGCACATGTTCTGTGACCGATCATGGATCCAGTACATGCCTGATTTGATGTTTGACGTGGTCTGTCACTTAGATGTGATGCTCAGGGTGTGCATCACACACAATGGCTGTTCACTGTGCTGTGCGCTGAGCAGTGTGATGCAGGAGTAGGACACTGCACACATGAGCTGCAGTGTTGATTTTGCAATGCATGATGTGCATGTAGACAGGCATTCATTGTGATGTTACGTCTACGACTGTTGTAATGCATTTTGAAATGACTTATTTTGGGTGGGAGGTTGTTGGTCTGTCATTTCATCTGATCCCGGGTCAGGCAGCAGTGTCTGATGCCACTGTGCATTTAGGACATGGCAATGTGTACCTTATCGTTACTGCATTGGTGTATGGGTATTGCGTGCCATGACATGTTGATGTTTGGGAGGGTTTGTGTGACATGACAGTGATGGCCATGGCCTGGTTTGCAGGTGTGTGTGATGCACACCTTGCATGTCTGTGTCATCCGCTTCTCAGAGCAACTAGCTGGGGGTAGATTTCTCTCGGCAGCACGGCCCTCCCCCTGGAACAGACTTCCGGCCTGACTTGAACTTGAGGGGAATCATCTCCAGTTCTGGAAGCACCTCAAGTCCTTCCTCTTTGCTTCTGCTTACTGTCTGCCTCTCCCTTGCAGAATTCTCCACTGGAACTGCACAGGAGCTGCAACTGGGCCACTCTCACCGACCTCGGTCCCTGGCCCAGCCACTCTCCACTTGCACTGCCTCCCTGGCAACCCCTGCACTGCAGTACTGTCTCTGTATCCCTACAGCCCTCCCTTCCCAGAACTTGTCTGCACTCACCTTTGTAGTTGCCACCAGGCGACCTATGTATTATTTTTTTGGGCTACTTCCCCTGTACTGGACTCCCCCCCACCCTTCCCCTTGCACTTTTCCCATTCCCCCTACCCCTGCACTTGCACGATCCCAATGACACCTGGCCTAGTAGTACCGTTCTCTGTGTTCCCTTGTTCCCCCCTCCCTGCCTCATTGCGCCTTGGAATACTTGTGTATGGCCCATATCATGTCATATGTCATATGTGTGCCTTTTGGTCACACAGGATAGCTTGTGTTTAAGTAGCTAGGGATGCAGACGATGTGGCACTTCCATGGCAACTATCTCAGGGTTTTAAGGTTGTGACAGTTGACTGTCTCTTTGTCATCATCGATTGTCACCTGGTATGTGCCAGGCCTGTGTGCACTCCGCAGGGGTGGGAGTTTAGGTGAAGAATGTGGCCACAAGCTGGGTCCGGGCTTCCTCGCCACGTGCCCTGTCCCCTCCCATGGGCAGCGCCTGTGGTTGGGGATGTGGGGGCACCACCATGTCCACCGGGACGCCCTGCCGTGTTGCAACATTGTGCAGGACACATGCTGCCACAATGATCCTGCACACTACTGGTGGTGCATAGAGTAGTTGCCCACCAGAGCGGTCAAGGGAGCGGAAACGTGACTTGAGCACTCCGAATGTGCGCTCCACTATGCCCCTGGTTGCAATATGGGCGGCGTTGTATCTTACCTGGGGTGGTGTGGTGGGGTTCCGGATTGGCGTCATCATGTGGTTGCTCAGAGGGTAGGCACTGTCCCCTGGGGAGATGATAATAGTTGAGATTATTAGGGTTTGGATATTTGTCTGTGTGTGACTTGCATGCATGTGCAAGGACATTTGTACTGACCTAGGAGCCATGTGTCGCCATGCTGCCCAGCTTCCAGGGCCCGGCTCAGGGCGGACCTTCTGTATATGAAACTGTCATGGGTGGAGCCAGGGTAGTTTGCATAGACAGAGGTGATGATTCCCTTTGCATCACATACCACCTGTACATTGATGGAATGCCAGTGCTTGCGGTTTCGGTAGATGTGCTCAATGGCCCTAGGTGGACGTAGGGCCACAAGGGTGCAATCTATGGCACCGAGCACTTTGGGGAAGTGTGCCAGCTGAAAAAATCCAGGACAACGGCCTGCCTTTCTGCGGGTGTTCTGGGCATGTATATGTGCCTGCGGACTGAGGGGCGCGCTGTCATGATTGCCAGTACCTGGTGTAGGCAGCGTGACTGCGTGGCCTGTGAGACCCCCCCCACTATGGCAGTGGTCCGCTGAAATGACCCAGTGGCCAAAAAATGCAGGACATTGAGCACCTTCTCCAAGGGGCTCAATGCTTGGGAGCAAAGGGTGGGGGATGTGAGGTCATCTTCCCACTCCCTGACCAGGTCTAGGATGATATGGGGTGGAAACCTATACCTGCCATAGACCTGGTCGTTAGGCATCCCAAAAAGGCTTGTCCGTGGTGCGAAAATGCGTGCCCTGGCTATTCTCCTCCTCCTGCGGTGTCCCACGATCAGTGCAGCGACAAATGGGGCATTCATCGAGCTGTATATACGCGTTTGTTGTTTGCGCGCACTTTTATGCTGTGCGCGGGGACGCTTCCGCCTGCCTTCGTGTGGCAGACGCGTTGACGCCTGTGCACGTCTTTTGCCGTGCATGTGTTTCCCGTGTTCGGATACGGTCTGTCATTGCGTGTGATCGGAGGGGAGTGTGCGTACACGCAAGTGGCCTGGGTACGTGTGTTTCGGGGTGCCCGGGAAGTTCCACACGCGATTAGCCTGGGTACGTGTGTTCCGGGGTGCCGGGAACTTTCACACGCGATTGGTGGAAATCCACGTGTGTTCTGTCATCACGTGCAATGAGGGAAACACCTGCGCGCGTCACGTCACTTACGCGCATAAGCCCTTTCCTCGTATTACACGCGGACGTGCAGTTTTTCACGCGCGCTGAAATGCGCATGCACGTCTGTACGCATCCCGTCACGTCACTGGGGCGCTTGCGCTTGAGGGGCCTTCTGTCCAATGAAAATGCGTATGCGTGCAGACGTGCTTACGCGCTAAGGGCCTTTCCTCGAATTACACGCTGACGTGTAGATTTTTCACGTGCCAAATCACTCCGTATCAAGCTGGCCACGCGAAAACACACGGAAGACCACGCTCCTGCCCAGAAGGCTGAATTACTGCCCCCCAGTGCCCCGAGCAGCCTCCCACCTGCCATCTGCTGCTGCCTGCCTGCCTGCCTGCTGCCACCGTGCCCTGCCATTTGGTGCCTGCACATCAGCCATCTGCAGGTGTCCAGTTGCTGTGTCCACCCCTGCTGGAACAGAAGACTCCCGACTCGGATGACATCGCTCCACAGCCCAGCCCCAGGACCCAGTTGCCCACCCACTCCTGCCCCTGGGGTTGCCATGTCGGGCACATCAACATCTGGCACCAGTGGCAACCCCCGGCCAGAGGGGCAGAGGGGCACCAGCTTCAGTGCCACCGAAGTTGGTGTCCTGGTGGAGCAAGTCCTGGGGCAGTATGATGCCCTCTTCGGATCGTCCCGCGCCAACAAGGAAGGACGGGAGAGGATCTGGGCCGACTGTGTGGTTGCCAACAACGCGGAGGGGGTGGCAACCCGCACCATCCAGAAGGTCAAGAAGCGCTGGGAAGACTTGGGGTCCAGGACCCTCATGAAGGCCCGGCGCCTCGTGGAGGGGGGCCGGGGCCGCATGAGTTCCATCCAGATGAGGGTCCTGGAACGCGCACACCCAGCGCTCCACGCCCAGGTCCTTGAGAGGGAGACCCGTCTGGAGTTGAGCGGTAAGTGGCCAAGCATTGCTGTGTGAGACAGGGCATGTTGCAGTGTGCTGGTTGTCTGATACTTGCCTGCATGTGTGACATAGGCCATGTACGCATGTATGTGTGCAGGGACATCATGGGAATGCATGTGCGACCTGTAATGTGTGAACCGCACGGTTGTTGCATGTGTTTGAATGCGACATGGGGAGCCCTGTGCAGATCCCACACATGAGAGCATGGCAGTCTCTGTTCCTGGACATGGGTGGGGGCGAGGGATGGGTGCTGATGCCAGATGCATATGTGGTATCCATGTCTGTGTGCCTGACCTGCGTGTCTGTGACTTGTGAGTGCCATGGATGCATGACACATGTCTGTGACAATGTACAGATTCACTGATGCAGCCTAGTCATCCTTGTATGCACTGTGATTGGGGTGTACGGGGCCAGATGGATGTGACTGAGGTGAAGTGTGTGCATGTGATAGGCATGACCCATGATGCATGTGAGTCCCATTACATTGTATGATTCGAGAGTCCATTGGACATGCATTGAAATGTCCATGGCACGCACCATGACTGTCACTGTGTGTGTTTTGCCTGGACTGACACATGTGTTGTGGTGTGACATGATGGAAGTGTACTTTGACAGTGGCACTCATCTGCTATTGCTTCCTGTCTAGGGGACCATTGTACAGTACCCTGATGCTTGTGTTCTATGTCTCCCTCTACGCAGCGGCTAGTGAAGGAGAGGGCGGAGACGGCGCTGTGGAGCAAGGCGGCGGGGATGCCCCACGGCTGCAGCGGAAGGGGTGAGCCCCCACAGGCGCCTGCTACTGCGGTAGACGGCGAGGAGCCATCCAGGTTAGTGGTTTCCACAGAGGAGGAGGAGGCCGCCACTGAGGCGCACATGGGGCCTGGTGGGGGCATCCCTGCTGGTGCAAGTGGTGCAGTCCAGGGGCAGGGGCAGGAGGCAGCACAGGTCACCGTGGAGGGGCCTGTGCATGTCGCTGTCCCTGAACCTGTGGGTGCACCACCTTGCACCAGCAGGGATGCCCCGTCCCAGGCCCGTCCGCAGGTAGAGGGGATGTCCATGTCATCTGACTCCCCTCCACCTGCGGACGAGGGGACCCCTGGCCGTGTGGAGAAGGTCCTGATTAGGGTCGCGATGCGCACGGCTGTGATTCGTGATGCCGTGCGTGTTTCCCAGGAGGAGCACGCACGTCATCACGAAGAGCACCGTGCCGACGTGGCCCAATTGGGATCGGCCATGTTCGGGGGTTTCCTGCATGTGTCGGTCAATCTGGCGGCCCTCTCCTCCTCTGTGGAGACTATACGCCAGTCGTTCTCCTTGCCGTCTTCCGGCCCAGATGCCACCAGGGCCCCCTGTGGACCTGCCCTGACCAATGCAGCCAGCTCAGTGGGGATCCCATCCCTGCCACAGTCGGGAGTCAGAGGTCCAGCAGGGGTGGACAACACAGCAACTGGACCCCAGCAGATGGAGGATGTGACGGCATCATCGGGCAGGGCACGTGCACGACGGCGTCGGTGGTTTCCATCATCCTGGATGCCGTCGTGCTGGCAGAGGCAGTGGTGTCGGAGGCAGCAGCAGGCTCGACGTGGGAGGCATCATGGCTCGGGGCCATCAAGATCAGAGGTGCAGGCATCGGCCGGAGGGCAGGAGAACCCTGGGATGGTAGTGTCTTCCGTGTGGGAGCAGTTGGTCCAGCGGATAGGTGCGGAGCGGCAGCGGGCGGAAGAGGAGCGGCTCACCATGGTCAGGGCGGAGTTCTCCATGCGTCGTGCGTTGAGGCGGGCTGAGTGCCTCGAGGAAGCTCGCAGGGAGTTTGAGGTGAACATGGGGTTATCCCTGCGAGACCTCGGGGCCAGGACAGAGTCCCGCCTCCAGGACATCGACATGGAGTTCGATGATGCCCTGGCCGGCAACATCACAGAGTGAGCCGCAGGACTTGCCCGCTGCCATTGTATATAGTTCTTTAGTTAGTTAGTGTTAGGTTTCCTTTATTTTTTGAGATTTTTTTGGACCGCTCGGACAATGGCCACTTTTCTGTATATAGTTTTTTTATTAGGTAGTAGTAGGTTTCATTTATAGTGTTGGGCTCATGGACCCTGGAATATTCTTGTGTGTATTTGGATTTTTTAAAATACATTTTTTTGATTCATATTTGTGTTCACCATGAGGCAATGGTTTTTCCTTATTTTTTTTCACCATGATTTTGCTTTGGACAAATTTAGTTTTTGGATTCCTTTGTTTTTTGGATTTTTACATTACTTATCGGACATGGACAATTTATTTTGTTATCCCCATTGTCGTATGTTTGATTAGTTTACTTCATTTTCTTCGAGAATACATGTTTTTATAACTTTCTTTTGTGGTATTTTCTCATTGGTTTCATGCATGTCATGATATGGGTTTTGACATTCACTTGCACCCATTGTGTATGTGTGTGTGACGGACATGTGTTCATTTACATACTTGCCATTGGGGTTGTATCATGTAATTGCATTTGCTATGTGGGTGGATGCAATCCTTGGCTGGGTGTTTGTGCTGGGTATGCTGCCCATTACTGCCATGATTGTGTATCGTCAGGACCTGGGGGCAGGGGGACATGGTTGGGGGCCTGCTGGCAGGTGCCCCACAGTGCTGGGGGGTGGGGGTGCAAGGGGACATGAGTGGGACATGAGTGGGGGCCTGCTGGCAGGTGCCCCACAGTGCTGGGGGGTGGGGGTGGTGGGAGACATGAGTTGGACATGGGTGGGGGCCTGCTGGCAGGTGCCCCACAGTGCTGGGGGGTGGGGGGGGTGGGAGACATGGGTGGGGGCCTGGTGGAGGCTGCCCCTGGTGACTGGGGGGTGGGGGTGCTGGGAGACATGGGTGGGGGCCTGGTGGAGGCTGCCCCTGGTGACTGGGGGGGTGGGGGTGGTGGGAGACATGGGTGGGGGCCTGGTGGAGGCTGCCCCTGGTGACTGGGGGGTGGGGGTGGTGGGAGACATGGGTGGGGGCCTGGTGGTGGGTGTCCCTGCACTGCTGGGGGGTGGGGGTGGTGGGAGACATGGGTGGGGGCCTGGTGGAGGCTGCCCCTGGTGACTGGGGGGGTGGGGGTGGTGGGGGACATGGGTGGGGGCCTGATGGTGGGGGCCCCTGCACTGCTGGGGGGTGGGGATGGTGGGAGACATGGGTGGGGGCCTGGTGGAGGCTGCCCCTGGTGACTGGGGGGTGGGGGTGCTGGGAGACATGGGTGGGGGCCTGGTGGAGGTTGCCCCTGGTGACTGGGGGGTGGGGGTGGTGGGAGACATGGGTGGGGGCCCGGTGGTGGGTGCCCCTGCACTGCTGGGGGGGTGGGGGTGGTGGGAGACATGGGTGGGGGCCTGGTGGAGGCTGCCCCTGGTGACTGGGGGGGTGGGGGCGGTGGGAGACATGGGTGGGGGCCTGGTGGTGGGTGCCCCTGCACTGCTGGGGGGTGGGGGTGGTGGGAGACATGGGTGGGGGCCTGGTGGAGGCTGCCCCTGCACTATTGGGGGGTGGGGGTGGTGGGAGACATGGGTGGGGGCCTGGTGGAGGCTGCCCCTGGTGACTGGGGGGGTGGGGGTGGTGGGAGACATGGGTGGGGGCCTGGTGGTGGGTGCCCCTGCACTGCTGGGGGGTGGGGGTGGTGGGAGACATGGGTGGGGGCCTGGTGGAGGCTGCCCCTGGTGACTGGGGGGGTGGGGGTGGTGGGAGACATGGGTGGGGGACTGGTGGTGGGTGCCCCTGCACTGCTGGGGGGTGGGGGTGGTGGGAGACATGGGTGGGGGCCTGGTGGTGGCTGCCCCTGCACTGCTGGGGGGTGGGGGTGGTGGGAGACATGGGTGGGGGCCTGGTGGAGGCTGCCCCTGGTGACTGGGGGGGTGGGGGTGCTGGGAGACATGGGTGGTGGCCTGGTGGAGGCTGCCCCTGGTGACTGGGGGGGTGGGGGTGCTGGGAGACATGGGTGGGGGCCTGCTGGCAGGTGCCCCGCAATGCTGGGGGTGGGGGTGCAAGGGGACATGAGTTGGTGATCATTGGTGCAAGGAGACATGTGCCTTTGCTGGGGGGCATACCCATGTTGGGTGGGCTGCCTGCGGGACATGACCAGGGATGCAGGGTAGTCCCCTGTGGTGTGGGCTGCCTGCAGGGGCCGTGGAGGGTGTACAGGGAACACCTGGGAGGACCCACACTGGCAAATCACATGTAGGACTCCCCGGCACCCCTGAAATACACGTACCCTGCTGAAATCGCATGTAAAACTTCGTGCGCACCCCTGTAATACCCGCACGCAGCCCAATCGCGTGTAAAACTTCGCGCGCACCCCTAATACCCGCACGCAGCCCAATCGCGTGTACAACTTTGCGCGCACCCCTAATACCCGCACGCAGCCCAATCGCGTGTGAAACTTTGCGCGCACCCCTAATACCCGCACGCAGCCCAATGGCGTGTGGAACTTCGCGCGCACCCCTGGAATACACGCGCCCAGGCCAATCGCGTGTGGAACTTCCCACGCACCCCTGAAATACACGTGCCCAGGCCAATCGCGTGTGGAACTTCCCGCGCACCCCTGAAATACACGCGCCCAGGCCAATCGCGTGTGGAACTTCTCACGCACCCCTGAAACTTCACGCGAACCCCTGAAATACACGTAGCCCGCTCCCCCAGGGCCGATCGCGTGAGAAACTTCACGCGAACCCCTGAAATACACGTAGCCCGCTCCCCCAGGCCCGATCGCGTGAAAAAGTTCACGCAAACCCCTGAAATACACGTAGCCCGCTCCCCCAGGCCCGATCGCGTGAAAAAGTTCACGCGAACCCCTGAAATACACGTAGCACGCTCCCCCAGGCCCGATCGCGTGAGAAACTTCACGCGAACCCCTGAAATACACGTAGCCCGCTTGCCGTGCTGGTACAGGGTTAGCGCAGCCCTTTGCGCTGGATTGGGGATTTTGATGGCTTTTCCCTGCGCGGAAGGCGTTCTTGGGGGCGTAACTGGCGCTGCTGCAAGGTCGCTGCGCCACTGTGCGCTACGGCTGGTTTTGGTGGCTGGAATCCATGAATACGCTGTGCGCGGAAATGGGTTTTGGCGCACACGGCTGGCGCAGGGATTCGCACGCGCACACTGTGCGCCAGCCGCGTGCGCCACTTGTGCGCTGAATTCTATGAATTACCCCCTTAAAGATCATCACTGCGCTCTTGAATTTAATACTTTGAGATACTCGGAGCCAATGGAGGTTCCTCCTAACAGTAGAGGTCCTAGAATGTTGGCTAAGCTCATTTACTTCTCTAACCGCACCATTTTGAATGGTTTGCATTTTTCTTAGGTTAGATTTTGTGGTGCCCATTAAAAGACTGTTTCAATAATCCAATTAGGAATTTATTATAGCCTCAGCAATTACAGCCAGATTGGGCTTAGATAAGTAGGGGCGTATTTGCCAGAGAAGGCTGGTAAAGAAGGCGCAAGTAGATTTAAGATATGAGGCCTGCCTTTTAAAGGATAGATGTGAGTCCAAAAATATGCCTAGCGTTTTTACACAATCAGACATTGTGATAGTGCTATTATTCATTTTAAAGCTTTGATATTGTAAAGAAGTGACTTTCTTAGATATCTTGTGGTTACTTCTTAGGTTTATTACCATTTCTTAGGTTAACAATTGTGGGATGTTTTCACCCACGCATCCAAGCCCTACAACATTGCTGGCAGCAGAAACATCAGAGTGGCGCCGCAAAGCATGCTGCTCGCCAGAAATCATCCAAAAATGCACAGTAAAAATCTGAAAAATAGGCTGCCACCCACTTTTGCCTATATTAGTGAGCACAGGAGGTCACTGCCTAAAACCACCATTGGGCTACACACACAGTAGCCTGAAACCACTTGGGAATAGCAATACTGAGTGCCAAAAGCAACCCAGAGCTGTTGGGAATTCATTTTCTTGATCGTCAAAATTGCTAAAATCATGGCTCATAAAACCACCAAAAGGATACAACTTCTTGTTGGGTCTTCTACATTACTCTACTGCAAGAATCCACATCAGTATAATGTCAGCAAGAATCATATGTTATTAAGACAAAATCCCTTTTTTAAAGACATTTAATTTAAGACAGCTGTCAAAAATGGGTGCAATACCGGTGCTCGCCACTGACAGGTGCTGGCGATTCCTAATCCTGACAGGAGAGCTGTCTTGCAAAAGCTAAATAAGCCAAAGCAGAGAAGTCTATCAAAATGCCATATAGAGTGCCACACATTGATGTAATGTGGAAAAAGACTTGATTAAAGATATGTTGCTTATTTTCAGTTTATTATGTTATATTTTTTTTTACAAGGAACTCTATTGCAATTGATCAGAACCGTAACCTGATGTAGCTAAGACTTCAAAAGGCTTGCTGTCCCTGGGAAGCCTTCACACCTAGTCTTCTCAGCAACAAGGCAGGAAATCCCATGGTCATGTTAATTAGATGGAGAGTGGCACCCTGGTATGCTGGCAGGAACACAAGACAATAGACTCTTTCAATTGAATAGAATATGCTGATTTTGGGTGTAACTGTCAACACTGCTCTAGGAAAAACAAGACATGTGACCTCTGGGCCAAGCCAAGCTTCTAGGGGCGGGGACAAACCAATGGGTGTACTGAAGTGAAGTCAAATATATGTTTTATAAGAATACTGAAAATTAATTGTAACCTGCTAATAGAAATGTACAATTTTGAGAGTCTTAATATGAAAAATGCATTCACAGTTCAAGACTAATTTGGATGCCGTGGGATGTTCTGAGGCCAAGCCCCGTAATGATTAATATTGTGGATGCAGTGTTTATGCTAGAAACCTAAGAACTTCCAGTAATATGCTCAGAGAGGGTGTGTACCTCTGTGTAAGATTTGGTGCAAAACCAATATTGCAAAACCTACTAAAATCGCGGATATGTTGTCATTTCTGAACTCAAGCTCTTAGAAAGATCAGAGTTAAACAGAGACCTGTCTTAATTAATATGTGATATGTACATGTATTCTCAACAACTCGTGTATCTGGGAAGCATGTTTGGTTATGAAAAATTGTTTTTCTAAGTAAATGCAAAGAGGAGTGTTCTTCCCGCAAGCCATAAACATGACCCCTGATGACATAGGATGGCTCACTACTCCATTCTCCAGTCAGGGCACAGAGAATCCTCTAACCTATCAAATCCTTAGTGGGTTGGGCATAGAAATTCAGCCTCCACACCCCCTTTGGAAACACATAAAAAGAACCACTGAGACCCAGATAGGGACACTAATTTTTCCACTATTCATAGATTCCTGCGCAGCACGCTGCCCGACCATATCCAGGCAAAGACTCCAGACTCCTGAAGCTCCAGATTCCAGACAGACTCCAGAACCAAAACTCTAGAACCCAAACTCTAGAACCTTGGAGAAGCAGAGGCCTAATCCACAAGCTGAACTCTTCTCAGCAGGCCTCAGGATCCAGCAACCTAACTAAACTATTCAACAGCCGGGCAAGCTGTTTTGCTTCTGGCTTGAACCTGTGCCAGAACCAGATCCAGACCCAGAAAGCAGAGCTGTATCCAGAACCCGTTGGACCCAGACCAGACCACTGTGCAGTGTCGATAGCAGACCAGAGAGCATGTTGTGAGCAGAACCTAGAGGGCCTGAGACTGTCCTGTGGCGAGTGAAGTCCAAACCTGACCAGATCGGTGACGAGGCCCATTTCCCTTCCAGTCCAAAACTAGGAGTGAGTATCCAGCCTAGAACTGTACAGAACCAATCTCTTAGTTTAAAATAATCTTATTTAAACCATTTCAACCTGACCAGAACTGCATAGAAATCGTGTGTCCATTCTGTGATTTCAAATCTGTAAAAGCGCCATCTGTCATTCTGAAATCTACCTCCACAAAAACGCCCGTATCTTATGAACTGCACGTCCTAGAAGAGCTAGAAGCGAGATTTAACTGTCATTTTAAAGCTAAGATCCTAAGCTTTCCAACAAACCCAAAGCGACATTCCTTATAGTTTTTCCATAATCGCGATATATGCATGCGGAAAAAGTGCAGCGAATTGAAAAATTAGCTCCATTTCACCACATGTCAAAATTGCTGTCTTTTGCTTGCAACTGCTGAATTTCGTTTTCAATCTGATAATCATTCATGAATAATTGCTAGTGTTGACCTGTACCAATCTGAAGTAACTATCACCTACCCAGAATCTCCTTTAGCGAATTAAAATCATTTTTAGCATATTTTTCACTTCATTGCATTTGATTGTATTCTGGAAGCTGTGTGCCCTCCTTTCCATCTCTCCATATTTCATAGGGGGGGAGTGAGTAGTCACAGGGGAAAAAGTGATTATATTATCTTCTGATTGAATTCATATCAAGTTTATTTCTGTGTTGCATTCTTTCCCATCTTGCATTCTCTTGAAACCATACAAAGCATTCTCGCTACCTTTTTCTTTCTTTACCAACTCCTAAGTGATTAAAGGATTGTGCTATTGTAATATTATCCATTGTTGATCACTATTATATTCATAAGTGTGCTATCAAATATTAATTTATTCATAAAAGTGTGATATATGTATATATATTGTTTTATTCCTCAAATAAATCTTTTAATTTGCAAAACAAACTTACTTCTTGGTACAGTGAGGTCAGGGGGATTCAAAGAGAGGGGCGTTATATAAGGGTTTATCATCCAGATTCAAATAATTTGACATAAAAATATATTAATAAGGCTTCCATTGGGTATCCCAGACTAGGCATTGACTAAGTTGGATTGCTGGATTGAAGTCACTTACAGAATATATGAGTAAGTTACATAGGACAAGAACACTGGCACACCCATCACCCAGGCAGGGGCTTACCAACTGCCGGGGCTAGAAACCTTCTCCAAGCATTCTATCATTCACACCCAAACACTCCAAGTGACATCACAACATTCCACCATGCAAACCAAGCACTACACAACACATCTCCTTCTCTTACAACATCACTCACACATGTGCGCCTGAACAGTCACACTATTCCATCATCCGGAGCAGGCACAGCACAACACATCTCCTTCCCTTTCATAGTATATACACACACATACAAAACAAGCGGATGGGGCCCATCTGGTATCCCATCACTAAGCATGCACAAATGCACCCTGTTTAAAGAGTAGGCAACACTGAAAATATGGAAAGGCGTCCCTATTCCCTTTTAGACAGGTTCCTCAACTTGGAAAGCATCCTTCCCTCTCCAACCATTTACTGGCATGCCGCTCCTCATGCGCCATCCAGACTACCATACTTTAAACCAGGCATGACTCACACACACCCACCATACCAACCATATTACTAACGTGGCGTGAGCATCTACACACCATCCAAACCAACCTAGCATGTCTTATATACCATTCATTTACTGGGCACGACACGCACACCACAGCATTGACTAAGTATCTCTCACACATGGCATTTAGATAAACCACATCTTTGAGACCAAACTTGACTCACACACTGTTCATACTGACCATGACAACACACATGTCATTCAGACCTGCCAAACTGTTATACCAGCATTACACACGTGCCATTCGTACTGACCATGGCACCACACACACGCCATTCAGACCTACCAAACTTTTATACCAGCATTACACACACACGCCATTTCTACTGACCATGGCACCACACACATGCCATTCAGATCTGCCAAACTGTTATACCGGCATGACGCACACCTGCGCCATCTGTACTGACCATGACAACATACACATGTTATTTAGACCAACCACACTTTAAATTGGGGAGACCATTTACACTCCACATTCAATATGTCTCATCACCATATTACCCATGCACAACATACCTTTAAATATGCATATACATTTCTTACAATATTGAATCCTACATGGAGTTCTTTGTCATATAAACCAAACCAACTCTTGAAACATGAAACATAGGCCATACTAAACCTAAAAATCCATAACCTGTTAAGGTTCTAGTACTAATCGTGACCTGAAGGTCCATGTTGCACTTGTTGCAACCTGATATTCATTAACCTAAAAGTCCATGTTGTGATGAGCAACCTACCAGCTGCAATTCCTCAAAAATGTTAGATTATAGTTCAGGCATCCTTTGCACCATCCACACTGACTAGGTATTACCTATGCACACTTTGCACCATGACGAAACTATACCCTTATCTTATAGCCTGTAAATCCTCAAAAGTAGTTAAACTGGATACAAACTACATGCACCACAGATTCCATACAGCATACGTACACCATGCACCTTGCACACTGCATTGCTGCAACCCCCACAACGAAAACCAGTCATTTAATATCAAACGAGTTAAAATATTTTGAGCTGCACATCTCAGAACCATGTCACAAATAGGCACTCAATTACAGATCCTTTTTTGTTTACTACTTTTTACATAAAAAGGATATTTCTGGTGTGCTCGTAACATCAAAAATCGTTCCTCTGCTTCAATAATATCCGTGTGGTTTCACCCTTGAGCGCACCGGAGGTAATCATTCCAAACCGCATTCTTCCTGAAACCTCCATGCATCTCCTGCGCTTCCAAAATCTCCACGCACTTTCTGCGCTTTATCCCTCTGGAGCCCCGCAGCGTTATCACTGATGTCGTCAGGAAGTTGCTGCAGATCCGTCCACACTTGCAGAAAACATATCTTTCCCATTTATAGCATTCCAAGATAGCGGTGATATTCAACAAACTCGATCCTTCTCCTTTCCCATCACATGAAACGCGTGACATCATCACGTTATTCTCGGCTCCTTTCCTCGACCGCTCCGCAACCCTCCGTGCTTTTACAGTTCCCATGGAAAAACCAAGCCATTGGTTTTCGCACTGCATGCTGGGCTGATACACATCTACGTCTGCAGTATTCTCACCGGAACGTTGAACAAACTTTGTTCCTTTTGTTCGCCAACTCCCCCAGCCACCTATGTGATGTCATTAGTCACCAGACGGAGCAGTGCCGAGCTGGGCTTTACCAACGGTTGCTATGTCAACTGACCATCATGGAGTATCGCACCAACATTTTCTATTGTTACTTGTTCCGCCACACTTACTGTTTGCAAAGCTGTGGGATGTCCTCGACTTTTGGAACCGGAAGATCAAGTGCAATCCATCAGCCCTTCCTCATCGACCAGCAGCTTTACTACTCTTGCAGAGCTTTTCCCGCCATGTTCCCTTACAGGTTAACAAAGCAGTTTTTGGCCAAATAACCCTCCACTGCTTTAAAAGACGATACATGTCCACTAACGAGAGAAAGCCCCAGTGTCCTTCCCTATTAGGCTATGGCCAAACTCAACCACCAATCTGAAATCTTCCCCTCTTTCCCTTTCATCTGCTTCAAAATACAGGAAACATCCGTTTGTATGGGACTTTCAATTTCAGGATACCATGTCAATTCCTGCCCTTTCTCCTTTCCCTATGCCAGGGACCAACTCTTCAACCTACTTGGGCTTGGGCAGCTTAGTCCTGAAGTCCTCCCCCTCCTGCACCCTGGGTGATAGGTTTTACTCCTTACTTGTTTGGGGGCAGTGTGTCCTCTTTCCTTGTCCTTTCTGCACCCCCACAGCCGATTCATCAGCTGAGTTCCTTCTCCTTACACGCAGGTTCCTCTTTTCCTGACCAACGCGTCGCCAATGTAAAGAAGTGACTCCCTTAGATATCTTGTGGTTACTTCTTAGGTTTATTACCATTTCTTAGGTTACAATATATAAGTAAGTTACATAGGACAAGAACACTGGCACACCCATCACCCAGGCAGGGGCTTCCAACTGCCTGGGCTTGGAACCTTCACCAAGCATTTTATAATTCACACCCAAACACCCCAGATGACATCACAACATTCCACCTTGCAAACCAAGCACTACACAACAGATATCAATCCTCTAGTTTTTTTAGCCTCCGAAGAGTCATGAGTTCTGTCTTCGTTTCATTGTGGACCAGGGAGTATGAGGGAATCCACTTTTGTATTGCTAGTAACACCTCTCTGACTCTTTGAGCATCTTTTTCATAATCTTCTGACAGTGAGAAACCCAACAGGGTGTCATCGGCGTAGTTTGTAAACTTGAAACCCATGGTTCGTAACATGTCACATAATGGCTTGGAGAAGAAGTTAAAGAGATGGGGTGATAAACAAGGCCCTGTAGGACTCTGCATAATAGCAGATTTTGTAGGGAGGTGATGTCCCCCTTGACAACAGCTGCCATTCTAGGGCCTAGAAAAGATTTAAACTAGTCTGCTGCAGCAGGGGAGCATCTACTAACTGTTATCAGTCTTTCGGCAAGTAGATTGTGATCAATCAGATCGAATGCTGAGGAGAGATCTAACAGAAAAAGTAGTGCTGGGTTACCATTTTCGATTATAGATGCAATGTTTGCCTGTAAATCCAGAAGAGCTGTCTCAGTGCTGTGATTGGCACGGAATCCTGATTGTTCTTGGTAAGGATGTCAATTTCTTCTATAAATTGTTGATACTGTTGATAGGCAATCTTATCTATTATCTTCAGCAAGAAAGCCACATTTGTAATGGGCCTGAAATTACCTGGAACTGAAGGATCAAGATTGTCCTTTTTGATCAATGGGGTGACAGGCATGTAAAGAACCTTTTTTTTCTTTAGCCAAACATTTGAAAAATGATCACCAAGATCCTTCTCGTTCTTCATTATCAGATTACTTTCTTGAGTGCCGTGAGTTTTTAGAAACGTAATGCCTCATCAAATCTCAATTAGCGCCTGGGGAGGGATGAGCAACCAATCAGGTTGCTCAGATCGTGGGCTGAATCTACCGATCCAAGCCCGAGTTTCGAGCAACCTGACAGCTGCTTCCCCTCACCCTGCCATCTCCCCCCACCCTCCCTTCCCTTAATGTTTAATTCCCCGTCCCTCCCACGCACACTTACCTTTGTCTTCGGTGACGGCAGCTGCCGTTCCGGTTGGCCACCATGGAAATAGAAGAGGGGCTTTGCTTGGAGCCCAACTTGCACCTCCGTGGCAGCCATCTTGTATAAGTATTTTATATGAATGAACGGGGCGCCATGCGGCATCCCGTTTATTCATACAAAATCATTGCTCTCAGCACCACGGTTACTGGATTGGCAACCCGTGGTGCTAATAGCAATAATACCCTCTCTGGCAGGCCGGATCGGGTGGTAATGGCACCGGGGCCTTCGTAAAAGTCCCATTAAATCTTACCCTGGACTGTTACCACACGATCTGGCCCGCCAGTTCGGGTATAACTGCTTAAGTATAAATACTGAGAAAGGAAAAGAAAGGGCCAGGACAAAGATTATTGCAATAAGCCCGCATTCCGAACAGACAGTCCTGGCCTGCCCTCTGCCTCGTGAGGGCACATGGCCATTACTGGCTCTGTCTACCCCAGAACCCGGGTCTTATTGCTCTTAACACTCCAAGATTTTCATCCACTGTTCTAATAGGTTTTTTATTAAAAAAAACTGGAGCCGCAGTAAACATGCATGCTCATTTTCCCATTAAGAAACAAGATGGCTGTCATTTGAAATAGCAAAGGGATAAAGTCCCTTCACTATTTTCATGGCACAGCCAGAAGCGGGCGGCGGATCAGTGTCAGAGATCAGGACAGATTGGTAAAATAGGTGGGGAGGATGACAGGCATGTACAAAGGACTGGGGGGGTTCTCAGACAATTGGGGCAGGTGTATAGGTGTTCTAGGCAACGTGGCCAGTAACTGTTGGATTCTGCTCGATTCCCTGCTACCTAATTGGGTATACCCTCTGCCCAAGGTGCTAAAATAATATATCCTTCTAAGAAAGGAGGTTTGAGATAGCTCCCAACTGAAGACAAAAAATGCAAGTCAGTTTAAAAAAAGGAAATTTAGAGACACAGGTGGGCATTATTACTGAGGGAGTAATGGAAAACCTGGAGACTGTGTATTGTCCCTGTATCTTAAAACTGGAGACTTTGTATTGTCCCTGTATCTTTGGCAATCAGCAAATCGGTAGGTAGGATGGGCTGTACTGGTCATGACCTGCTGTCACATTCTACATTGGAAGCATGTGCACGGACTCCTGATATATTTTTCTTTTATTTCACTATCCCCACAGACAGATGAGAGCAGGCATCTGGATAAAGGCTGGAGATAAGCAATGATGGCGCTAGGTATTGTACTGGAAGTACATGTGTTGCCCCAGGAGAAGGTTGATAAGCGGAATCATATAGATACAGAGCAAAAAGATCCATGAGGGCGTAGTTGGGTGAGTCCTGCTGAAGAGACATGAAATCACACAGTTTTAATCTTTCTTCCCTGCTATACAATTAAGCAGCTCAGGATCTACTTAGAGTCATGACCTAGCGACTCCAAAACTTGAAGTACAAAGTCAGTTTCAGTCATATCAAAGGCTACTATGAGGCAATTGAGTAAAATAAGCATGCAGCTGGAACTCAAATCCGAGCTGGTGCCATCCCAAAATGAGCACAATGCCCTAGAGGCATAGCACCACCACTGGTACCATGTGGTATTTCTTAAAGTGCTAGGAAAAGGTGCCCTATTCACATGGGTGGGGGGGGGGACCAGAAGAGGCCCTGGAAATCATTTGCAAACTGGCCCCATGCCCCTGTTACACATTTTGAGCAAGTCCAACCCCTTTGCCATAAGAAACTGTGTAAATAATGCTGAGGCCCACCGGAAAACTTCCAGTTCCCTGTAGGCCAGCCTACCCCTGCCTATTCAAGGGGCTCTGCCCCGTACACTGGAAGCCAATATTCACCACAAATGCACGGGTGTGCCAAGTGCTGTGCCTTCTGCTATGCAAATGTGCACCGTGTGCGGCTAAACTCAAGCTGCAATTCATTGTGTTGTGCGTCAGGAACCAATCATGGGACCCCTGTTTTCTATGTGCAGCCTTCGTAGACTTCCAGTCAAGTCCTACGGTCTTGTGATCCCTTTATACACGTTTCCTGTGACCCCCCCTCTTAGATTCCTGGGTCTGCAGTGGTTACACCCACACAATTTTCATAGTGAACTCTTTGGTTGTGGTCATTTGACCGCCATGACATTATGGAAATATTTGTAGATGGGGAGTGCAGAGCTGAGACATGGGAGGTAAGGGGTGGGCAAGGAGGGCGGAAAGTGGGCATGGGGAAGATGCGGCCATTATAAGAAAAAAAGAGCACATTATACGCCCCTCATGAGAATGACACAACCAAACAGTTCACTATCACAAGTGTGGAGAGGAAACCACAAATAACCACATTCCTGCCAGAATGTTTACTTGCAAAGCCTCAATGACGTCATTGATGTGCATATGACCCACCCCAACCATTATAGGGCTTGATTGTATGTGGGGTTTAAAGTAAGTGGTGCGCTACTGTTCTTTGTTGTATTCTCGAGAGGAAAGAGGCGGAAGGTGAAGTCTGATCAGGTACATTTGTATATACAAGGGACCCACTGAGTGTCGCATACTTGCAGCCTGTAATCTCACCATCAGCTCTCGGCTGCGCACACTCCAGAAGCCAGAGTCAGCATCGATCTGCAGTGGGATACCCATATCCTGGAACCCTCATGTCCTGGGTAACACGCAGGCCCACAACAAGGGCAGTAATGGAAAGTGGAGCAAGGGTGAGCCTAGCAAGACCTCTTAGGTTTTTGAACCGCCTTTTTGCAAGCTTTACCCCTACTTACCACAGCAGAGCCCCTAGTCAGCCTGAGGCACCTACCGCTCCACTAACCGCACCCCCTGCACCTCCACATAGCCTTGTAAGTGCAGCAGGCTTGCTGGCCATGGATTTAAGCAATTGGGTATTGACTCCACTTGCACCCATCCTCAGTGGCAATAGTACTACCAAGAGGGTGACAACCCTGAACTGATCAGAGTATTTTGAGTGACCTTCCTCCTTTCTCCAAGGTAGATTCCCTCTTGCCCAGTCATCTACAACCATTGGTTGCAACAATGCCCCTTTAGTGACATTGTAATACCTTTTACTGGCCTCTTGTGCCATGGATGTAGTTCGATGCCAGCAGTGTCAATCCACATTAGCTTAAAGGTGATAGGATAGTAACGGAAAGCTCAACAGTGCCATGTAACCAAATCTTCTCCTATACCCCTTTCACCCCAAGCAGTCCTAGTTGTAAGCTCAACATTACAGACTCCTTCAAAACCCGGATGAAGCGTTCTACAAGGCCATTGCTGTTGGGGTGGTAAAGAGGCACTCTGTGATGTCAACAAACAGAGAAATGATCTGGTTAGTGTTCAGTGGGATGAACAAGCAAAACCTGATTGAAAGATTTACAAGTTTCGGTCATCATAATATCCCACCCACTACCAAGGCCCTCCGAACCCACCCTCCAGCTCACCTCTCGTTTTAACTCCCTCAGGTTTGACTTCTCACCACTTTTCATAACTTTCATGTTGGTTCTCCCCGCACCTTCTAGAACAATAGCGTCTTTTATATTCTTAGGCCTTCATCAGTTCCTACTATCTTTTGCCTCCTCAGGTGTCCATCTACTTCCGGTCCAACTCGTCACAACTTGCAACATCCGCTCCCATCCTCCTCGGGAGGGGGAGGGGGGGGGGAATTCCGCTCCTCATTTGCGTACTTCTGCCAGTAGTCAATCCTTCATTGTTTGGTCTGGTAATAACAGGCACAATCCAAAGATTGGAGCTGTGTGCCCTTCACCCAGTGCACCTAAACACCTCAAAGTGCTGTTCCTACCTCTCTGCTCCACACGGCATTGCGCATGTCCTCGCAGCAGCTCTCCATAAACAAGCATTGGCAATAGTAAGTAGGCTGTGGAAAATTACTGCATTACATTTCTGTTACGATTTACAGAAAACTAAAAACACTAGGGCTCAATATGTGTACAAACATCTTGCTGGTATTCTAAAATAGAAAGCAGTGCCGTAATACATCCAAACCAAAAACGTTCCCCTATTTCATTAATTCTAGCTTTGCCTGTGTTTGTGTGAACACGAGGCAATGACGTCATATTCATCAGTTATCATGATCCCGACCGTGATCCCCTGACATTGATGAAGGCTTCCGCAGCTCCACAGGAAGTTAAGCATCTCATGTTTTAAACTGGATGCCATTGTCAATACACATGACCCTTGGACATTTCTCCCTCATGAAAATAGTCTGAAGAAAATCAGTGTAGGTGTCCATAATCTGGCCACCTGTTGAAGTAATCCATGGCCACTACAGCACACTGCGTGTCATGGGATAGTTTAATTAAGGCGCGTACAATGGCAATAGCCACATATCCAATTCACAACTCGTTACCATAACCAGCTGCAGGGGGAACCAGTCCCTTTGTATGTGTCTTGTTACTTTGTTGAGAACAGGGTCGCCCCCTGCAACTTGGGTCCACTCAGGCTGGGAAAACTGCTCCCATGATACCTCTATGTGATCTTGCTCACTCATAGCATGCACATCAAAGTCAACCATCTGCACCCCAGATGCATCATCGCACAGGGGTATGTCTGGCTCACTCATAGCATGCACATCCAAGTCAACCATCTGCACCCCAGATGCATCATCACACAGGGGTATGGCTTGCTCACTCATAGCATCCACATCCATGTCAACCATCTGCTCCCCAGCTGCATCATCAGGGTATGTCTTGCTCACTCATAGCATGCACATCGAGGTCAATCCTCTGCACCCCAGCTGCATCATCACACAGGGGTATGTCTTGCTCACTCATAGCATGCACATCCACGCCAACTATCTGCAACCTAGCTACATCATCGCACAGGGGTATGGCTTGCTCACTCATAGCATGCACATCCAAGTCAATCATCTGCACCCCAGCTGCATCATCACACAGGGGTATGGCTTGCTCACTCACAGCATGCACATCAAGGTCAACCATCTGCACCCCAGCTGTATCATCGCACAGCGGTATGTTTTGCTCACATAAAGCATGCACATCCAGGCCGATCCTCTGCACCCCAGCTGCATCATCACACAGGGGTATGGCTTGCTCACTCATAGCATGCACATCGAGGTCAATCCTCTGCACCCCAGCTGCATCATCGCACAGGCGTATGTCTTGCTCATATAAAGCATGCACATCCACGCCAACTATCTGCAACCTAGCTACATCATCGCACAGGGGTATGTTTTGCTCACTCACAGCATGCATATCCAGGTCAATCCTCTGCACCCCAGCTGCATCATTAGGGTATGTCTTGCTCACTCATAGCATGCACATCCACGTCAATCCTCTGCACCCCAGCTGCATCATCACACAGGGGTATGTCTTGCTCACTCAAAGCATGCAGATCCAGGTCAATCATCTGCACCCCAGCTGCATCATCACACAGGGGTATGTCTTGCTCTCTCATAGCATGCACATCTACACCAACGATCTGCACCCCAGATGCATCATGACACAGGGGTATGTCTTGCTCATTAATAGCATCCACATCCAGGTCAATCCTCTGCACCCCAGCTGCATCATCACTCAGGGGTATGTCTTGCTCATTCATAGCATCCACATCTGGGTCAACCATCTGCACCACAGATGCATCATGACACAGGGGTATGTCTTGCTCATTCATAGCATCCACATCCAGGTCAACCATCTGCACCCCAGCTGCATCATCAGGGTATGCCTTGCTCACTCATAGCATCCACATCCAGGTCAATCCTCTGCACCCCAGCTGCATCATCACTCAGGGTAGTTGAGATGGCCAGTTGGCAATTGCATTACTTTTTCCAGTTAGATGCGTCACTTGGAATGTCTATCCAATGAAGACTTGTTTGATATTATCTTTAATATGGAAGATTCCTACTATGTTTTGAAACAACACTTAGCCCACACGTAGTTGATTGTATCAGATGTATCATGACAGTTGACCTTCAAAAGTGGTCAGCCGGTGTTCATCTGGGTAAGCATAACATAAAACAAGTCAAAGACAAAGAACAGGCTGAGATTTCCCTGATGGAGGACTTTGGTCTGAAATGCACAGGATCCTGTTCTGAATCTTAGACTGTGACCTTAATTACTACAACCTTTAATTAATGGGGTACCATGGGAGTCTACCCAGTTCCGGACAAGGTTTTGCCAGGTCTAATTTTACCACTGTTAACCCCTAGTTCAAAAGGCTCCTGATGTGAACTAGGAATTGTTTAACCTAACCTTATTAATCCCAGCATTACAGTGCTCTTGAAGTGTTAGCGATGCCCACCCATACTTTCAGTTCTGGAAGGCAGAAGTCTGCCATGCCCATGTCAATCTACCCCCATGGGGCAGGCAAAGGCTTAACTACCTATGCAATGTTTTTAGATGGCTCACGCCTCCTAACAATTTGGCATGTCTGTGAAACTAAAGGGACACAGAGTGACAATGACTGCAGAGACACAGGTGTGCCAGGATGAGTTGGGGCTGATGGAAGGCTAAAAAGGCAAAACGGCATTTTGTTGTTGGTGCTGTGAAGGGGCTGGAAATTTGCCTGTGGGGAGAGGCTGGGGGCATTGGCAGAGGTTGGAAGACAGACAGGAGTAATGGGCCAATCCAAGGCATGATTCATGAGGGGAGGATTATGTTGTAATGTTGCCTTGGTGCTGTGAAGGGAGGATGGCATGCAGGATATGGAATGCGGAGTGGTTGGGTGTGCTATGCTGAAAGAGTGTTCTAGGAGAAAAAGTTGGCCAGTGTGAGCAGAATGCTGCAGGCTCAGGGCTGCTGCGCTGTATCTTAAAGGCCCAATAAAGGTGTCTATATTACATGACCATATCCGGTCATCTTTACATCATTGGTGACAAGGATGGGATAGCAGTTTTGACACAGATGGCTGAAAGGGGAGGGGGGGGACAAAGCGTCCATTCATCGAGAGTTTTGTGTGGTCCCGAGAAACCATATTCAGTTTTGGAGAAAGAAGCATTGGCCTCTAATTGGGCTGTTGAGAAATTCTGGAATTTCGTGTGTGGCAGAATTCGTTTTGCGTTCAGATCATAGACTATTAAAGAACATATTTGAATCTAAAGGCCTGGATAAGGTATCAAGGTGAGCAGCTAGTTGGGTTGCAAGAACGCAAAGTCATCCATTCGCGATGTAAATTATTCCTGAGAGAGAGAATGTTTTGGTGGATCATTTATCTCGGCTAGGTGGACTAGAGGAAAAGGAGGATGAGGATATATCTGAAATGGAGTTTGTAACATATGACTGAATAATTGTCAAAGAGGAATAGGAAGTTGCGATGAGAGGTGACAGTAGCATTGCACAGGCTGTAGAATTTGTGGAATCAGAGTGGCTTGAAAATTGGAAATTGAAGGGAGAGGAAAGAGCGTTTTGGGAAGTAAGAGAGGAGCTGAGCGTAGAGAGGGTATGTTGTACAGGTGGGGACCTGTGGTAGTACCCTCTGAGTTGGGAGCCAGTTTGTGGGAAAGGTGTTTGGAGAGTTTTTTTTAGGAAGTGATGCATCATCCCCCAAAGAACGGCTCTTTATCACCCAGAATGTAATGAAATGGTTGAGAGCGTCAACAAGAAGTATCATGGATGCGATAAGGGTGGCAGGTTGATGTGGTAGAAATAAGAAAGAGGTGGCGAGGGAACGTTTGTATGCATTTAGGATGTCTCCATGTACGACCACGGGTGTGAGTCCATTTCAGATGATGAGTAACAGGAACGGAAATACGAGGGTCTCGCCTGCCTGGATGGGGGTGCGGGGCCAAGAGAATCTGAATGTGTGATGAAGGATGTAAGGAGAGGAGTGGATCTCAGGAAGGAGGATCTGTTGAGAAAAATCAATGCAAGGAGGGGATAGAAGGTCATGAAGTGTGTGTGGGGCACTGGGTGAGGATTAAGGGAGTAGTGAGAAAAAAGGGTGATCCCTTGTATAATGAACCTGTGCAGATTAATAAAGTTGCAAAGGGGCGGTGATGATCGAAGGTGGGTAGATCTGGAATTTGGGGAGGGTGGCGAAAATAAGAAGAGGTGGTGGTAGGAGAAATGAGTGAGGAAGGAGGGGGGATGTGTTGTAATGTTGCCATGGTGCTGTGAAGGAAGGATGGAAAGCAGGATGTGGAATGGGGAGTGGTTGGGTGTGCTATGCGGAAAGAGTGTTCTAGGAGAAGAGTTGGCCAGAGTAAGCCGAATGCTGCAGCCTGGGAGCTGTGCGCTGCATCTTAAATGACAAATAAAGGTGTCTTTATTACATTACAATATCCGTTCATCTTTACATCGGATTAATTAGCAGTAATGTGTAATCTCATGGCAGGTAGCCAAGCTCCTTTTCTTGTGTTTACTTTTTTAGGGTGATCAAATGAGTGGCACTTTGCCATCCGGACCCCACTTCTCCGAACCTGGGGTTGTTTTTGAAAAAGGAAATTCTGGTACTATAATCCAAATGAAGACACAAGACTACAGCTCCCAGAATGCATCGGTGCGCTTAATGAAAGCCCATGTCTAGAAAACGGTTTTTCTGGTGATAAATCCGGATCCGGTCTCACTGAATGGGGATTTACCGGGACATTCTGACCAATGCGGACCCGGTAAATCCCCAGTCAGTTAGCCATTCCCCATTCCCATTTGAGCCCCCATAGAGCTCAATGGGAATGGGGAAGGCGCTAATAACGGGCCTGCAAATTTCCGGCCCGTTATTAGCTCCAAGGTCCCTTAACGGGTCCCGCTAAGAACGGCTGTTCAGACCAGGCGTTCCTGCTGGGACCCGCTAAGGAACCTGGGAATAGGGCGGTAGGGGGTTCCGGTAACCCTTTACCGCCCAACTCGGAATGACACCCATTGAGTCATATGACTGGGTCACATGAAAATAAACAATTGTGAAAGTAGGGAAAAACATTTTGACATATTATGTTTGTTGATGCTCTTCAAATTGTAGGCAAAAGGACCAGAAGCTGAACCAAAATGGAGGGTAATGGGTTGGAGCAGATTACGTTTAGAATACGGTGGCGGTTGGCATTTAAGAGGATAACTGCCGCTGTTTACTGTGACGAAATACCCTGAATTACGAAAACACGCGTTAACATGTTTTACACTGTGTATAGTGAAAATGTTTTCTAAAATGTATTGACATCACATGCCCAGTTGCCCATACGCTGTGCCCTGTGTTGCATGCCAAGGTTACCTGTATGTGCCGTGTTTTGCCATTTGGTCACATGCTCGTATCATATTTCAGGTATTCCCAAATTATAGGAAGGTATTGGCATCAGTGCCAGGAACTCGGACAAATCACAAGCTTTGGTCATGAGACAGCAGCAACTCGTGCAACTCGCTCAATTACATGAAAGCAATTGCACTTCTTGCCATATGTTAGCATTACATGCAAGGTACTAACATCATTAAACAGCTAGCGCCATCATATGCCCAGATGCTCGTGCCATTTTCCACACAGATGCATCATACACCCGGGTACTCTCGTCAGGTTTTGCCCTGAAATGTCCATGTACTCACACCATTATCATTGACCGAAGTACTCACATCATATGGCAACATGACTTGATCACATCCTTCTCTTCTCCCTAACCCCATAGTGCTTGCAAGTAGTTTCAAGGTGCTTTTAGGCACAGCCACGTAACCTAACCATACGGCTTGAAACTGCCCAATATCCTCACCCTCTCCCTCCCCCCAAACTCCTTCCCTTTCCTGCACAGCTCCTTCCATTCTCCTCCTGGAGCATCTATGGGAAGCCTAGTATTACACATGTACTTGAAAGAGGTTTTTCTCAGATTGAGTGCATTTCCAGTTGCTTTTGCTAATGGTTGGAAAAAAAGATTGCACAGCAGCACAAGATGCCTCCGTGGCAGCAAAATCTACAAACGCCCTCTTCATTTAGACAATTACACAAACATGGGATTAAGAAAATGAATGGTGTGGCCTGTTGTGGCCTACTTATTACTATCAAGTGCAAGTCAATTATTATTGACATCACAAGAATGTCATGAGAGTGGGGAGGGATGGCAGTGCAGGATTTGCACACACTTGCAAATATATCCCATTCCACTAGCTGGCTACACTTTTGATTACCTGCACTTCTCCACCCCCCCCACACCCTCTCCTTGGCACTTCTCCCCATCCACATCCCCACACTTGCGCGATCTGAATGACAAAAGTCCTAGTAAGATTGTTGTTTTGTCCTCCCTCTGTTTCCCCCACACATTGTCTTGTCGCACCTAGAAACACTTGTGTACAGTGTGGGATGTGTTTACCCATGCATCCAAGCCCTACCATAAAACTGTGCAGTACTGGCATGGAAAACATCATGATGGCCAGAACTCCCCAGAGAGTGCACAGGGAAAACATGAAGAATAGGCTGCCACCCATTTTTGCCTATGTTGTGAGCACAGGAGGGCACTGCCTAAAACCACCATTGGGCTACACACACAGTAGCCTGAAACCATTGGGAATGGCAATGCTGATTGCCAAAAGGCAATTCAGAACTGTGGGGAATTCATTTTCTTAATCCCAAAAATGGTTGCATTACCAGTACTCACCACTATCAGAAAGCCGGCGTTTTAAAACCACCAGACTTTTGTGTAAAACTGAACACATTAGACAAAACCAGACCAAGGAAAGACTTGCTAAGAGGTGGATACAATGTAAAACTATATTCTGACTTGAAGGAAGTAATTATTTAATGTATATGTAAAAATAGTAAGTGATTTAAACTGGGAACAAAAAGTGACATTTAGCTGAAACCTGGCTTAATGAAACTGAATTCTGCCTAACAACTACCCCCGACAGGAGTTGAAACTGGATGCTCAGCCACTCTGCCCCTGGCCAAAAGGAGTTAACACCTCTCTGATTAGATTAGGGGTGGAGCAGCTGGGGACTACAGGGAGTTGAACAAAGGCCTGTCCTGGACTCAGGCAAATGTTATATTGGGGGGGCCGTAAAGTGGCTTCCTCTTAGGGGAAACTGGGAGGGGCAGTGCCTCTGCAAGCCAGCTGAGCTTGGGGGAAGTTGATAAACCAGTTATTCCACCATGTGATGTGGGAAGTCACACCCCTTTTTGACCAGAGCATAATTTTAAAAAGATAGATAACTCATAGTGCGGACTTGTCAGAATTATATAAGTAATATCATTATTTTTGTGATTTTTCTGTGAACATTTTAAGAGGCGTTAGGACCCTGTGGTGTATTCTGGGGGGTTGCTAGCGGAAAATAGGGTCTCACTCCAAATGTATGCATGTTAAAAATCTGACACTTTATCATCTGTAACCCATATCCCTGATGCACATTTGTGTAAAATCTGGAAAGGTTTAGAGGTCGTTATCTGGATGAAAAGGGGAGAATTCTGTCATCAGTGGACACAACAGCGTACAAAGACAGGGATCGGATGGTTTGGTGCTACAGAAAATATGTTAACTGGACCTATAATATTAGAAAAATGGTACATAGATAAATATGTATTTGGGTCAGAAATAGATTTGTGTGCAATCTGACAAGGGGAGGTTCCTCTGACCATAAAACCTACAGCATCACTCTGACTCACATTTCCTTCCCCCAATCAAGGGAGAGAGGAGGAATTGGCCAATGACAAGTAGAGAGGGGCAGGCTTAGCTAGGCCCAGGCACACACTCATTTTCAAAACACATAAAAAGAGACTGCTGGGACAGGTAGAGACATTCAATTCCATTTGCTGCGGAGCATGCTGACCGACGACTTCACATCCAGAGATCCAGACTTCAAATCCATCAATCTCCAGAACCTGTAGCAGAAATTAACTCCAGAATTTGTAGCAGAGAGGCCTGAATCCACCAGCTGAATCCTCTTCAGCAGGCCTCAAAACTAACCAAACTATTCAACAGCCGGGCGAGCTGTTTGAAGTTTTGCCGAGAATTTTTGCAAGAACCTGTAGCAGTACCCAGAAAGCAGTGTTACATCCAGAATCCAGAGAGGCTAGACCAGCAGAGCAGAGCTGACCCAGATCGCTGTGAGCAGAACCGGTGCCTGATTGACCCGCCGAGCAGACAGAACCGCAGCCGGACGTATTGACCAGATCCGTGACGAGGCCTAGTTCAAATTTATATTGTGAGTACCTAGCAGAACTGTGCAGAACCAATCTCTTAGTTAAAATAATCTAATCCAAACTATTTTAACCTAAGTAGAACTGCCTCCTAGATATCATGTCATCTGTCATTTTTAAAGCTGCAAGTTGTACCCTGTCATTTTGAGTTTACTTTAAATCCGAAAAACTACCTTTATTTAATCGTCCGTATCTCTGGAACCGTGTGGGCTAGGAACGAAATTTAACTTTCATCTGAAAGCTTAGAATCTAGGCTTTCCTACTCCCTATACTTTTCCCGTAATCGCGAGACACGCACTCGCGAAATTTACAGCGATTTGCGGTTTGGCCCGATTTCTTCATCTGTAGAAATCAGCAGCTTTTTGTTTCTCTTTGCTAAAATTCGTTTGCAATCTGCTAATCATTCATAGAGTATTGTTAAAGTGGGCCTGAATTAATATAAAGCAGCCATCACCTATCCTGAACCTCTAGAGGGAATTAAAAGCAATTTTAGCACCTTTTCACTTCCTTGCAAACCACATTAAAGGAATTCGCCTGTGTTTAAAACTCATCCCTGTTTTCTCTAAGCTTGCTGGGAGAACTGGAACTGTGTATTGCATTATAAAGTGTGATTTGTTGGGATTCTTGAAGACTGTGTGCTCTCCCTCCATTTCTTGTATTGCATAGGGGGGGAGTGAATTGTCAAAAGAAAAAGTGATCATATTACCTTTTGCTAAAATCATAACAAGTTATTTCTGTACTGCATTTTATTCCACCTTGCGTTTACTTGAACCATATAAAGCATTCTTTCCCACCTTATTCTTCTGTTCCTATTCATAAGTTACCTCTTGCGGACTACTGCTCATATTCTGAAGTGTGATATCAGTTATCAATTTATTTATAAAGTGTGATAGATATATACTGTTGAATTGTCAAAATAAACCTTTTAATTTGCAAAACAAACCTACTTCTTGGCTCAGTGGGGTCAGGGGGATTCTAAGAGGGGGGTGTTATACAAGGGTTGTCATCCAGAGTACTGAACTGGATATAAAAATACATCAATAAGGGTTTTCCTCAGCATCCCAGACTAGGCATTGACTTAGCTGTAGTGTTGATTGAATATCGCTTACAAAAGGCGCATTATAAATGCCATATCATATCATATAGGAGATGGATCCAGTATTTTAGGACTTGCTGCCCAGGCTTCTCCCATTATTAATCCTGGATGCAAATGAAAACATGCCTGATCAAACATATTCCGAATGGAAATAGTCATGTGGACATGCATGTTTACGGGGGGAGTGTCGAGTCTTCTGACAGACCACTTCGGTTTGAGGCACTTAGTAGCGCTTTCATTATGATCAGTGTTGGCGGCATAAAGCATTGTTTATGGCAAACAGTAATGTTGGTGCCGTAAACCTTCTATCAGAGAACACCTTGACATCCATTGTCAATTGTCCTTGTGCCTTGTGGACAATAGAGTGAGGCTTAGGCTATGACTGTGGTTTGTGGAACCCTCTCTGCATCCACTTCATACCCTCTCTGCCACCAGATCCAGTAACCTTATTATACACATATTCTTATGTGCCAACACAGAAATTATACCCACAGAAATCCTATGTTATGTTATGTTATGTTATGTTATTAAGATTTGTAATGCGCAGCGCGCCATTTGCAAGGTCTCCAAGGGCTCTGGAAGAGAGTCGGTGGGTTTGGTTACTTGGGAGTAGAGAGAAAAGCAAGATTTGCAGTGCTTTGTGTTGCGGTTGCAGAGTAGAAGTATCCTGAGCTCTGTGTGATTGTAAGCTTTCTATGAGAAAAGTGTAGGAGACATCCAACACTTTGATTCAAGAGGGGCGACCACATGCTAATGGGGCATCATTACAAGTTTGGGGGTCCAGAAATAAGGGTGCTGCTAGCATTGTACCAGCACCCTTTCCGGACTGCCAAAGTACAAGTCTGCCGGCAGGGGCACGATACTGACAGCAGGCCTGAGTTGAGGGGAGTTCAAGCCCCTACTGGCAGTGTTTTCACTGAAGCACCGGCACCATTGGCCAGCGGCTGAGTATGTTGGTTTTAGTTAGAGGTGTAAGCTTGTTATGGTCAAAGTTTGGGGAGAGGGTTTGTTAAAGCAGTATGCAAGTGGCTGGTTTACATTTGTCTGTGGTGAGTAAGGTGGAGAGAAATTGAGGGTTAGACAAAAGGTGGGGGTTGTTCTTTACGTTTACGCAGTGCTTCTATATTTGTGGCTTTGCTGTCAGTTGAGTTATGCTGAAAGGTGCTTTGCTGTAGTGTTTGATGAATGAAGATGTCCTGTGTTGAAGTTTAGATATTCTGGGTGACAGGGAAGGCATTCTCTTATGGCTTTCAGCAGTGCCTTGACTTGATCTCTTTTAGTCCTGAGCATCCTACATTGTGCTCTAGGATGTCAGCCGGGAGGAGGGACAGTATTTCCTTAGGTTGTCTGTGCATGAAAGTCAAACTATTTATTGAGTTTCATTTTCACTGCTTAATTGGTGTGAGTTAAATACACGTTCTGTCTTGTAAGTATTGAAGAACCAGGTTTTTGAACTTTTCCAGAATTTTACATTGTCCTGTTAGGTGCAGATTTCCCTCGGTAGATCTTTCCAGTGTTTGGACACCATAGTGGAAAAAGCAAAGCCTCTGAGTCCTTCTCTGCAGCATCTTTTGGTTTCTACTAGCCTGTCATTTCTGACCTTAGATCTCTAATTGACTAGTAGAGTGAGATTTATTTTTAGGGGAATTCTGCTCCTTGACATTCACATTTTCTGAGGACAATGCTGAGGGCCTTGAAATTAATCTTTTTTTGTTTTGGTAGCCAGTGGAGTATTCTAAGAGCTGGTGCTATGGGTTTCCTCCTGTTGAGTCTGAGTAGCAATTTTGCTGCTGTGTTTTGGTTCCATTTAAGGGTTTTTTGTGAGGTAGTCTGGTAAATCTAGATACATGCTGTTTGCATAGTTGATTCTTGAAATAATAAGGGAGATGACAGGCAGTGGTGTGTGTGAGAAGGAGAGGTACGGCATAATCTGTCGATAGAGTGCAGATGGTAGCAACACTTTTGTTTACTAATGCGTTAACTTGGGGTTCCAGTGTGAATCCATTGTCCATTAATATGCCTAGCTTCTTGATAATTTTAGATGAATTAGGTCAATGACCTATTTCCAAAGACCATAGTATAGATGTTTCAAGTGTAGCATGCGGTGATGGGTTGAGGTTTAGGTAGCTGGCCATCATCCATTTGCCGATTTGCATAAGGCAATTGGAGAGGGTGGTGCTGGCATTTACATCATCTGTCACTTTATTTATAATTGTGTGTCATCTGCATATTTGTAGTCGGTGAGCCCATAAGCTTGTATGATCTTCAACAAAAAGGTCATCCAGATGTTGAAAAGGAGTGATGAGAGATTTTATCCCTGTTCAACTCCACAGGTAATGGCTCGGGTCTGATCTGAAAGGAAGGGAGGGAAACAGTGGTTTCTGTTTTGTCCATTGGGGAACCTCTCATCCCTTGTAGAGTCTTGTTAAGGAGTCCGGTTTCTTCAATCCTTCTAATTAGTGTACTGCAGTTAACAGTGTCAAGGGTCGCAGAGATGTCGAGGAGTACTAGTGCTAAGTTAATGTTGTCATCCGCTGTGATTTTGAGGTGGTCCCAAAGGGAAAATATTGCCGATTCAGTGCCTCTCCTAGGTCTTAAACCAACTTGTGAGCAATTTAGTAAGTTATTTGACTCTACATGCTCCAAGATTTGGCTGTATACATAGGTCTGGGCTCGGGAAGGTATTCCTGAGATAGGATGAAATTTGCAGGGGGGCTCCTGTGTCTCCAGCTGTGTTTCTAAGAACTGGTTTGACGTAGGCAATCTTGAAAGCTCTTGGTACAATTCCTGTTTCAAGAGCGCTTGGGATTGGGTAACAAATTTTGATTACATCGCCAAATTACAAAGCTATAAAAATGGTATGGCTCTAAATCATAAAAAAATGAAACCTAGAAAGTATCTATTAATATGCCCCTCTCCTCAAATCTGAATAATTCTGCTCTTAATCCATATTAACAGATTACCTTTACTAACCGTATTGGGTCCAGAATTAAAATTGTTGAAACAAAATAGATATTGTCGTATTTGCAAAGAAACAAGTGAAAAGGAAAATGCAAGGCATGTATGGACCTGATGTGTCTATATGGTGAGCATATATATGCTCCTATTGGGCAGATGTGTGCACCACTATGGTAGTATCAAGGATGAGCAATTTTTGCAATTCTGCTTGAATAGTGAAAACAAATGTCTTCAACTAGCACTTTATCAGGTATTTCTGGCAGTAGATCCTATGCTAAATCGATGATTTTATACATGAAACTATATTGGGGAGCAATTGTCACTTTAAGACTGAAGAACTTGAATCCACACCAAAATACAGAAAATTAAATATAGATAATGTTTTAAATAATGTTTTATATAATTGTATTGATTGATTGTGATCATTGATTTTAAATGTTCTATATACTCTTTACATGATGATTAATGTTTCTTTTTATAATGTGTATGTGTGAAGTTTGTAGTAACTAAAACACATTAAGCATAAAAAAAAACTAAGCAAAGAGACATTTCCAAAAGAACAACCAGGGAAAATGTGGTGCAATTCCCCTGACTTAAGAGGCCAGTTGGGAGAAACCTGGAACCAACATTGCCAAGAGTCAAAAGAGATTGTAAGAGCGATAAAGAGGCAAAATGTGTACAATTTTCCTGACTTAAGAGTTAAGTGGAACAAGCATTGCAAAGTGGTAAAAGAGATTGAAAGAGAGGTTGAAAGCCAAAGATTGAACAAGCCTTCAGACGTTGGATGTCAGTTTGGGGAAAATCTGTACAATAAACAGTTGAAGTCAAAAAAGGTGTGCTAGTGAAGAAGCACAGTTGTGCTTCACAGAAAGTGAATGTGAAGTGAAGCCTGACAAAGATATCAGGTAGTGAAACCTTGTTGGACAAGGATACCTAGCAGGAGAGTACACCAGAGGATCTTAGTGAGACAGGCGGGAGATATTCCTGGCAGGAAAGTAAACCAGGATATCAAGAGTTTTCAGCTGATGAGTTTCCTAGCAGGAGAGTGTACCAGGAAACTCACTTTTAATTGGTATGTTCAAAAGAGACTTGGTCATATTAAGTTCTTGTTTCCTTTGAACATTTTGTCAACCAGGAACTTTGAAAAGAATTGCCTTTTGCAATATTTAAATCTATGTTGTGGAAAAGACATTTATTTTGCCATTCTGAAAAGTAGTAAAGACTTTCCTTTACCTTATACAAACCAAGACTGTGCAAAATATATTTTGTTTTGCCATTATGAGAGACCAGGAGAAACATCCTCTTTTCCAAATCAGTCTCATGGAAGGAACATTTGTTTTGTCACCTTAATGAGAGTATTGGGTAAAAGAGACATTAGTAATGCCTTTAAGAGACTGGTTTTGACACAGAACATTGTGAATAGTTTGATTGAAATAATCCAGGGGAAGGGCGTCAACCCTTGGATATAAGAAGTGATTTTGTTGAAGTTGTATGTTTCAGTTACTGCAACTTTCTATTGAGCTGAATTTTGAAACGTTTACCTTGCACATCTTGTTTGAATGTGTTAGTGTGAGGGTCAAATTGAGTTTGGACACAATGTCATCCTGCTTTAGTTTTATAGTTTCATAGGAAGGGACACTCTTGTTAGGATACAGAAAGTAAGGCCTTTGTCCCAACCCCTTTCTGTTATTAAAATGACTAATGATGCGAAAGATATATCTTTGTGTCTGCCTCTCATTTCTGACCCCTCACAATACCCACTGTGTGCAAGGTCTGTGCATTGCACGTCCTTGATTTGCAGCGTGATTCAATACATATGCTTGGTGAAAGACCAAGCAGTCCAGGCATGCAAACATGAGGTGACTCTACGATCTGTCTCTGCCGAGGGGGTTGCCAGATCAGAATAGCCAGGAAGAGCCTGACCGGGTGGATGTGGTATTAGTCAGGCTTTTCCACTCTACCAATCCAGGGGCTCAGAATGAGGTAAAACTCCAGCTACCAAAACAAGAAAACCCACAGTGCACAGAAGGAGCTTCTTAGGAGTACATTTGAAGACGGCAGGGGTTTAGGGCTATTGACTTCCAGGTAAAACTTCAGTACCCCAACCAAGCTAAGTAGAGTCGTGGTCATTCAAAATGATGGAGTGGATTTCAAAGGCAAGGCCCGAGTAGAATGTATGTCCACCCCCCATTATTGCCTCGTAAAACAAAGACTTGATGGAGGGCCCTTAGTGCCATGACAAAACATGTTTGGGGCAATACAGGAGTTGCTGCAAGCCATCCAAAAATGTCAGGCCATACATTTCAATGTGTCCTAGTGGCAACATATGTCCACTTTTATAGGCAGTTTATATAAGCACTAAGAACCCCTAATGAGTTAAGTACCCAAAAATGGAAGGTGATTATCTGCCTTGAAGAACATGTAAATAGCGTAACCAGAGGCTGAATTCATGCTGTTTCCTAGGTTATTAACTGTGTTAAAAATTATAACAATGCAAGACTAATTCTCCCTTCCAACTATTAAACCCAGCCCAACCGCACTCACCGCGAGACAATGCGCATGATCAGTGTGTTAATCATGATCAGGTGCTTTGATGGGGGCATGCGCTGGAATCCTGTTTGTTTAATGGGGCTTTGTGTAACCAAGTGACCATTGCGAAAGAGAACTGTTCGCTGGTTCAGACAGTGGTCAAAGTGAGCGGGAGCAGTCGGGAGCGGTGCTCCTCTACTTTTTGTTTTACAGCTCCTTTGCTTTTATTTTTAAAAGAAACTGTTCCGGAATGGTTTCGTTTTAAAATAAAAGTGTAGGAAGAAATCAAAACTTCCCCTTTCAGTGCACTCCACTGAACGTTCCCTTAAACAGCAGGAGCATGTGTTTGGGGGTTTGTATTGTGTGTGGGAGGGGGCGTGGTGATGGGGTTTGTGTGGAGTGGCTGCAGACCAGCAGGGAACATAGTTCCACTACTTCTTTTTGTACACTTCGACCACATGGTTCAGAATGTGATAAGGAGCCGTGCCTGGTTCCAAAGCTGTGGTGAGCATGTGTGTTCTTCTCTGGGAATCTTGCGCGCGCTAGCTAACCATAAAGTAAATCCAAAGAGCAGGATGAAAGGTCCGGAACTAGAAGCACATGGGATAAAAACACGGAAACTGACAGTTCTTTCTTCCTCGAGGCGGGCAGAGGAAGTGCATGTGGTATAAGGTTACAGCATCACTGATTCAGTCCCTTGCAGCTAAACGATTTCTGGAATTTCCATGCCAGTTACATAGTTGCCAGTATGATCCATTCCAATCTGTAGGTGCTTAGCCAGTTCTGTTTTTTACTTTGCATTATGGGACTCCGTGTTCTGATTTTGCCATTATAAAACTCAGAATACAAGTCCCAGGATGCAAACGAAAAAAACAGTACTGTATGACCACCTCCAGATTGAAATGGATCATGTCGGCAACTGTGGAGTTATTACCATGCAGAAGAAATGAGGGGGAAAGTCAAAGCCAAACTCCATGCAAACTACAGAGGTGTGCAACAAAAGACCCCATATCATAACTTAACAGGTAATCAATAAACCCTACAGTCCAAATCCAGAAGTCATCTCACTTTGATAACGACCACATATCAAAAGCTAAATGTCTGTTCTTTGATCCCCATTCCACACCGGCTTTCATCTCAAACTCATTTTCTGTTATTATGTCCCTATGCTCGGCAGCGTCGTCTAACTTTATAAACACTTGGCTCCAATGTTTTCTGTTTCTGTCTCTCCCACCTCTTTAATATCTGCAAATGCTGAGTCGCATTATATATAAAACAACCATTTACCTGTGAAATAGCTACAGTGCAAAAAAAACGTTCTCTCTTTTTCTGGGTCACAGTGCAAGAAAACTGTTCTCTCCTTTTCTGGGTCACAGTGCAAGAAAAGCGTTCTCTCTTTCTCTGGGTCACAGTGCAAGAAAAGCTTTCTTTTTTCTGGGTCACAGTGCAAGAAAAGCTTTATCTCTTTTTTTGGTGTCACCGTGCAAGAAAAGCTTTCCCTCCTTTCCTGGGTCACAGTACAAGACAAGTGTTGTCTCTTTTTCTGGGTCGCGGTGCAAGAAAAGCTTTCTCTCTTTTTCTGGGTCACAGTGCAAGAAAAGCTTTCTCTCCTTTTCTGGGTCACAGTGCAAGAAAAGCGTTCTCTCCTTTTCTGGGTCACAGTGCAAGAAAATCTTTATCTCTTTTTTTGGATCACAGTGCAAGAAAATCTGTATCTCCTTTTCTGGGTCACAGTACAAGAAAACCGTTCTCTCCTTTTCTGGGTCACAGTGCAAGAAAACCTTTCTCTCTTTTTTTGGTGTCACAGTGCAAGAAAATGTTTCCCTCCTTTTCTGGGTCGTAGTGCACGAAACATGTTCTCTCTTTTTCTGGGTCACAGTGCAAGAAAAGCGTTCTCTCTTTTTCTGGGTCACAGTGCAAGAAAAGCTTTCTCTCCTTTTCTGGGTCACAGTGCAAGAAAAGTGTTTTCTCCTTTTCTGGGTCACAGTGCAAGAAATGCTTTCTCTCCTTTTCTGGGTCACAGTGCACGAACAGCTTTCTCTCCTTTTCTGGGTCACAGTGCAAAAAAGCGTTTTCTCCTTTTCTGGGTCACAGTGCAAGAAAAGCTTTCTCTCCTTTTCTGGGTCACAGTGCACAAACAGCTTTCTCTCCTTTTCTGGGTCACAGTGCAAAAAAGCGTTTTCTCCTTTTCTGGGTCACAGTGCAAGAACAGCTTTCACCCCTTTTCTGGGTCACAGCGCAAGAAAAGTTTTCTCTCCTTTTCTATGTCACAGTGCAAGAAAAGCTTTCCCTCTTTTTATTGGTCACAGTGCAAGGACAGCTTTCTCTCCTTTTCTGGGGGGTCTCAGTGCAAGAAAAGCTTTCTCTCTTTTTCTGGGTCACAGTGCAAGAACAGCTTTATCTCTTTTTTGGTGTCACAGTGCAAGAAAGGCTTTCCCTCCTTTTCTGGGTCACAGTGCAAGAAAAGCTTTCTCTCTTTTTCTGGGTCACAGTGCAAGAACAGCTTTATCTCTTTTTTGGTGTCACAGTGCAAGAAAGGCTTTCCCTCCTTTTCTGGGTCACAGTGCAAGAAAAGTGTTCTCTCTTTTTCTGGGCCACAATGCAAGAAAAGCTTTCTCTCTTTTTCTGGGTCACAGTGCAAGAACAGCTTTATCTCTTTTTTGGTGTCACAGTGCAAGAACAGCTTTATCTCTTTTTCTGGGCCACAATGCAAGAAAAGCTTTCTCTCCTTTTCTTGGTCACAGTGCAAGAAAAGCTTTCTCTCTTTTTCTGGGTCACAGTGTAAAAAAAGCTTTCTCTCTTTTTCTGGGTCACAGTGTAAGAAAAGCTTTCTCCGCTTTTCTGGGTCAAAGTGCAAGAAAAGCTTTTGCTCTTTTTATTGGTCACAGTGCAAGAAAAGCTTTCTCTCCTCTTCTGGGTCACAGTGCAAGAACAGCTTTCTCTCCTTTTCTGGGTCACAGAGCAAAAAAAGCATTCTCTCCTTTTCTGGGTCACAGTGCAAGAAAAGCTTTCTCTCCTTTTCTGGGTCAAGGTGCAAGAAAAGCATGTTCTCCTTTTCTGGGTCACAGTGCAAGAACAGCTTTCACTCCTTTTCTGGGTCACAGTGCAAGAAAAGCTTTCTCTCCTTTTCTAAGTCACAGCGCAAGAAAAGCTTTTCCTCTTTTTATTGGTCACAGCGCAAGGAAAGCTTTCTCTCCTTTTCTGGGGGGTCTCAGTGCAAGAAAAACGTTCTCTCTTTTTCTGGGTCACAGTGTAAGAACAGCTTTATCTCTTTTTTGGTGTCACAGTGCAAGACAGGCTTTCCCTCGTGTTCTGGGTCAGAGTGCAAGACAAGCACTCTCTCCTTTTCTGGGTCACAGTGCAGGAAAAGCTTTCTATCTTTTTCTAGGTCACAGTGCAAGAAAAGCGTTCTCTCCTTTTGCGGGTCATAGTGCAAGAAAAGCGTTCTCTCCTTTTCTAGGTCAGGGTGCAAGAAAAGTTATATCTCCTTTTTTTGGTCACAGTGCAAGAAAAGCTTTCTCTCTTTCTCTGGGTCACAGTGCAAGAAAAGCTGTCCTTCCTTTTCTGGGTCACAGTGCAAGAAAAGCTTTCTCTCCTTTTCTGGGTCACAGGGCAAGAAAAGTTTTCTCTCTTTTTCTGGGTCACAGTGCAAGAAAAGCGTTCTCTCTTTTTCTGGGTCACAGTGGAAGAAAGGCTTTCTCTCCTTTTCTGGGTCACAGTACAAGAAAAGCTCTCTCTCCTTTTCTGGGTCACAGGGCATGAAATGCTTACTCTCATTTTCTGTACAAAACTGCCAGAGGCATAGCTTATCAGTCTGGCTTTGTGAATGCCAAGGGTAAGCGTTTTCATTTTAATAAAGCCTCAAAAAGAGACAAAAAAAGGCCAAACCTGTAGATTTACAAAGCGACACCTTTTGAGTTTGCCAATGTTTTTTATTGTACATTTGACCTTGAAGATAATTGCAAATGGTTCCATTGCATTGTGGCCATCACACTGTAAATCAAGCTTCCTCTTTGCTCTGCAACCTTAAATATTTTAATTTCTGGCACAAACACCTTGCATGCATGCTCCATAATCACCAAGGCCTCGTTTGCCTACTTATGCCTCTCTGTTGTTTGCCAAGGGCCGAGGACATGTCCACAAACTGGCCCCGAATGACTTCCCTGACAGACACAGGGTCGGATTGTCCCCTCAGCCTTTCGTCCCCTAGCCAGGCCGAAATTGTCCCTAGGGAGTGGGGGCTGATTTCTGCCCGCTCCTGGGCCGGTTTAAAAAAAAAACTTTTCTTTTTAATTTGCAATTAAAAAAAAAAAAGAAAAACACCAATGATGCACAGAGGCAAGGTTAGGGGAGAATATCAGCCCTTTTCATGGCTGAATGTCCTATGCGCCCCCCCCCCCCACCCAATGAATTTGTGTTTTTCAGTTTGTACACAACTCATTCCTTCTAAATTCCTGTGCCCCAAATAGGCTTGGTAAGCAGTTGTTCAAGTCGGTAGCAGCATTAACAGAGTAATAAAAGCAGAGCTCCAAGTCATTTATCGTTGCAGTCATAGTCTCGTGCTAGGGGAATGTGCAGGTCATTTGCCAATCAGTGGTCCTAGATCTTCTGCAGCAGTGGGATCTTGCTGATGCCTATTAGCTCTGACTGAGTGCTTTTGGTTGCTTCTCAAAGTGGTAGTGGTAAACTAATTTCCAGCAGTGATATTCAGCACTTTAATACAATCATTGAGGTAGTCTTTGATGAATGGTTCTAAGCAGTGGTGATCTTATGTTGTGTTATGATAATGAGATTTATACAGTGCACCTCTGCTATTAGCATGGTGTCCAGGGTCTAGGGTTCTTTTCCAGTATTAGTGGTCTTTAGGAGGAACCCTGGTCCAATGATTGCAGTTGGCTTAGGTAAGTGAATTATTTGACATGGGATAAGAAACATGAGGAATCCTAACCCCTGAAAATATGAAAGATTCTACATTAATAACAAGCATTGGCCTTGCTTATGAGTGAACACCTTTCAAACAATGAAACATTGGGCCTCATTCTGAGATTGGAGGTAGTCATGGTCTGGTTCAATAGGGATTTAGCGGTTTAGTCCGACCTTTGCAGGACCGGAAAGTCCCCATTGAAAAAGTAATTCCCCATTCCCATTTCAGCCCCCATAGGGCTCAATGGGAATGGGGAAGGCGCTATTAACGGTACCGTAAATTGCGGTACCGTTATTACCTCTGAAGTCCCTTAACGGGTCCCGTCCATAACACCTGGTCAGACCAGGCATTAAAGGAGGGACCCGCTAAGGGACCTCGTAGTAGGGCGGTAAGGGATTACCGGCACCGGTCTCCTTAACGGTGCCCGGTATCCCTTACCGCCCTACTCAGAATGAGGCCCATTGTTTCTCAACCTGAACACCAACAAATATGTTACATTCCTGAATCAAGGGACCCTACATGCATTCAGCAAAATATTGGAATTGGATATCTCCAATATGAAATATGGGACATTACAACCAGATGATATATTCAGATATTTATTTTTAAAAAAGATCAGTTATTGCAAGAACTATTGTAGCCTTGAGAAAGCCTGGCATGGGTGAAACATGTTTTGGCTTTAAATAATATGATTGGTTGTTCTCGGCTTTGAGTTATATCCACTGCTTATTCCTTACCAGGTTTCATGACACAATTTACAAAAACAGAAATTAATGAAGGAGACAATAACTAATGAATAATATCACATGATATGCACTCAGTTATTTATGACTACATATTTCAACCATTGTGTTCTTTTGTTAATGTTTCAAGTTCAAAGCCTTTCATACTAATACCAGTAGAGTGCATGTATCCTGGATTTCTGTTTCTTTTACTAGTTATTATAACTAGATGAATTATGCAACGGCATAAATCATCAAAGCAAGGTAACACATGTTACCTTGCTTTGATGATTGATTTGCATGCATGATGTGTGCATCATAAAATATAATGCATGCATCATTCACATGCTGCTGCAGCATGCAAAGTTGAGGGGCCAGGGCCACCGCCGGGCTGGCAGGCTTTCACTGTGCCGCCAATCCAGGTTCACAGTGCCCCCTCGAGTGGTTGTGCTGTTGTATTAGCGATAAATATGTATTAGTGATATTAGTGATAAACGACCAATTTTAGAGTAGAATAAGCATCCATTTCAGACTATGTATTTTGGCTTTCACAAATTGGAGTAATAGCATGTTTTTTTTTCTGCCATTGTCTCTGTTCCGGTCATCACAAGACATTCCATCTCAGTGTCCTCGGTCACTTGACAAAATCCTTGTGCCTAAAAGCTTCTCTACAGTGTAGAAATATTTGACCATAGCCCATCAAGTGTCCTTTGACTTCATTGTGCCACAATTAATGTTTTGTTGTAATGTGTCTATCTTTCCCATCTCCATGGCATGCTGTTCAGGATGTTTGTTTGCATGGATGAGGTAACGAGTGCTCTGAGTATGGGATGTCATGTGAGTGCGCTGCTTTCCCTATTTTGCCAACCTCTGACGCCTGAAAGTGGATGCATGCAGGCTTGACCAGACCATCTTTGCACCAGACCTGCAGATGAACTTAACTGGTCTGCTGTTAAATCTCAGTTACCAGTTTAATGGTATCCACTACAGAATAATTGCTCATTTTACTATAGCCGATATGATAGCTCAGTGGGTTGAGCACTCACTGATGCGATGTGTGTGTGATCTGCATGTTCGAATCCCAGCAAGGCCATCTCAGCCTTTCATCCTTCTTAGGTCGATAAATGAGAACCAAAACAGGCTGGGTGATATTATATGCACATTTGTTCTATAAAAAAGAGCTTAAGTGTAAGTGCTATACAATAACATATCATTTGGCCTTGGACGTCTGCTTGCATTCACAGTAATTTGACAATATGGATCTATACACACAGATATTAATGATACATATGGTGATCCATTCTTGTATGAAATGTAAATCACATTAGTGAAATCATAATCGTATTTTTCATACTGTACTTAGGAACAATGCTATTTGATGCCACTTCCTGTTTTGTCAAGGGGTGAAAGGTGCGTGTTTCATCGCTTCCCGGGATATCATTTTGAGGTGGGGTCAAATGACATCACTTCCGGTGATGTCATCAAAGGTCAAGGTTCGTGAGGCAAGGGGTGGGGCACTTTTTTGAGGCAAGGGGTGGGCCACTTTTTTTTAGGTGTGTGTCAGGATCACAGGCCTGGGTTCCGGGGACTTGCCCTCTTGCCCTAGTCTTAGCGGCCAAAAACATCACCTGAAGCATGGTGGGAGGTCTCGGGTTAGATTGCAGGTAGGGGCAAGGTGGGTTGAGGCATGGCGGACTTGGGGGAATACTAGTAACACCTGAGTACATGATTTATTCTAAGCTACCTGACATTCATGGTTATGCATGGGTTAATAATGGAAGCTCAGGATTCCATATAGTCACGGTGGGTACATCCGGGGTGTGATGTGCCTGCTAGCTCTTTTAGAATAGGCACTACTTTGCAGGCCAGTCTCCTGGGCGTGGCTGGCAGTCTGGGCGTGGCTGGCTGATTCCCTATAAAAGCCACGCCCAAACCACGGTCCCTGCTTCGCGTCGTTCTGCATCAGCAGCGTGACGCCCCCGGCATCGTTCCCTGTGAAAACAAGAAGAAAGCATTATTATCAGCACGCCCGCGGTCGCTGGAATCTGTCTGTCAAACTCTTACCTGCATCCGGTCTGCCGCAACCCCTCTCCGGATCTCTTCTTCTTCCAGGCATCAGCTGTTTCACCCGCGGGTCCCGCTCAGCTCTGCAAAAACAACCTCTGCACATCGGGTGACAACAGAGACTCGGCTACAACCTCCCGAAGACATCACCCGCTCGTCAGCTGTTTCTTCTTTGTGCGCGACCCCGCTCCGCTTTGAAATTACTTCGGCAGCCAACGCTGGTCCTGTCTTCATCTCCCGTTCCCACACAATAGGCGCAAGGAAGTACAATCAAGTGCCTGCCCTGTAAGCTTGTTATCTGCAGACACTATAACAGCCAAAGGGCATTTTTTGGACACTTGCTTTTAATCCTTTAATAAGGGGGTTTAAGACCCCACTCTGGGACTGACAACCAATAAACTTCAAAACCGCTTGCATCATTTTAGCAGTGCAAGACTGTTGTAAAGGAACTGGCTAATTGCCCAAAGGACTAGTTGCAAGAACAATCATGTGAGCATTGCATCAAGCCCACCTGGAACAATCCTCATTAAAGAACTGAACACCGCAGCAGGTCTGGGCGGTCCCTCTACAACCAGTGAAGTAACTGGTCGACTCTACAAGCGCCCCAGTGAGAGATCACAGGACGGAGAGCTTCCTAAACAGTAAAAATAGGTGAGAAGAGATCCAAGGGACTGGGTATTGGGTGGTACCAGGTGAGGGGTTCTGCCAGAATTCAGTCTTAGGTAACTTACGGGCACGTTCCTTTTCAGGCACACGTTTTACCATCCAGCATTCCAGCCCCCGAGAGCATTCCAGATTGGTAGCTGAGGTTTCCGGGTGCCCCTGCGGAGCAAAGGTGGGCGTTACAGTGTGGGGCCTATTTCTTGTCCCAGTCCGACACTGGACAATCACCTGCATTCGGCAAAGCTACAATACATCAGCCAACCGAAGTTCAAACATCAGAATGTTGGTGGTTGAATTGTAAAGGAAACAAGGCCCCAAACTGCGGAATTCCATCAACCCAGCACTGAGAGTACAATTTGTGCCACCTCACCGTCAGAAAGAACCTTGAAAACAGAGCTGATTGTCTGGGTGAATGAGCTGTCCTTGACTGGACTGGAACCTCGAGAAGACAGACTGAAATAACTGGCATGCAACCCCCTGCCCTATTTCACACTCGCCTCCTCAATCTACCCCGATCCTTTGAAACAACCATAAGCGTTCATTGATACATACCATGACATCTTTTTATGCACCTTCTTTGTCCTTGGTTTCCACTATTGCCAGTGCCAATCAAACAACAAGTATTGGCAATGCCAACAGTTTGGGCTATTGTGTGGGCATGGGAAAGGCACTTGCCAGGCGCAGCCATACGGGTATTAACTGGTCATCGATGGAAGCAGGTGCAAAATTATGCGAGTGCCGGTGCTTCTAATAGCAGTGGTAGGTGTTAGGGAGAATTCTCAAAATGTGCTAATTTCCCTTACATTTTGAGACCACCAGCAACTTTGCTGGATTTCTAGGATTTGATTTTTTACCTGAAAAGAGTGTGAGCCTTTTTCCCCCACTCTTTCATGTATTTTGAGGTGTGTTTTACTTGTGTGTTCTTTGGTTATGGAGTTTTAACACAACTCCAAGGGCATCATCTTTTTCTGTCTGTCACACAGCACCTTCAGTGCAGTGACACAGGGGTGTCTTTCAGACTCCCAAGGTGTAAATACCTTCCCTGGGACTGACTACTGCCTCCCAGGGCATGTCAAGTTAAATTGACTTTACTAGTCTCTTTAAATTTTACTGACCCAGCACACCCTATCTTACTATAGAGTGCTAGAGGGGTTGCCTAGCTTCCCCTGAGTCAAAACACTCATGTAACAGTAAAATGTTACCCTTTCCTACTTTAAATGGCTGGTGGCAGTGGTTTAGATCAAACTACCATGATTTTTCCCGACCGCTAACAACGGCAGATACAAATCGGGTCAGCCATGTTTTTCAATATGGCGCCCAAGACCTATCTGTAAAAACAGACTCCGGTCATCTTTTCTCGCCATTTCTTTTAGGAAATGTCCTACTTGTGTTTATCTCTGCGTGCCAAACCAGGTTTGGTCCCTTTGTTTGTTGGCCTTTGGTGGGCTTCAGTGCTGAAGTCCTCCTCTGGCGCCTGAGTGTCTGGGGTGGAACGGATGTGAGGGAGGTGCCCGAAACTCCCTGTGCTTAGTCTCCTAGGAGACCTGAATGCACTCTGGTGTGATTGGCTGGCTGGCTGTCCAGCAAGCACAGCCACCCTGCTGTGTGAGTGACAGCCAGGCTGGAATGAATGGGGGGAAACTGTTTAAAAGCAGGTCTGTGGGACTTGGAAAGCAGATTCAACCATTGGAACGAAAGAACCGAAGAGGAGAGGAAGGAATAGGACTGCTGCAACTCCTGGTCAACCGGTAAAGCCCTGCTGCAGGTCCGAATTGCCTAAAACTCTGACGACAGAGAAGCCCTTCACGGTTAACTTCTTCACTTGAGTTTGGTGGGAACAACCAATTCGCAAGCCACCTGGACACCATCCTATTCTGGTTGAATTTTCATCAGAGCGCTGTCCCAGAGGGAAGGTAACCAGCTTGTGGACTTTAAGGCACTCACACCTTAAACCGACATCTTGCTACAGCTTTTGGCCTCTTCCCTGGGCAGTGCAGGAGCCTTCCAACGTGCTCTTTCTTGTCCCCACGACTGAAGCTCAGGAACAGCAAGATCTGCTCGAACTGCCAGGAACAACTGTCTCAGCTACAGCTTTCTTCATTGACAAGGTACTGTGCAAACGCCGTCCGGAAATCTTTTCGGCCATCGAGAAAGTGCGTGAAACTTTCCTCAACTACAAAGGCTTGTCCTTCCCTAAACATTCATCAAACTTTTCGCCTAGCCAAATCCTTTAAAAATTTGTGGCAAAGACTTAACCGTTATATACCAGAACTGTGCTATCCTATACAAAAGACTCTGAGCCATTGACTTTGGCCCAGGCCTATTGAGAAGAATTGCTGGTTGTATTTAACTGAAACCCTTTTCCCTGACTATGAATGTATTTGGGCTGTCTATTCTTATAACCTTGTCTTTTCCCTCCTTTATTAAGTCTCTGAAGTGCCATTTTGCTCCCACTTCATTTTGGAGCTAAACTTGTTAATTTACTTACCGGTTGGATTTGTGTGGTGTATTAGTGTGTGATATTGAGCTGCTTATGCTAGTGTAATGTTTTCTAACTGACTGAGTAAATAAATGTATATTTTTTTACCAAGAAACCTTGAGTAAGTGTTTACTTGAATCACTGTATTGGTTGGTCCTTTGTGTAACTTGTTCTACTGCTCCCTTAAACTCTTGAGATAAGTCTGACTGCTCAGTCATCGCTACCACTTTACTGTGTAGTACAGGCTTGTACCAAAGGTGAAATTGTGCTTACACTTGTAGTCCTAATTGCCTGTAGTGTTCCCCAAGGGTACTGCAGGTTATTCTGCCTAACAGTAGGAAAACGCCTAATACTAATACACAAGCCAACACTGTTGGATTTGCAATGCTTGTTCTTAACACGACTTCGGTAAAGGACACGCTGCGTGCTTATAAATCAAGTGGCTGAAAGCAGACCTGATTAAGACATTTTTATTTTTATTATACCAGTAGTGGGTTTACAACTCCAATTAAGTCATTAACACTCAGAAGACTGCTTTGAAAAAACACTTGCAGGCCCTTCAAGTGCAAAGTTTGATGGTAGGGCTTGACTGAAGCGAGCTCAAAGAGATCCCAGGAGGATGTGCTTTGGGCAGGGAGGGGAAGAAACTGGGTGGCAATGGCCATAGGGATTAGCATGGCCATGGGCAGTCAATGGGTGGGCACATAACCAGACATCACCTACAGACTGTGTGTCCCCCTTCATATGCCATTCCTCCCTGTCTGTACTCTAATGCATTAGTTTCGGCTTAAAGGTGTCACAGGAGATGCCTAATAGCCCAAATTAATAACTGGTTGCTTCTCCTGGCACTTCACTGGACATACGCTTTTTTAAAATGTCCATTAATTTATAATCTTTCTTTATGTACAAAACTGCTCCGATGTGGCTGCAAGGCTTTATAAAACACTTGCATAAATAAATAATAGGTACTGCCACAATCTTATGGCAGTCATGTTATGCATCCACATCGAGTGGATTGCACAATGTTGAATGGTGAGACTTATCTGGGTGCACAGGGCTGTCAGAAAAAAACATGGTCCTGTTGAATCCCCCTGGCAGGCCCATAGTGTCCCTTTGCGGTTCTATTCTTGAACCCTTGGGCAGGTACATTGAGCCAGACGAAATTGTACAGACAAGAATGACTTCATTTCGCAGGCCAATACCATAGAAGAAAGACTATCTCAGAAAGGCTATCCGTCTCACATATTAAGGCAGTCGCGTAAAAGGGCGAGATACCAACACTGAGATATACTACTGGCCAAGAACACTCGCAATGATTCGAATCAATCACGCATAGTGTGTGCTATGACTTATAACAAACACCATGCTAAAATTAAGAAAGCTATTGGCAAACACTGGCACCTATTGCAAATGAATATGCAAGATTTGGAACATCCCATGTATGCATTCAAAAAGGATAGGAATCTTAAGAGTTGGCTCTCCCGTGCAGACAGATCACAGGCTCCCCAACCTGCTAAGACTATAACTGAGATGTGAGGTATGGAAAAGATCACGGGCCATTTTCCGTGCGGGCAATGTTGCAATTACGGCTCTACTTCTGCTACCAATACGGTTACCATTAATCACAGGGCTTGGAAACTCAAAAACCACACGATGTGCAATACTAAAAACGTCATTTATGCTGCTACTTGCCCATGTGGAAAAACTTACATAGGCAAGACATCTAGACCCAATAAACTTAGAATTACAGAACATAAGTCTAGAATTAGAACCCGAAATCTCTCCTCTCCATTGGTTGCTCATTTTATAGAGCATTCCCACAACTGTGAGGATTTACGGTGGTGGTGCCTGGAACGCGTAGTGGGCTCAGATCAATATACCATAGCCAATAGACTAGCTGCACGGGAGCATTGGTGGATATACAATACCCAAAGCCACACCTTGGGTTTGAACGTCCAAGAAGAATGGCAATCTGTATTTAATTAACAGCTTCTTTTTCGTTTACCTTTTCTAGCCTGTTTTGGGCATTCATCTCTGGTAGACAGCTATCGAACAGCGCGGCGCGACACTTCACCGTCCTTCCCCTGCTCGATGGTTGGTTGGAGTTAGGTTACGTGCTATACGTCTATAACGTACATTTAGAGCGAGAATAACCGCGCAGACGCGAGTACGGCACTTCCGGTTTTCTCGTGCGCGAGTCGAGTCGGCGCTCGTTCCTGCATGTCCAGGTAAGCCAGGGACGATTCTTATCAGAACTCTATCCTTTGTCCGTTGCGCATTTTGGCGCGAATGGAGTTTCTTAAAAAAATCTTAAAAAAAATAAACCAACAGTGTCCTATCTGTAGATTTATGGGATTTATGCTGTCCACCATCGGGTTTCGTTTGGTCGCTTTGGGACCATGATCCCTGGCCATTATTAGCCTATACTTAATGCATGCGTTTAGTTCGCATGTGCATCACATTATTGTTAACTTTATACTGATGTGCCCATTTACAGCATCTGGCGTGCCAGCGGCTCTGACATAGTTTTCTTTATTATTTTTTAATTCATTATCTGTATGCCGTTTCCTTGCTAGAATCGTCCGGTTACATTCATTGCATGTGTATACATTATGGGCTGTTGTTTGTTCCATCTATTTGTGTGCATTAGGTCGTAATGCAGATGTTTGGGAACTCCAGATATGTTGTCCATCTATCCGACACGGATTGACTTAATTAGAACCTCTATTGCATCCCTACTCCTGACAGAGACTTCTGTCATTGTAAGCTATTGAACGCTATATCTTTAAGCGTTAATCGCCATCATGTGTATGATTGGTCATATTCAGAGGTGAGTTGTGTGCTCTCCTATCCATTGGGATTTCATTTTAAACAACTTTTTTCCTTCCTTGACTCACTGAAGCAGGAGCGTTTAATTCGTTTATTTACTATTCATTCATTTACTTATTTACTTTTGTCTATAACCTTTAATATTCATGTGTACGCACAGGTTTATCCTTAACTCTAATTTTTTGTTCTTTGGTTAAATTGACTCTTTTTAGAGTATTGGATTTTTTGTTAACTCTGGAATCATGTTTTGACCATTTAGATATATGGCAATCCACTACTTAAGTTTTGTTTTGACACCTTGCCTTACAGATTTGATTTTTCTTGAGATCTTCCTTTGGTGTGGCTGAGCCGTTATTTCCTGGACTTATTGACAGTCTTTTGGGACTAGCCACCTCCTGGGTAGAGATTATGGTAATTACTTTTTCTCCCATCATATCACTCGACATGTCTTAACCTACGGTCTATGGTTCCAGCCCTGTCTGTTTATTTGTTCGGATCATCATATTTTTAACTATTTTAACCTTTGTTCTTTACGCTATTGTTTTCTTTTTCTAACATATATCTTTTTCTACAGGGACCAACTTCTCGTCGTGTCCTATTACATATGTGAATGTTTTCACCTTAATCTGAGTATGTTCATTAAGATGATGATGAATGACCCTGAAAAGATCCAATTTATGGGAATGCTTTGTCCTGATGAAGATGGATTTCATCTGCTTTGTTCCGCAAGATGTATTTCTTCCATCGAAACTACAAACTTTGAATAATGCCATGCTTTCTTTATTATTAACCACCTTTTGCATGACATTGTAGTAGTTGACACATAGCATCCCTAACTTGTATTACTATGTGTATATGTTTTAGATGTGTTTTTACTCTGGTATTGAGTTTTTTTCTAGCTATTGGTCCTCTTGTTTGCTGATTATTATAATCGATTCGATTTTGACTCTTTGCATTGTGTGGAATGTGTTATTAATAGACATTTGCTATTTACACATTCCAATTATTTCTGGGTCACTGTGGGTTTCCCCGGTCGAGTGATCCCCTTCACTCATCTAGGGATACCCTCGAGTCATCCTTATGTTTATCATCGGGATTTATTACGATCGATTTATTTCCCGTTGATATCACCTCGAGGTTCACAATTGGCACTAGCACTTTACCGCACTATGCACTTTATTTCTTTATCTCTTTAATTGTACGATTCAATTTTGTGTATTGCACAAGTATTGTAGACTATTTAATCCCTTTTTAAACTTTTTGAAATAAATGTATAAGAAATGTAATAAACATGTTATCTTTTATCATGTGTTGATTGACATATGGTGATCTGACTTATGTCCAGCAGTGCTGTTTCTATTTCTTTAACGGTAGGACGATGTCTTTGAAGTGAATTAATATTTTGGTTTCCGCTGACTTGACTCTTGTATACTAGAAAAAACATGGTCACCATATCTTTAACTTTTTTCAGAAATACTTTATATATGGGTTTGTTCCTCTTAGGAACATTGACGAGAACTATTGCAGTTGAGAAATATCACAAGCCACTTTCACAAAAGGTAAGCACCCTTCAACATCCACGCCTCCAACAGCTTTGTGAAACTTCATGGAAACAATTAAACCAGGTTTATGCGTTGTGTTTTCCAGCCAGGAGGAATGTAGATAATAAGCCTTCTATGGTTGGCCGTACTGTATGATAGGTGGTCGAGCACGCTTTTTGTCCTGTAAACATTTCTTTTAAAAAAAACAAGAAAAAAGAGGCTCTTTGAGCCGTAGTTATATCTTTAACATTTGCATTATCTTTTATTAACAATGCAACATTCGTGTGACAAAAAAGTGTTCTGTTTCATATGTATATATTATGTAATGTTATGTTAGAGGCCTTTAATACTATTCCAAATCACCCTGATAGTGTTCTCACAAGAACTGACTTGTCTTGAAGTTGGCATAATGCACCTCAACCCGGTCTATCTAGACTTTAGTCTGCATAGGGGAAAGCAGTAGGGAGAAGATAAGAAGATGGGCAAAGCGGGTGAAATGCTGCATGTGAATGATATATGATAGTTTATTTATATAGCACCTATACACAATTTGTTTCAAAGCGCTTCACGACAAGGGAGGGAACAAGGGAAAATACAAAAACATTCTTACAGGCCATGAAGAGCAAGAATGTGAAATTAACTATCGTACTCGGCCTGGAGACATTTCCGATAGTGCAAGAGCTAAAACACAGATAGGAAGGATAGGAACAGACAGGCGGCTACCGTACCAGCCCTGACGACATTTCCGGTAGAGCCGGAGAATTACGAAGAGAGGGAGGGGGGAGAGAAAGGAGGGAGAGGAACAAAGCAAGCAACTATCATACTAGGCCTGATGACATTTCAGAAAGTGCTGGAGGGGGAGGGGGGAATAACAAGCAAGGGGGGGGGAGACAAACATTTGTTCCTATCATACTTGGTCTGGGGACAATTCTGATAGAGTATGTGCATAGATAGAAGTAAGGGAGGGGGAGGAGAGAGAGAGAAGGGGAAAAGCAGAGAAGAGAACAGGGAGTAAAAAACTGTGGAATAATATAGAAGCAGAGGGGAGAGCGAAAACAGTGGCAAAGGTCAGTAAAACACATAGGGCCTCATTACACGGATGGCGGTAGGGATTTACCGTTACCGGTAAAATACCGGTACCGGTAAATCCCTACCGCCTTACTACGAGGTCCCTTTGCGGGTTGGGGGATTTAACGCCTGCTTTTTGCAGGCGTTAAAATCCAACCCGCTAAGGGACCTCGGAGCTAATTACGGCACCGCAAAATTGCAGTGCCGTAATTAGCGCTTTCCCCATTCCCATAGAGTCCTATGGGGCAGAAATGGGAATGGGGAAGGGCAATGGCGGAAGGGGGATTTACCGCCCCTCCAACCTTGGAATGGTGGGGGCACAAGGCAAAATCACAGGGACAAAAGGGGGCTGGGGCACACAGTGAACATCACATGGGACCAGAGGGGTTGTGGGGTCACACAGTGAACATCACAGGGGACCGGAGAAGGCACAAAGCGAACATCACAGGGGACCAGCGGAGGGCACAAAACAGACATCACGGGAGACCAGAGGGGTTGGGGACACAAAGCGAACATCACGGGGGACCAGAGGGCGGTATGGGCACACAGTGATCATCACAGGGAAAAAAGGGGGCTGGGGGCACACAGTGAACATCACAGGGGACCAGAGGGACAGAAGGGGCACAAGTGAAAATCACAGGGAGACTAGAGGGGGTGTGGGGCCACACAGTGAACATCACGGGGGACCGGAGGGGGCACAAAGCGAACATCACAGGGGACCAGGGGGGCACAAAACAAATATCACGGTAGACCAGAGGGGGAGGGGCACAAAGTAAACATCACGGGGGACCAAGGGGTGTGGGGCACAAAGCGAACATCATGGGGGAACGAGGGGGAATGGGGGGTGGGGGCACAAAGCAAACATCACAGGGTACCGGGGGGGTGGGGGTACAAAGCGAACATCACGAGGGACCAGAGGGGGGTGGGAAGCGTACCTAAAGTGGAAATGGAGCAGACAGGGGCCTTAGGAGTGGGCCTTGTGGGTAGGGCCGGCCTTCTGATAGAGCCAGATATGGAAGGCCACCAACAATCAGAAGCCTCAAGGTGAAAATAGCAGCCACCCCAGCGGAAACAAAGAGTGCTGCCATCTTGGATTGGCAGAGCACTAGTAAATTGCATTTAAGGAAAGGGATGGAATGATGTTGAAGTGGAAAAGGAATGTTTTAGCTTGATTGCAGGTGGATCCATTAAGGTGGATCAAAGATCAAGAATGCATCAAACAGATTATCTACATGAAGCACTTTAGACGAGCAATAGGTAGTTAATGGGTCATTACAAGGTTGGAGGTAGCCATGCCGCTGTTTGCGGCATGGCTACCCCGATACCGCATACCGGATCCGGGTTCCCTAAATGGGGAAATACCCGGCCATTCCAACCTTGGAGGACCTGGTATTTCCCCATTCAGGGAAAACATCCCCTATCCCCATTCGATCCCTCATAGGGCTCAACGGGAATGGGGACCATGCTAACAACGGGCCCGTTAAGAAAGGGCCTGTTGTAAGCATGCCGCTAAGGACACCTGGTAAAACCCGGCACCCTTAGCGGGACCCGCTAAAGGACCTCGTAATGTGGCAGCAAGGGGTTGACAGCTCCGGCACCTTTACCGGCGCCGTTACCCCCCTACCGCCAACTTTGTAAGTGTTTGTTGTGAGAAACAGCCTGGTTAAATCACAGAGGCTATTAGACTTTTGCATTTTTCCAAAAGTCAAAATTCCAGAATAGTAATTCAGGATTGGGAGGTGTGGCGAACCAGTAGAAGGACTCAGGCTATTGTGTTGCCATTTAAAGGGTTATTTTTAAATTAAAAGGAAAATGCCTATCTAGTCCTACCACTATGAGGAAAGGTCCCTATCTAACAAAACTAAAACTAAGGGTGCTGGTCAATTACCAAAACTAAATAGTTCTGAGTCCAAATCCTAGAAGCTAACTGGCCGTACCACTTAGAAGAAACGCAACGACAACAAAAAAGAAGTCTGAAGCACTGGCTTCTGTCTTTGGCGTCTGCCTTGCCCAATCCTTTGGATCCCTTTCAGCAAGTTTACAGTTAGTCAATGTCCCAAAACACAGTTCATAACTTCTCTGTAGGTTCTGTTGTCAAAGTTTAACATCTTTCATACAGTTTCCTCTTCCTAAGAAAAAATGAGTGTTTTTCATTCAATTTCTCTAAATTCGACTAGATGTTTGAAACCCTCCATTTTCTCTTTCTCTATAGTTCTCTTTATCAAACTTCGTAAAGATTTTCATCCAAAATCATAATGAGGCTCATTGTCTTAGAGTGCAGTCACTGCACAGCTCATGGTTCCTATTCAGGGGGATGTTTTTTGTTACATGACATAGGACAATGGCAAAATGGCTGCTTGTATAGCGCTTTATACCACAGTAAGGCTACCTCACAGCACTGAAGAGCGGGAGCAACTCTTTTAGCCAACAGTGTAAGCACTAGGGATCAGCACTGAAGGGCCCCTCAGCCCCAGTTGATATAAGTGGGTGACCCTGACTCTTCCAGGTTACGGGGGCTTTCAGTATGCAAGCGGGATGATCTGATGTGGGTTCAGCCGTAAAGCGTGCTGCTTAAGCAGTCATTTGGCCTGACCTGCAAACCCTTCAGGAGTCCCTGATAGTGTCCTAACTTGTGAGGGCACGTGGGTCATTTGCCTTCAACCCCGGGAAATTCATTAGTGTCCGTTGCGCGAACTCCTCACTCCCACTGGCAAAAAGTGTGTTCACCGGAGTGTGCAGTGTGGCATGCACAGGTCTCCAGGTTGCTAAGCAACCAAGTAGTGAGGAGAGTGTGCAATTGCCCCAGGTCTTCAAGTCCTTCAGGGGTGCGCTGGTGGTGTCAGGATTTGTCCCCACTCACTCCTTCCCTGAACGAAGAGAACACTGCAGACAGAACAGATAAGATAAGAAATATTTGTTCTAAAAGAAATAATTTACAGTTTTTTACTGTATGCGTGATTGAATGTATTCACAGAGTGTGTTTGTGCTTGCAAGAATTTTGAGTGAGTCTGTGTCTATGTATATTTATTTTGGTGTCAGTGTGTGTGTGTGTGTGAAGGGGGTGTCTATGGGTGTGTGTATGTCTGCATGTCTGTGTGTGCATGTCTGGGTATGTGTAACCTTACCTGGTGTCTCGCATGGATGGACGGTGACCTACCTGACCAGTGGCGGCAGAGAGGAACGTAGAGTTGCAAAATGATGAGTAGCACCCAACCCTCTGATGGAGCACACACGTGTGGCGTTCTTTAATCACACCGCCCTTGCGTCCAAAGAGATAGGATTCTTTGATTGTGGTGGAGCGGGTACTGCTGTGAGAAGGGTGCTTTTCGTAATGCTCCTTGTTATCCCAGAAGGCTCTGTAGTAGGGAACAGTATGACAAACGTAAGTGTTTCTGAGGACATAAATGACCCCTTCTGTCTAACCCTTTGCAATAACCCCCCAATGGCTGGCTAAAAAGCTTACCAGGGTTATTTCTTTGGATGGCCAGGGTGGTGAAGAGCATGCACTGGCTGATCTGTAACGGACAATGTTCATGAGTATTTTGTTCGTATATGAATTCCTCTCTTTTAAACTTGGAAATGTTTAAATCCTTACTGTTTTGAATCGTTGTCTCTCCTTCAGGATATTAACGTTGTTTCTTTCCTTTCTTGCAGGAGACGTATTCTGAATGCACCGTTGTCCCAGAGGATCCACTGACCTTGTTTTGCCGCTAATTATCTATAGAATTATTTGGCAGGCGCTGCGCAATACTCTATGATCTGTCCTTGGCAGACGCTGCTGCAAGTGCCTGCTATCTGAACCTGTAAATCGCTGCTGCGAATGTCTGCTGTCTGAACTTGAATTGGCACTGTGGTGAGGCTACACAGGACCTCCTTTTATCTCACGGAAGGGCGTTCTTCAGTTTTCATGCACCGGTGCTGCGCCTGATCCGTTAACGCCACGGATCGGGCTCTTTCTATTTATGGGCCTCATTACAAGTCAGCCGGTCTGGATTTAACGGTGCCGGTAAACCCGTACCGGCACCGTTCACCGGACCGGCTCATTCTGACCCGTGATGCCGGAAACACCATCACTACAATTTGGCCCCCGCGGTGTCAACGCACCCCGTAGCTCAGTGGACGGAAACAGCGGGACGACTCTCCGACGCAGCCTCAATCACCGGCAATGCGCAACACTATGCACATAACTAGTAGCATGGACACGGAAACACTGCCATGACCATGGCGTAAACACTGTGAACACTGTGCCGGTACCGCCGGCACCACGACATGGTGTTAACCCATGGGAGGTGAGCTGAAACAGGCCCGAGGTGTGCACAATGAGGCCAGCTGCACATCATAGGCCACTGGGAGCCTACAAAAGGGCCACACCCACACCCAAGCTACCTTCCAACACAACCATGCTGTCAGCCGACCTAGCAGCATTTGGGATAGGCAAACTGCAAGCAGCAGTGCAGATTGAGGCGGAGGAGTAGGAGTCGTAGGCGCAGGAGGAAAATCAGGAACCTGGTGGCCATCCAAAACATCAATGTGCAGCAGGTACCACAGCGCAGGCAGCCAGCAATACCCTGCATCAGGGCCTCACCCTCGAACCCGACCCCAGGACAAATCCACACATTATACCAGCTTGACAGAGCCTCAATCATATTTATTTATTTATTAAATATGCATTTAGCACAATTGGCTTGACATATTACATACAAATACAAACATCAATACATCCAATAATCGCTTAAAAAAAAGTTTAAAAATACAGTCAAACATATAAAATTCCCAAAGACAGATTTTTTAAAACCATTAAAATTAGACTAAAACATGTCATCATGTGATATACCAAGTTAATGTCGTTGCCTTGCAGAAGGCATTGCCATATTTTTCCTATTTCTCCTATTGTACAGGCGTTATTATATCGTTTGAAATAGAGGTGTCTCAGCTTCTCTAGGCTTTCGCAATCACGTATTAAATGTTTTGCAGATTCTATAATTGGACATCCACACAGCCTGCACATTCTTAAGGATCTTATTATGCCCAATCTAGCACCTATAATTTCCATAGTGTCCCATTTATTATATTTAAATGGCATGTAGGATCTTACAGTGTCAGCACGAGGGTATGCATAAAAGTATTTGGGTTTTCTGGTATTCATGGTCCAGTGTTCAAAAAACATACCACTATTTGCTTTGGAGGCTAAACTTACCATATCTCTTTCTTTAGCTGCAGTGAATATTGTCTCTTTCAATAAGCGTTTAATCCTAGCATGAGAATAAAGTAGCCAACAATTTGCATTTTGTTTCATCCATTTCATATACGTCGTATAGAGGAGATAAATGCTTTTCAGACTTTTTGAATTATCTCCTTCATTAAACATCTTCATCAGATCTACAACATAGGTATGGTTATTTAAAGTGCATAGTTTCACAAATAGCATAGCAGCTTTATATTCTAAAATATCACTCGCATATCTAAAATCACCTTTAAGTAAAATATATTCACACGAAACAGCTTTAGGAAGTCTGAAAAGCCGTCTTAAAAGTTTTCCTTCAAACATGCATATTTCTTCACAGAACATGTTTCCCCATATCTCAGCACCATAAAGTAGACATGAAATCATTTTAGAGGAATATAATAATAAAACTGTATTGATAGAAAAACCGCCTTGTCTGCCTATAAAAAACACTAATAGCTCCAGTTATTTTTAAACATTTCATTTTGGTCTCTTGCCAGTGGTGTTTCCAACTTAATTTGTCGTCAATAGACACTCCTAAATACGTATAGCAATTTACTTGTTCAATTTGGATTTTATCAATATACCATTTATATCTATTAGATCTTGTTTGTTTTCTTTTATCGAAAAAAGCCATCACCTTAGTTTTGCTAATATTTATCTCTAACCCATTTTCTTTCGCAAACTTTTCTAGGCTATTAAGTCTATTTTGTAGTCCATGGGGGGGTAAATCCAACAGAACTAAGTCATCTGCGTAGCCCAACCAGCACAGCTGTGGCTTAGCAATCTTAATCATATCTGCATTCCCTTTGCTTATCTCATTCTGACAGTCAGCCAAGTATAAATTAAACAGTGTCGCCGCAAGTGTGCACCCCTGTTTTACTCCACGGTGGGTTAGTATGGATTCAGATCATCTTCCTTCAGCATCAAGTCTTATGTGTACCGACGTGTTATGATAGAGCTGTTGAATCATAAATAACAAACTACCCGGTATCCCCCATTTCTTTCATTTACTCCATCATTCTTCTCTTATGATGGTGTCAAATGCAGCAGTAAAATCTATAAAAACTGCATATACCGGTAATTTCCTCACCTCCCAGGAGTACTCAACAGCGGATACTAGGTTGATGATATTATGGAGGGTCGATGATTCAGCTCTAAAGCCAGCTTGATTTTTTCCAAGTATGTTGTTCTCATTTATCCACTCATTTAATTCAATAAGCAAGACCTTGGCAAATATTTTCGCAGGAATATCTAACATGGCTAACATTCTACAGTTCTTTGGATCACTCTGCACACCTTTTTTATATATGGGGAGGATGATACTTTCTCGCTGTGTATCAGGGATGACACCAGTTTTTCCTATATCACAGTATAGACAGAAAAGTACCTTGTCCCATAACTCAGGAGATAGCCTCAAAAGTGCATTGCATTTGCCATCCGTCCCATTCCGTTTTTATAGCTCCATGTATCTTCCCATCTCCCTTGGACATCCCCAGGGTGGATTGTGCATGTAGTATCTGTTACGCTCACCTGGCTCCCACAGGGGCGTCGATCGGAACCCGCACAGCTGCGGTCTCCTCCAACGTGAAGCGTAGTGCAGAGATGACAGGCTGGAATGGCCCGCTTAATCTCGTCTGCTTGACCCGTAGAAGTATTCTCCTGCAAGTGGAGAAAGGGATTTAGCCACCCGTGGATTCTAGTAATGGCACCCCACTGTTCTCCCCACTAATCACCTCCGTTATTCCCTTTCAGTAATCTCACCTTATGTTTTTGAACGATGAGCTCTCCAGCCTGCGTGGAATGCAGGGGCGCAGGGATACCAGCCACTTCACTGGTTCGAAGGCGTTGGAAGAGTTCCGGATGAATATTGACTCCGAGATTCCTGGCGAGAACCCGTAAGTATAAAGTTCAAAGAGTTCAATAGTTCCGATGTTCACTCTTGTCCCATTCCCTTCTTGTGTTGCAGCTGGGTCCAAGAGAAGATTGTCTTGTGGCAGCTGATGGCGTTCAGGTAAGAGTCTGTATTACCCAACACTGTCCGGTAAAAGTTGTGTGTATTTAACTGGTTGTTTTCTCTCTCCTTAGAGGTGCGGCGTAAGAAGTTGCGGGATGTTAAAGAATAATGCCTCCGGTGGTAAATCAGGTAAGTCTATGATGGTAAAAGCTATTGTATTTGTTGGCTCTCTCAGCTCACCTTATATTTCTTTTGTCCCCTAGATGCTGGAGTTCGGTGAGTAAAATGATGGAGGCAGCGCCAAATCGAAAAATGCTGTGAGGACTGGTGAGTATGGCGCGGCGCTGCAGCTGGCGATGCGACGCGTGCAAAAATAATGTCCTTTCTAGTTTGAAGACGTGATGGATCTGGAATCAGGTAAGGAATTAAAATAATGTCCGTGTTCTAACCTTTCCTTCTTCTTTCCACTTTTTCTAGGAGCTCTGGATTCGAGGCGGGCATGGCAGAAGACTGGATGCTGACTGCAGACACGGTGAGTGTTACGCTGCTGGATGCAGAATAACGCGAAGCATGTGCTGCTGTTCGGGCGTGGTTTAAATAGTCTTCAAAGTAGTCCCAGGTAAGAAGTTCCCCCAGAACCACACCTGAGTAAAAAATAGTCCCTGAAGTAAAGTAGTCCCATTCAGGCCTCACGTTGGCTTGACTTCATTGCAGCATGGTCTGCATGAGGTAAGTAATGTACATGAGCCTGGCGCCTATGGCGCCAGGACTGATTTCCTCTATGAGCCTGGTGCCAATTGTGCCAGGACTGTACCCAGACAGCCCCTAGCCGGGGCTGCTGGGCTTTTAGCAAGCACCTGGATGCCTGCTCCCGGGTCTGATGGGTTTGGTCCGGATGCCCGGGGGTAGGCCTCATGACAGTATCCATTTGTTCTCAGGTACACTATTGATAGGTAAGCATCTCTTCTTAGCATCATTAATTGCTGTCCACATTCCACAGTGATTATTAGTCTGGGCACAGTCAGCAGTAGCTCGCCATGTTTCTTGCTCTTTATAGTTACGATGCTGCCGGAGCCATATCCCATATTGGTTTTTTCTCATGTTTTATTGCTTTGGCAGTTTCACCCATCCCAGAGATTACTATTTCTTTTATGGAATGTCTTAGCTTTTGTTTTTCCTTGTGAATTTCACAGTCAAATGTCTTATTTTTATTATGTGAAAGGTTCCATCTTTCTCCAGTACTGATGTATTTCCGTTTCTTTGCAGTGACTAGTTTAATTTTATTAACAATTTGCTCGAATTCCCTAATAATTTCATGAGGTAGTTCTTCACTTACTATTGTTTGTTGTTCAATGAACATCTGTAGCTCATTTTGGGCGATCTCATTCGCCTTTGCCAATTTTGTGGGATTCCAAATTATTCTATTTGCTGCAGCATTCATTTGTATATTGCCATTAAGTTGGTACTCCTTCTCTAATCTCGGAAATTTCCTCAGTAGATAGAGTGGTAGATGGTCGCTTTCTTCTCTTACACCTACAGCCATATCTATTGCCAAATTATTGGCATGTTCATTCACAAACATACAATCAATGGTTGAGACACTACCATAGCCCACCCATGTCACACATCGAGCAGAATCGCTTATAGTGTTTCCGTTGAGCATCCTCATATGATGTTTTGGAGCATAGTAGCCCATTTTCTACCACTGTTATTGGGGAAACAATGCTCAATAGGTCCAGATCTATTTCCTGTCATAATTGGGTTGGCAGGTAACATTGGCAGGTAACACAATCTTAGCATTAAAGTCTCCAACTAAGATTATGGGGATTTCCTTACTATATTCATGCCTCAATCATATCTATCGTCATGCTCATTGAAGAGGACATCAGCAGCTGCATCGGCATCCAGACTGCAATCTTTCTCCTGCGGAAAGTAGTCTCCGTACTGTATTTTCTCGCCACCGGAACCTATCAGCACACAGTTGGGGAGCTGCACAGAATGTCGCAGCCCTGTTTTTCCAGGATACTGGTCCAGGTACTGGATGTGCTGCTGCACCATGCGTCAGAGTACATTTCCCTACCCCGTACTCCTGCCCAGGTCATTGCCACCAAAGTGGCCTTACATGCCATTGCCAGCATGCCCAATTGCATAGGCGCATTAGATTACACGCACATGGAGTTGACTGTCAGACATGCAATTGAGGTGGTGTACCTAATCAGAAGCAATTCCACTCACTGAATGTCGAGATTGTCTGCGATACCCAACAAGTCATCACGTAGTGCTGTGCACGTTTCCCAGGGTCCACACACGACACAATGGTCTTGCAGAATTCAACATTGCCACGCTACATGGATCGTTATGCGGGGCAAAGCACATGGCTGTTGGGTGAGTACTACTGCCAATGCAAGACCCCTGTTTATTGGGGGGGAATAGTCAAGGCCCACAGTGTCCCAGGCAGTTGAGCGAGCACAACTGCCAGTGCATGACCCCTGTGTATTGGGGAGTGGGGGGAATAGTCAAGGTCCACAGTGTCCTAGGTAGTTGAGCGAGCACAACTGCCAATGCATGACCCCTGTGTATTGGGGGAGGAATAGAAAAGCACCATAATCCACACAGCTCACCGCGGCAACTTGAAAATTGCCCCATGCCGTGTTACGCAAAAACATGACCTGCCTATGTCTATGCACTCCCTAGCCATGGGGTGGCACTACATGCAAAATCAACCTGAGGACGTGAGTCCCTCCCCCGCTCAATGTACATTTGTCACTCCCATGCACACGAACGGCGCATCTCGTGCTGTGTGCAGTTGTCACATCTTTGCAGATATCTGTGTCTGCCTGATGCAGATCTGGCCATCACTTCACGATGCCAGAGTCACCGACCACATCTGAACACATGTACATTTGGAACATGTCCTTGCCTAACATCACTCCACAAATATAAGCATCACAGACCCCAGCATGGAAATGTGATCCAAGTGTGCCCAATAGAAGATTCATACATCGGTTTACCAGAAGGGGCATCAGTGGACTGCATCTGATACAGACAGTAATACCACAAACAGTAACATGTGCCCTTGTCTTCACTCCCATGCAGGTGATGCCGGATATGCACTCACGCCATGGCTGATGACGCCCATACGATGGCCACGGAACAAGCATGAGGATGCCCACAACCGGGCACACATACGCACACGTGGCGTGATAGAGCGGACCTTTGGACTGCTGAAGGCCAGATTTCGCTGCCTGAGCAGATCAGGTGGCGCATTGCAGAACAGCTTGGTGAAGACAGGGAAAATAGTACTTGCATGTGCTATGCTGCACAATCTGTGCATACACAGGAACATTCCACTGCCCCCAGAAATCGAGGCAGCCGATGAGGTGGGATCTATGTGATCACTGCGCCGCCCGCAACTGCAACGCCGAAAATGCCGACGTCAGTTACGGCCCAGCACAGTGATCATATGGATCACTGTGCCCGCTTCCCCTGGCCTACATTACCTCCCCCCCCCAACCTCCAACCCACTTACCTTTAGGGAGGCACACTTCTGCGTGTGCCGCCCGCACTCTGTGATCCCTGCGGTGTCAGCTCTTCCCACTAACGTGGGTTGGAGCTGACACTGCAGGGTGCTTTTTCTTTTTCTTTTTTTTTACGTGTCCCCCGCTTACCGAAATGGTAAGTGGGGGACAACCCTGCAACCCCCGACCCCCATTACTGCGCCCAGGAAGACCGGGGGACACCCCGCAACCCCCGCTCTGCTTGGGCACAGTAAATGTCACCCTCATTTTGTGCGCCTCCAAGGTCGCAGTGACTGTGGGGGCGCACAAATGAGGGCGACATTTTTGTATGATATCGATGAGGAGGATGATGATGATGATGGTGATGGGATGGGTGCACTACCAGGCCAGGGTGCCATTGATGGACAATATGCACATGCTGCACTCATACTCACTTTCTTCTGATACACTTCCTATGCACATTCTGCACTTCATGTGGTAGCACTACAGTAAATGGTTTGTATACACACGAAATTAGATTGTCCACTCGTCATTTGTATTTTCACACCAGTGTATTTCAGAATTAACAGGGGAAATAGGTATTGGAATGCAATGAAGAACACACGTGCTTCCCCACCTCCCCAACGTACCCACCCACCAACCAGGCCGAAACTGACTAACCCCACTAAGAACCACCCCACATCCCCAACGTACCCACCCACCAACCAGGCCCAAACTGACTAACCCCAATAAGGACCACCCCTGCCTCACCAACGTACACACCCACTAACCAGGCCCAAACTGACTAACCCCACTAAGGACCACCCCCACCTCCCCAACGTACCCACCCACCAACCCAGACCGCATCACAACTAGTGGGACAACAGTTCTGCAATGCACAGCCTATTTTCAGCCGCGCTTGTGCCCATGGTTGTCCTTTCCTGAGCCTCCTGCGATCCATGATGACCTCTTACAAGGTTTGCTGGTCACTGAACTTGAGGGTGTGCTGCTGGCGGAGGGCAAAGCAGGGTTTGTTGGTGGCACACTGGTCAGGAAAGCCTGCTGGGCAACCAGCATTGTCTCAGCGATGTTGGACATAATTTTGTTGCCCTCCCTGACCCACCGTGATAGCACCATGTTTGTCGCGGCAAACCACCTGATTGCACATGAGAGGCGGCACACAGAAGTGGCAATGCTCTCCCGTTACCGGCCTCCTCCCATTGCAGCCTTGACTCCTGTAGCTGTTGCTCGACAAGCTGCGTCAGACTTGCCTGGTGCTCCTCGATGCGCTGTAGGCACACGCAGATTTCCGGGATTGAAGGTGTTGGGGAGCGCAATGGACTGTGAAGTCCCATGGGGCAGAATTTGGCCACCTGTTCTGGTCTGGTGTTGCCCCTGTCATGCACATTCTTGGGTGCGTCAGCGTCCTGTTCTCCAGGGGCACTTTTGACGCATGGTGCATGTGTTGTGTGCCTCTAGGCCCTGGCTTGGAGGTGGGGGGGTCAATGGTGCATGTGTTGTGTGCCTCTAGGCCCTGGCTGGGGGGGCAATGGTGCATGTGTTGTGTGCCTCTAGGCTCCGTCTGGGGGTGGGGGTTATTCCATCCTCCGCACTCATGGCTTTGCACTCTGTGTACTTACCGGCCTTGCCAGGTGTGCCCGCTCCGACCTCTGCTTGACCAACTCCCTTAATCCCCTCTAGGTGCATGATGCTGCTGCACCTCTCCCAGGTCTGGAGCTTCAGTGGGGAAGGCGGTCCCCCTCCTGTGCCAGTGCTGTGCTGCCTGTGTGCTGCCATCAGGTTACAGACACGTGGCCGCAAATTGTCCCAGCGCTTGTGACAGTCCTTCACCGTGCGCACTGTGACTCCAACTGCTGTGCACTTCTGTGCAGCGGTTGCCCAGATATCCTTGCATTTTTGCTGTGTGCTGCGCCTTTGATCTGCACTGAACAGCAGTGCTGCATTGTCCACAATGTGCTCAACGAGCACTGTTAGTTCTGCCTCGCTGAAGCGGGGTTTGCGCTGGCGGGTGGCTGGAATCCTTGATGACATCTCAGTAGTTGTTTTTCAGCAGTCACAGGAGCTGTAGGCCTTGTGGTGACTGAGGATTGCAGTGGATTGAGGTTTAAGTAATAGCCGCCACTCTCTTTCCAGTTTTCACAATCACAGTGTTTCTGGCACCGTTATTTCAGTTTCCGGTACGGACATGGCGGAAATGGATGTACCACTACTATTCCGGTGCATCCGTCTCCGAGGGTGTTTGCGTTACGGCGGTGACACCGTTTCCGCAATGGTCTGGTACACACGACCGACAAACCGTAATCACTCCTTACCTCCGCATGCTTGCGGTCTCAGAAACGGTGTCACCTCCTTCACAGTAAAACCGGATTCCGGACCGTCAAACTTGTAATGAGTTGCCATATGTGTATTAATGCGGTGGCGGTCTGCACTCGTTAGCTCTTCAGGACTTGTGGCACAAAGGTGGGCGGTCCGTTTCTTCACAGATTGCCTCGCAATATGAGCGCTGCATAAAACACAACTCACTTTACATGTCAATGAGGCTGCACGCAGTGCGCATTTGGTACAAACAGCATTAAACTTTACTTCTGTATGACTCGGGCGTTACACGCTTCTTGGCTTACTGTGTTCTTTTCTGATTTCCTTCCTCATGTATTTTTGGGAGCAGGACAAACGGAACGAGGATACAGGCAAGACTGGAGCACAGTAAATGTTGAGGCAAGTAGATGAAGTTGCAGGAAACGCTAAACACAGGCTACAGGTTGGGTGTGGGTTTTAACGTTTCTGACATACTGCAATATTCTTAATGACTTCTTTTGGAAGGCTCACACTGTTTTCATATTGGTAGTTGCGAGAAAACTAGGGGTATTCTCCCATGTGGACCCCGAGAATCCTCTATTCAGATGGCCAGGGAGGGCCTTTGCTTTTGGATCCCAACACTGGGGATTTACAAGCGAAGGAGGATCACCTGGGTAGGAGAGACCGGGGTTGCACCTAGGCGAACACCCCAGGCGAGACGCGGTATCCCAACGAGATGGTAGGTGAAGGAGAGGAAGTCCCAGAAGACTTTGTGGGATATGCAGGTCCCATAGCGTCTAACCCAAGAGAGAGGCAAACATGTCACCCTGGAACAAACCCGGCAAGGCGGAGGACAAGTTAAGACAAAGACATAACTCCAGTTCCAGCACTTCTTTGTCTTCCCCTAGTTTAGATTACAGGAGTAACATGAAGACCAGTACCCTCATGTCGGTTGTTTGGGGTTGAGGGTAATCTGACACAAAGGGAATTACATGTATTATATAAAAACAGGGCAAAGAGATTTCCCTCTCTCTTTTGCCAATCGCCTTATAATAATGTAATCTATAGACATAAATCCCCATATTGTCTTGTATCTCCCTCCCCATTTCCAACATGTACTGGGACGAGGAAGAGACAACCAAGAGCAGTAAAGATTTCTCCTAAGGTTAACATAGGAAAGCTGGGAGAGGCCTACTACTATAGTCCACCAGTAGGCAGTCCCACTGTAGAGTTAGGAATGGTAAGGCAATCAAACCAAACCATTTACACCTGACTCCACTGGACAATCACTTCAGGTGTAAAAAGTGTGATTCTACAAAGAAGTACGAGCAAGCTGGGATTGCTGGTTGGAACGTGAAGGCAGCAACACAAGAAGCCTGGTAGGACCGGAGGAGAATGGTACGCCGAGGCACTGGCCTGGTGTTCTATATTGGTCGCAGTGGGGTGCAGGAGTTGTGTCTCACTGAAGCCCTAAGAAGGCAAGAGTTTGCTTATTGTCCGTGTCCAGGTCAGTGCTCATACCCCTGGGATGCGTGTCGGTCCCAGAGGCGTTCCTGGGGTGTCTCAGGAGCAGGTGGTGAGCCCCTAACCTCATACCCGGTATCCTGTGGAGCTGCTCGCCGGTGCCACGCCGCCTGGGTGAGCCTCTGTGTGAATGAAAGGAACCCAGTGGCGTGAGGATGGCTGGAGCGGGAGCTGTGGCTTTAAGGAGAAATCAGAAAGTAAAGCGGTAAGTTGAAAGAAAGAAAGCTAGGAAAAGCAGAGTTTGCAAGGGGTGTGAAGCGGAAGACAGTAAAGCAAGGGTGTAAGCGACCCTACAGATTGAAAAGCAGAGTGACAGAAAGCAAAGAGAGGGTGCGAGCGACCCGAAACAAGAAAGTAGCGTGCAAGCAACCCGACAGATGGGAAAAGTTAAAGATAAAGTGAAATAAAGTAAAGAAAGGGTGCGAGCGACCCAAAAGCTGGAAAGGAGGGTATGGAAAACCTGCAGGTTGAAAAGAGTAAGTGCAAGAGGCACGATACAAGGAAAGGAAGGTGCAAGGACGCGCAAGCAAAGGACAAAAGCACTTGAAGAAGAGAGAAGGGTTCAGGTGTACACCATAGAAGGAGAGAAAGGTGAAAGAAGGTGAAGGAGAAACACAGCCTGTGTGGAAAAGAGCACAAGAGGGAAAGGTGCCCCAAAGGGAAGAAACAGAATACAAAGAGAGGGGTCAGGAGTCAGAGTTGTCACGCAGGGGAGGAGCCAAAGCCCGACATTGTCAAAAGTCTGTGAGGCTACCCCATGGAAAGAACTGTGTGTTAAAACAGTGCATCTTGACAAGGTGAACTTTTGTGTGAAGCCAGAAGGGCATAGTCTTGGGGAAGGGAACTCTGAGAGGCCCACAAAAGACATTGGGCCTCATTATGGGTTTGGCGGTAGCCGTGCCCTTACCGCCTTATTAAAGACACGGCTACCACCAAACTTGCTACCGGCCCCGGCCCCGGCACCTGCGAATGGGCCATTACCGGCCCATTACGAGATGAATGGTGCCGGTGCAATCACGAGTTCTGCTCGCGGATACCGGGCTGCACGCGTGGTCAGACCACACGTGCAGTCCGGCACCGGCAGGCAGCACTCGTAATGTGGCGGAGAGGTAACAACGGTGCTGGTAGCACTACCAGCGCCGTTGTTGCCTTTCCGCCACATTCATAATGAGGCTCATTGTTGAGTTTGAAGAAGATGGGCCTAGGCTTGGGGAAGGGAACCCAGAGAGGCCCAGCAGAGACATTGTTGAACAGTGTGATACAATTCTCATACCCAGTTGTGAGAGTATAAATGGTCTATGGGAATTCCCTGTGAATCAAAATAGGTTCACAAAACACATCCCCTATTTAAAAACATCTATCTCCAATGTCAAGGGAGACACAATAATGTAAATACCATAAAGAGATAGATGAACACAATTTTATACTAATACTCTCAACGGAGAGATCCCACAGAACTCATGATTACCCGGCACTCAATGTCCTGAAAAAATAGACTTGGTACAACATATTTAGAAAAATTCATCACATACAATTTGATAATTAATGCAAAACCTAAAATGTAGACCACATTGGGTATATACAATATGTAAGAATCACTTCATTATTCATTAAAAAAAAAACATTAAATCAATGGTGGACACTGATGATAAGACATAACAACATCATACACTCTAAACGCGTCATTAAACCATATTACCCACCATGTTTCTGTTCTTCATGCGCTAAATTATGGGGGGATCATTCTTCAGGGGAAAATTCTAAAACGGTAGATTTCTTCACCACCATGTAGTAGGGGTCGTACCGCATCACCAATGAGATGCCAATAAAACCCATAATGAAACAGGGTCCTTATAATCTGTCATATGAGAAACCTAATCCACATCATATTGGATCCCTCCACCAACTGTAAACCATGACAGTTTAGAAAGGAACGACAACCCACGAAGTCAAGGGCATCACATGCCCCTTCTTTACAGAAAATCAATTTCAGACCAAAGTTACCTCCAAGTGATACTTTATGAATGGCGAAATTCTTCATGTACATTCCGCACAATGTCCCTTCAGTCATCTTTTAATGGCTCGACAGTCGCCATAGCATTCTTAAATCACTGGAGAGACAGTAAAACAACAAACAGGGAAGCAAAACACAACACCCAATGTGTCAGAAAAAAGTTTTTTCTTCTTCTGAGCAAGACCTATTTCAGCTACAATTACACAATTTCATCATGTACCTGTAAATGTCCTTATAGAGTTCACACTTCAAGCAGTGCAGAACAAGGAGTTATTCATTCTGGACAGACGCTGCGTGTTCTATAACCATTGTACGGCACTCTAAAACAGGAGGATTACAAATATTTCATGGGTTTCTCAAAACATTACAGAATGGATGTTAACCCACTCCAATGCAACCTCATGAATTACCTGACAAATCCATTTGCAGTTCACACATCCACATTGTTCAAGGTCCCAAAATCTCAATACAGACTAAAACGAAGTGAGTCCAAAGGCTGCTTCGCTCCAGTCTATAACGGGAAAAATGGCCCATCAGAATTCTATCTTTACAACTTAGTCTATCTCAACATATGGTAGATATACCAATAGCTTGCTACACTAGAGGCAACCTTATTCGTTATACTAAGCAGGCGTTCATCTGCGCACATGTATATAAACACCTACTCTAACATCCAATGTGCAACACTGCATCCACCTACTTGCGATCTCATTAACAAACTAATGTGCTTACTCACATATGTCCGTAAAATCTAACGAGCGGGACACTCGCTCTCTATATTTACTGGAACATCGCTATAGAACAATATATTACGGGCTACAGAGCTATCCAGACCTCGCGTATGGGAATTCCCCAGCAGATGTTCTTGTTTCAATAAGCCTTCGGAATCCATGGTTTTCCACAAAAAATGTAGGGCAATAGGTCTATTGTGCCAGGTTATCATCGAATAGGCACTGTTGGTCTTGATATATTTTTGACCATGATAAAACACTTTCAAAACTCTGGCCTAAAATAATGGGAGATCAAAGATATGTATCGCTCAGGTAGAACTTGGTGCCCCACTCCCAAGAACAGCTGCAGTGTTTCTGGTGGTATCTGAGCAGGTTGGTGATGGTATTGTGAGAAACCAGAACGTGTCTCACCCTCTAGTCCCTGGGTGTCTTTCCCTCAGATGGCCACGGCATGGCCTTTGCGTCTGGACCTAGACCCTGGAGTGGACCAGTGCGGGAGGATCACCTGGGTGACGGGTCCTCGGGGAGTGGGAGTGAGCCTCTGGATGGCGAGATGCGGTATCCCCCCTATAACACCTTTACCACATCCTACTAGGTAGGATACATGGGACTTTACCCCCCCCTTGTCCCCTTCACCAACACTTTAATGCGGACAGCCTGCTCTGGGTGAAAACAGACTCACACTCGAGCATTGTACCTGACATGTCCCACTACTATGGTCAGGCAAGGTCAGGCAATTATTGGTACCAACTCACATCTAATTTCCATTAAGCTTCCCCACACGGATAAAAGGCGGAGCACGAAAGCACATTCTGAGCGAGGCAAAGCACATGAAGGAACAGCCGTTTCTAGATGCCAGCTGAACGAGGGGAGCAAGACGGCAAACCGAGAATGGAGGGAGAGACCATTGGCCTTTCTGGCGAGAAACCGTTACTTTCCTGAAAACTTCATATTAAGCAGCATAAGACCAGGAAACCAAGCTGAAGAAACCTGCATTGTGTGTCGTAGATACCAAGGGCCCTCCCGCATTACTGACAGAGTCAGAGATGAGCAGCAGCCGCCGTGGTACCGTCCTTGGCTCCCAGATCAAAGCAGCGACAAAGAGATCAACTCAGCCGGTGAGTTGGGGAGACTGATGGAAGACCGGTCTGTGTTGAAGTCAAGGTTTCAAGTGGCAACATTGTATAATGAGCACAAGAACGAACGTTATCAAGGCGTGTAATACAAGACGCAAGTAAAGCTCAATTGCTGATGGATGTTTGAACTTTAACAGAGAGAGATATGAAACCGGTAAGAGAGTGGTCCGGTACTGCAAGAGTGCTCAATAGAGGGGCAAAAGAGAAAGTTTAAAGATAAAATGGATGAGTGAAGTAAATCGAAGTGGTCCTGCGATGGTTTAAGCAAAATCCATTGCACCGTCGAAAGTCTTCGATTTTTGATACAAAGAGGAACATTTTGAAAGTGAACATTTTGGTTAATGGTCCGAGCCCGATCAAGGGAGACCAAATTGGGACCATTGTGTTTAATGATCCGAGCTCGATCGAGGGAAACCAATGGTGAACATGCTGTAAAAGGGGTCTGAGCCCGGCAGAGGGGGACCCGTGGGAACAGTAAACCACCCATGAACTTGTGAATGTGAAAATCCTAAGAAGAAAAGAACTGTGCTATTTGTTTGCTACGTCAGGCCCTTTGCAATATGAGACTTTTAATGGGAAAGAGACTTTAATGCAGAAGGCCCTGATACTTTTGTTTTGAACTGCATCCTCATGTCGGGGAAAGCCACAGTGTGTGCGAAACTCGAACGTGCCCCTTGTCCTGTGCTGAAAACACAGTGAAGGGAAGCCAACTGCTCAACTATCCTGACTTATCATTTCTTGAACCATTTTCATTTGCATACATCGTTTTCCAACGTATTTGTATTTAGAAGTGAGGATTGGCAATAGGTTTATTAGTATATTCCCTTTTATTTTGACAGATGCCTATAGGACTGTGTTATTTTTATTTGATGATCGTAGCTTGCTCCCATCTTTAGATTTAGGGTTAGATAGGTGTTTAAGCAGCCCATTAAAGTTCAATAAACACCCTTGAACTGTGATTACTTTTGTCTGTCTTCACTGTTTGATAGCATGCCTTCCTTCCAGCATGCTTCTTTTTTGGTGGAATGGAAGGGAGACTCTTCAGGTCTTTTGCATTTTTTCCATGTCTGTGCATGGTACCTCTGCATATAACATATAGATGTGGTTTCTGGTAGAGTGTGCAAGTGGCAAAAAATCAGTTGCTGTACATTCTGTGAGAAATACTACCACACTTTTGACTTTCATTTTGGGCTACCAACACACAGGCTGGGCTCATCTGGGAGTGATGGTTCTGATGGTGCTATTGGCACTGGTGGTGTTGGTAGTGTTGCTCTAGATACCGCATCAGGATACAGTGTGCCTTTGAATCTGTGACTGGAAAGCTGATCTGGAAGAGACTCTGTACAGGAGGGGTAAGCCTCCTTTACTAATGCAGCCTATGTATCTGTGATGTCATTATCACTTCATTCCTGCAGCAAAGCATATTTCTATCTAGACTCGGATGAATCATAAACTTTATTTTGATCATCAACCATGTAATTGTCATCATCATTATTGTCTGAATTATAAGTAGATGGGGTAGTGCAGCTAGAGTCCTGGTACTTTAAATTCCCTCCCGCTGTTCACTACCATTTGGCTTTGGTAGATAAATGCTGTACCCCTCCACCTTATGATTTGATGGGAGAAACTCAAAGCAAAACTTTCTCTGTTGGTCCCAGGGGATGTTCATCATGTATGTGCAATACTTATTCATGTACTTGTATTGGAGGTACTTGTGACCGGGTTGTGGCAAGTGAGCTGGATGATACCTGCAAATTACCGCATGCAATTCTCGCTTCCTGTGTGCACGCATACATTAATTTCATGGGTCTGAAAAGACCATAGGTAGCATGTCTCCCCCTGCCACTGGCTTGTTTGGGTGCTGCTGGCATGTTGTCTCAATATGTCGTTCACTCACTGACTGGTGTATCACCGGCTTCTCTGAATCTCTGCTGCTTCCTGCCACCAATATGGCATGAATGTGAGTCTTAAAGAAGCTGCTCTGAGGGACCCCCCTGCTCCTGCTGCTCCTCTTACGAGGATCAACAACAATTGGAAATGTTACCAATATCGTAGTAGTAGTAGTCGTAGTAGTAGTTTGTCATTTATATAGCGACTTTATCCCATTAGTATGGCATCACCATGCTTGTGGTGGGAACGCCCTCAGGGGACCGAAGTCCAAGGTATGAAAAAATGGTCAGAATGATTAGAATGCGTGTGTGTATTCGTCCAAGAAGGGTTAGGTGGGCTGGCCAGGCTCCAGTAAACTACCCATGAAGGACTGGCATGTTGATGGGTTCTTAGGTGGTCAGGAGAGTGCGCAAGCGCAAGAGACACATTATGTGTCCAGCAAGACCAAATTTGTCATAGGTTTTAGCTGCATTCAGATGGCTGGCAGGGGTGTTGTATTTTGTATTTGTTTATTATTCGTATCGCGCACCAAACCCTGAGGTATCTGGGCGCTTGAGAAACTTATGGGCAATGTACAATGGTGCAGGCATAATTCAGACAATAAAGATAACAATGAAGGACCCTGGTTACAGGTGGGTCGGTGCTAGAGAAGGAGGCGTAGAGCCAAATACGAATATGAAAAACACAGGATGAGTTCATTTTTACATACAGTTCTTAAATACACAATGGTACGTATGCAGGGTAGCGGTATACTGAGGAATAGACTTGCTGCTTAGCCAATTCTTTATATTGGCTTTGAAGGTGAGGAATGAGGGTTCCTGTCTGAAAGGGATGGGAATGGAATTCCAGTCTTTGGCAGCCTACACTGGGAATCTGGCTCCTGGAAGCTTGTGATTTGTGTTTTAGTCTGGTCTATGAAGACGACACATTATGTGTCCAGCTAGACCGAATGTTTCGTTGTAGGTCTTCGCTGCATTCTAATGCATGCAGGTGGTAACAGTGCCTGCGGCAGATGTCCACCGAAGTGGTGCGTGAATATGTACCTTGAGGTTCAGATGGAGCTTTGTCTTTGATGTAGCCATGTGACTAGATCTTCTGTATAATAAACAGGCTACCCTCATAGATCCTTTAAGCGCAATGTACAGGCTATCCTAATACATCTTCTGAACGCAATAGACAGGCTACCTCAGAAATCTTTTAAGTGCAAAGTGCAATACTTTGGCTAAGTGCAGTGAATTTGCTAAACTCAACAATCTATTGTGTGCGACACATAGGCTAACTTCACCATTCTTCTAAGTGCAACACATTGACTACCCTCAAAATCTTCGAAGATCAATACAACGGCTATCTTCATATTTTCTTGTAAGTGTGGTCTATTTGCTATCCTCATAAGTCTATTGTGTGTGATCCCTTTGCTTCCATTTAGTCCATGGCTTCCTTTCATAGTTAGTAGGATGTATATATATTTGCAAACAGAATATGCATCTTTGTATGGTAAATATGAAGGGTCAATATTACACTAGGCTGCATATATAATAATATTGAACAAAAGGGCCATTTGTTCCAATTTTAATTGTTTCTGCCACGAAGAGTAAAAGTAAATAGTAAAACAAAGGGGAACCAGCCTTTGCTCTTCACTTTTGCACTACGTGTCTGAAAACATAGAAATGCTTCTCACAATTAACGATTGTGGAAGCCATCCACAATGGATTCCTTTGGAATCTGCCTTCTTTTACCATGTGTAAACCATCAACAGGAGGAGACAGCAAGCAAAGAAAATGTAATCCTAACCAGCAAACCAGCAGAACCAGGTGTGCAGGAAAACTCTGATCCATGAGCCAAAGGACGTGGCCCAAAACTTTCAAATCTAGCTTTCAAAAGGACCCTGAGAGGTCGAAACACTGTGGGCCTCATTACACGGAAGGAGGTGAGCCATGGCGCTATTAGCGCCATGGCTCATGCCGGTAAAATACCGGCACCGCCTTGGCGGAAAGGGGATTTACCGCCCCATTCCAAGGTTGGAGGGCGGTAAATCCCCCTCCGTCATTGCCCTTCCCCATTCCCATTTCTGCCCCATAGGGCTCTATGGGAATGGGGAAGGCGCTAATAACGGCACCGCAATTTTGAGGTGCCGTAATTAGCTCCGAGGTCCCTTAGCGGGTTGGTTTTTAACGCCTGCAAAAAGCAGGCGTTAAAGCACCAACCCGCTAAGGGACCTCGTAGTAAGGCGGTACTGGTTAACGGTCACCGTTACCATTAACGGTGGCCTTTAACCATTACTGCCTTCCGTGTAATGAGGCCCTGTGTCGGCTGACCACTTGAAAACACTAAATAAAACCACACTTAAGTTAAAAACTTTTGTGTAGATATCAATCAATCTAATAAACAGCGCAGGGTAGCTGGGTTCAAACTGGTTTCCTTCCCAAAAGAGTTGTGGGCAGCACCTCTACTCACCCAAGAATATGCAGCTGGACACAAGAAACCAACTTTTAACAATAGCATAAAGCAAACTGAGTGAAGCGCAAGTGGAGTCCAGGACCTAGTGCCCATCTTTTATGATCTAATGAATATTATTTCTCCTTTAACGTGGGTGTTTCAGGGCAGTCCCCTTCTTCGCATGCCCATTGAAAACCTCCCTGTCTCTCAGTTTCGTAGCACCGCCATGTGTGAATCGCATTAATATTTAGTTTGGCAGTTTCAGCATTTCATCTTTCTGAGTGCGTGCAAATTTAATATGCATCAACTTTAAACAAAAGTAACACTAAAGTAACATATCCCATTGTAAGGGAGGCATGGTATCACAAGTGAAGACAGATACAAGCGATGCAATGTTCAAGGGTGTTTATTGAACACAGGGGTTGTATAAACTCATATCTGGCCCTAACTCTAAGGATGGGAGCACGCTCTACCATCAAATAATAAACAAAACCAGTCCTAGTAGTGTCCATCAAAATAAGATGGCCTATACTAAAGAAACCTATTGCCTGCCCTTATACTACTACAACAAATGAGTGCACAGGAGAATGCAAATGTAAAGGAAAACAGTGTTCTAACATAAAGGATCAAAGTAGCTGAGTCAGCTCTCCTCCAAACGTTGGACAGCATGGAGTAAGTCAGCCCCCATAGACAGGATGACACACTCTGGCTCAGGTTCTCAAAACAAAGGCAGTTCAAAACGTGCATCGAGGCCCGGCTGGCCTTCCACTTTAAAGTCACTTTTCCAGTGTTTCAAAAGTTCTTTTACAGTTCAAAAGAAAGTTTACATTTCAACAAAAAGTTCATGTAGGTCTCCCTCCATCGGCCTCAGACCTCTCAAAGCTTTAACAGTTCACAAAGGTCTCCATCAGTACCTGATTCAACGTAGATCTCCCTCAGCCGGGCTCGGACCTCGCAATCACAGCACTTGCAGGGGTTCCCTTCCCCAAGCTCAATTCACATTCGTTAGGGGTTTCCTTCCCCTAACTTATCACACTTCCGGTCTCCCTCTGTCGGGCTCTGACCTTTTTCTGATGTCAAAGACTTTCAAATGTGCGAGGCTTTTCAGGGGTCAAGTCCTAAAAAAAGAAGTTCGGGGACTCATTAGCATAGCCAACGGGAAGTGACATCACAGAAATGCCATCACCGAAAGTGCCATCCGTTGCACTGTACCCTTCTTACAGGCTACTACACACATCTGGCCCCAGTAGACTGCATTTCCTGTGGTGCATCCAAGCCAAAGAAAACATCAGTCGGCACAGACTCTGTTTTGTTATACCCAAACCAAAAAAAGGCTCTATGCAGGAATTGGGACTATGGCATTTATCACGGTTCAGCAGACAAAAACACTCACCCAAGAGAAAAAAATACCTATTGCATTATTTTTTGTTGTTGTATTTTTGCATTTCTTTTGTATAGACGCAGGTTCTCCAGGGTGGTTCCTTATGTAAAGGCGCTTTACTAATGAATAAATAAAACTCAAATCACTACTACAGGGTTATCTACCATGTACCCCGCTCCCCTGATGAAATATCTTCTCCTTCACTGCTCTGCAGTGGTCATTTCCGTGCCACCCTCTCTCTTTCAATGCTATCACCCCTCTCTAGAACTGGCATGTCCCATGCTATCATCTCCCCTCTCTGGCAGGGATGTCTCCAATCCTCCTCTAGCCATCACTCATAGCTGGAGGCCCTTTGGAATTCCTGCCCCTCAATGTACCTTCTTTTTTTGCCAGCCAAGGACTCATTATGGACATAGCGGTGATGTATTCAACAGGGCAGTTTATGGGGTGACTCCTGCCATTTTGGCAACCTTTTAGCGGTTGGTTCTGAAAGGAACAGTGGGGGTGAGGTAAGCGGGAGAGTGAAGTTGTGAAACCGCAGCTGCTGCTTTGGGTTTGGGCACGTGGGGTTTGCGTTGCTTAGGAGAGGCTGGTTCTGCTGCTCTGATGCTTTACTGTTTACTAATAAATGACACCCGTCAAGCAGAGGTGTTTGATAAGAAATATATTTTGAAAAGCTCCTGTTTTTAAAATGCCTCCTTATTATGAGTTGGGATATGCCATTTTATTGTGAATTGGGGTAACGTGGGATATTTACTACACGTGGTACATAGATTGCGCTCCATGAAGTACATAATCCATATTTCTCCATGCAGCACTTTTCAACCACTGTGCCTTAAATATCCCATGCAATTGAAAATCCCTATTCAGTGGTATTTTTTTTTTAAACAGGGCTATTTAAAATACCAGGTGTATACAGTTAGCATCATATTCACAATGAGACCATGCACAACGTTCCCTTTGTGCAATGTATTTAATGCAAAGTTCATGTTGAACAGGCATTACAACATCAGGCAACACCCAACAAATGTGTGATGGGATGAGAGCTACACCTCATTCGTTCAGTGACATGTCATCATGTCTTGTGAGTAGCATTCCCTAAGGCCCTCTCCCTGCCCCCCTGTCATCTTTTGTGCACCCCTCCTGCCTGCAATGGCACAGCCCATTCTCGCTACTTTCCTGTGGTGGTATCCTCCATGCACCCCTTTCTTTTCCAGTTGCATGCTCAGTGCTCCCCTCTCACGTGCAGTGGTTTATTCTAGGCAACCCTTTCCCTGCAAGGGCACAGGCCTGCACTGCTCTCATCATGTCACAGCTCTTTTTTTCCTCTGATAAATGCGGTTGGCCAGCTGACCCCAGGAGAACCCCAGGAGAGACCTTCCATAGAAAGAAGGATTGGACTCCCATAAATCAAGCCACTGCTCTTCCACTGTGGGTAATGAATATCTTCTGAAAAAGGCATTACCAGGGCCAGAAAATCCTATTGCACAGACGTCCGGCACCATTAATTATAGGAAGTCAGTCAGTGGTCAAAGTGTGCGAAAATAAGTATTGGAACTGTGTGACCTACTAGCCTGCACCGCTCCTCTCAAACCCCGTTGACACCCCCCCCCCACTCACACGCACAATACAAACCCCAGAACACATGCTCCTGCTGTTTGGGGGAACGCTCAGTGCAGTGCACTGAAAGTGAAAGTTTCAATTTTCCTACACTTTTATTTTAAAACGAAACCATTCCGGAACGGTTTCTTTTTACAATAAAAGTATAGGAACAGTAAAACGTAATTGAATGACGTATAAGAGCAATAGCTCTTGCATCCGGGGGCCTAGTAGCTTCGAGTTCAACTTGAAAGCTTCAGGCTAGGGTCGCCAGTGCGGGCTCGATTATTATAATAATATAATCGAGCCCGCACTGGCGACCATAGCCTGAAGCTTTTAAGTTATAATCGAGCCTGCACTGGCGACCATAGCCTGAAGCTTTTAAGTTGAACTCGAAGCTACTAAGCCCCGGCCTCTCCCTGGGAGACTGGAGCCTAGAAGCCCACCTGACTCTCAGTCCCCTCGATGCAGTGGGGTGGCACCGTGGGATAAAAAAGTTTTAAAAAACACGTTTTACTTTAAAATGTCAAGTAAGAAAGAAACTGAGGAAAGGGGTGTTTGCTTACCAGTCAGCATGCAGGGCAGGCCACACGCACAGGTCCACTTTTCTCCTTTCTGGTTCTTCTGAGCCACTGCCCACACTCAGTGATTGATACATTTCATTGGCTGGTAAGCAGCCAATGAAATTAAAGTATTTCTGTTACACAGATTCAGGCCTGGCCTGTCTGCTTTCAACACTGTGTTTGCCTGCCTATATCTTCAGCACTGCATATATGGTGCAGTGGTGAAAACCCTGGCCTGCTGGCCTGCTAACCTGGTGACCGTGGTTTGAGTCCTGGGGATGGCAGTATATTTAAAAAATGGAATGTTGTAAGTTTTATTTTCATTTACATGGCCAGGCCTCTAACTATCCTCAATAACAGGACAGTCTTTTGTCAAAATGGAAGAGTCTGTCCTCTGTGTCTTAGTGTGTATTTTCTCAGTAATCTTCATCCTCTCAGTCCCTCTCTTCTTCATCTGAGTCTTTTGTGTGTTCTAGTATAGAAATGGGATCTCTAGAGTGAAAGTGGCAATTGTAGGAGTTGTCCTTTTTTCGAGTGGTGTTAGAAAAAGGAAGAAAAATATTGTTAAATGAAGGGGAACGATTTTGTTGTTGTGAAATATAGTGTGTTGTGTTTGTTCTCCTGCACCTCCCCTTGATGTGGGTACCTGTTGGAATTGGGGTGGGGGCAACAGGACAGGACTTACAGCAACCTATAAAGGTGGAGGAGGTTTCTGGTAGGGGTGTGTCGTAAAGGGGGGAATACCACGTCTCTCTCGTGGCATTCCTCCAGCAGTCCCCAAGGACCCCCAGCCCAGGTGATCCTCCCGCACTGGTCCACCCCCAGGGTCGGGTTGCAAAGGTGATGGCTGTGCCCTGGCCACCTAAACAAAGAATCCCTGGGATCTATACATGAGAACGCCCTCAGGTTTCTCACACCATCCATAATTAATTACACTGGATACATATGAAAATGAAAATGCACGCCCAGTTCGCCGCACCTCCAGTCACACATGTGACACTCACAACATAAACCCCTCTTGATCGTGGAGACATTTCCTGACCAACCCAACAGGCTCTATGTATAGATTGAAGATCACTGGGAGAGAATGGAACCCTGTGGAACTCCACAGGTGACAGGTAGCATTGGCAAACTAGAGGACCCCATCTGAACAAACTGCTGGCGGTTGGTGAAGTAGGACTTGAACCAGCATAGGACAAGGTTGCTGATCCCCATGCGCCGATGCAGGGTGTAGGTGAGCGCCTGGTGGTCTACTGTGTCAAAAGCGTCCGAGAAGTCGAGTAGAACCAGGAGGCAGGGCTGGCCATTGTCAAGGATGAGGACATTGTCTACCACCTGTTTGGTTGCCGTCTCTGGGCTGCATCTGGGTCTTAACCCGGATTGGTAGGTTTGGAGGAGATTGTTGGTGTCGATGTGTTGCTGCAGTTCGTGGCTATCACTTTCTCAATGATCTTATCTAGGAAGGGAAGATGGGTGATTGGCTGATAGTTGTCGGGATCCAGAGTGGGTTTCTTTAATAGAGGGAGGATTTGTCCTGTCTTTAGGGTCAATGGGAAGGTGCCGTGAGTTAGGAGCTGTTGATGATCTCTAGGTAGGGAAGGCGAGATTCTGCAGGGAGGATCTTGAGGATGGATGCTGGGAGGATGTCGTCTATATACGATGTGGATTTGAGGGGGGCCAGGATTTCTACCAGGTCCTCTGTAAAGAGTGTTTTGAATGTTGTCCATGGTGTGGAGATTTTGCAAGGAGGCTGAGAGCTTGTTTCTATGTGAACAGAGGATAGCACAGGGGCAAAGTGCTGAACTTGGAGGCAAGACCATGCAAAACAACAGATGTTCGAAATCCAAGATCCATGCTTAGAAACCGAACTCGGGTATTAAGCGTGTTATAAAAAATGTTTTAAAATAAAAATATGTGCTGGTGAACCTTTCTGATTTTGTTGATGTAGAAGGTGTTGATGGCGGTAGATTTTTCGATGGAGTGTGATATGGCAGGCTCAGGTTTGAGGAGGCCTCTGCTTTTGTTGTTGGATTTTGCTCTGGTGTTCTGATAGTAGGAGTCCTTGACTGTGCTGATTAGTTGTTGGCGGGTTCCTTCGAGTTCCTTGAGGAGCTCCAGGTCTGATGTGGTCCTGGAGCAGCGCCAGATTTCTCTTGTTTCCTGATGACTCTTTTTCTGAGGTTGAGTTCTTGCATGTACCAGGGTGCTGACAGTTTCGTTTTGCAGGTGCATTGTTTCAGAGGCGCTTGTCGGTCGATGGAGGCTGAGAGGGTGGAGTTCAGTGCTTCCAGTAGAGAGTCAAGTTCAGTTGGGGGTGTTCGGTCCTTGAGAGGTGGAACCCTCGTTGCAAGGTCTTCCATGCAGGCTTCCACCTGGAAGTTCTTTAAGGACCTGAAGGTTTGTCTGATGTGTTTTTGCTGGGAGTGCTTGACTGGGATGGTGTGTAGGATGTTGAAAGGCACGGCCAGGTGGTCAAACCAGTCAAGCGGGAGAGGAGAGCTGTAGTGGTGGGAAGCCAGTGCCGTGATGAGAAGGTTGAGGATGTTACCTTTCTTGTGCGTTGGGTCCTTTGTGTGATGTGTGAGGCTGTGGGTGTTTAGAAGGCCGAGGAGAACTTCCTTCAGAGTTTTGGTGGATTTGTTGCCTGGGAGCTAGAAGTTGCCCATGAAGATGGTATTGGCGTGCGTGAGGGCCATGGTGGTGACCAGGTCGGTGATGTCTCCAAAGAAGGCAGTGTTGCGTTTGGATGGTCTATAGATGAAATGTAAGGCGACTGTGTCCATTGGGGAGAGTGGGAAGTGGCAGGAGAGGACTTCGAAGGAGCCAATGTTGTTGACGTCAAGTCTGGTGCAGGGCCACAAGGTCTTGTGGATGACTGCGAGGCCTCTGCCTGTCTGGTTCGACTGCTCTCTGTGTTGGATGCTGTAGCCGTCGGGCACAAGGATGTCTAGGATGTGGGTGCTGGGGAGTGTCAGCCAGGTCTCGGTGATGAAGATGGTGTCAAGGTTTTTGAAGCAATGAGGTTGGCGATGTCTGCTGCATGGGTGATAGCTGAGCTGACGGCGAGCCTCAACTTCTTTGTTGTGGACGGTGAGGGGGTGCTGATTGGCTTGAGGCTAATGTGGGTGAGGTTGCTGTACTGCGGAGCCCATACCTTAGAGGAGGAGCAATGACAGAGTTTCCTGGAGATGGTGGGATGGAATTGGGGACGGAGGGAGAAAGCACATGTCGGCGCATGCTTACCTGTTCACTGAGCAGGGGTTCGGTCCCTGGGTCCTCCCGGTCAAAACAGATCCAAACAGGAATTGCCATTTTCTTCGGCTGCCCTTCACTTCGGACATCCGGGTGAGAGACACCCTTAACCTAAGAGTTAAGCGCAGAAAGGAAGAGGCAGGGTTAAGAATGTGGGTTGGGCTTAGGCCACGTGACCTAGATCCACTTGCACCTACTCACCAACTGCAAAGGAAAAAAGGCTGGAGGGCTGCTTAAGTAGGGAATGAAAAAGGGCAGCAAAAGAGGAAGGCACCACCAGTTTACCAGTGATTGAATGGTGGAAGTGGTGTAGGCCATGTGACCTAGACCCACTTGCACCTGCTCACCAACTGCCAAGGAAAAAAAGCTGGTGGGCTTCTAAAGTTGGGAAAAAGGATGGCAAAACAGGAAGGTGCCAACAGTTTAGCCGTGATTGACAGGTGGGTGGGGCTTATGCCACGTGACCTAGATCCACATGCACCTCTCGGGAGGATAGCTCAGGGGCAACGTGCTTGCCTTGGAAGCAAGACGACATGGAGCAACACAGGTTTGAATCCCGGGTCCGCGCTTAGAAACCTCTGGGTATTAAATGCGTTAAAAATAACCTATCATATCATATCATATACCAGTTCACCAACCGCACGCATTGTGATCTTACTCCGTGACCTCCAACATTCTGGACTTCGGTCCCCGGGGGCTTTCCCACCACCAACGTATTGAGACTAAAAATGTTAAAAGGCGCTATTTAAATGACTACTACAATACAATACAACTACAACTGTACCCAATAGTAAGGAGGATACAGATCGATAGACAGTTCCTACATGTCGAAATTGCCTTTTTCAACAAAGGCGAAACATGCCCTTTTAAAGAGTCTGGAAAACACCCAGATTTAAGAGAAAGATGCACTAGATGCCGGTAACAAGGTAGAAAAATAGGAAAATGTTCTTTAATCTTGGCTGAGGGAGAGGGGCCACCATGACAATTATTTGCCATTAATGCAGTAAGTTACCTATTTCCATCACTAATCACTTCCCGCTGTAAAAGGTCTGATGGTTAGCCATGCTGAATGGTAGCACCTCACAGGAAGGCCATGTGCAGCACTGGCTGTTTGGCTTTGATGGCAGAGAGGCAAGGGCGGTCAGCGGACATTTGTCCCTTGTCAGGTTGTTGAGGATTGTCATTTTTTCATGCGCCACTCCTTTAGACACCTTACGACAGAATCCCATGTTTTAAGCAACTATTTTCAGGTGTGTATAATTTGTTGCTGCAAATCTTGATACTTTTACAGCATTGGGATTAAGGATTTAGGGCCTTATCACAAATTGGGCGGTAACCCAGCAGTATTACCACTGGGATACCACCCGGGCTAATAGCGCCGGATTAAAGGTTAGGCGGTAATGGGTATTCCCCATTCCTCATTGGGCCATTGGAGTCATCAATGGGACATTTTTGGCGCAATTAGAGCTCACTAATAGTGCTGTGCTAATTGCGCCCGCAAATGGGTGTTAAATTGGCACCTTTACCCTGGGGGTAAATGCTGCCAGACTCGTGATTGGGCGGACCCTTAAATGCGGCGGTAATAGCGTTAACGCCGCATTTAAGGGCTACAGCCCAACTCGTGATGAGACCCTTAGTCTATACAAAATAAAAAAAGGAAATCGCGCCCCTGGGCTGAAATTGCAAAGTTGGCACGCAGGGTCACTGAAGCAATGCAACCAACACTACCTTGGCTTTCATCCTACTGTCATCTCACCTGAGGACTCTCCGTTCAGGTTCCCGCAGGACCCGCGCAGGACCCGGTTGTTGCAGAATTTTTTGTGCAATGGGATCTCCGGTAAAGCGGTCGTGGCTGCAGGTCTGAAACCGAGTCAGCGGTGACATAAGCCAGGGAAACTTCTCTTGAGAGTTCATCGTTCAAGGGAAAAAGCCCAGTTCTTTTTTTTTTTTTTTTTTTCCACCAGCGTTACAGAGCCAGCCCCAAAAGTACAGGATGTTCTGTGGATCAGAGAGATGGCGGTTGGAGGGAGGTGGGCGCAGCTTCTTTATAATGAGAGCGTGGCTCTGTGCTGACATGGTTCGTAACGTCCTCGCAGCGTTTACACACAGGCAGATGATGCCTGCGCCCTCTGTGACTTTACGCCACGTTTATTTAGTGAACTTCAGATTCGTAGCATCCGCCAGTTCCGAGAAGCAATAGCCTTTTCCTAGGTCTCGCTTGTACTCCACTGCCAAGCACTAAACAGTTTCAAGGATGGGGCACATCACTAACAGGCATTGGCAAAGCCAGTCGGTCCGCCTGCATTTGTACAGTGAAAAACATGTACGTGTTTTCATAATTTTGCAAGATTCTGTGTGGTGATGATGATGATGCTATATTTTAGCATTCTAAGGAGAGGGGGCAATTAGCTTTGGCATCTGAACTTTGCCACCTGAGAAGCTATATTACACAGAGGCCTCATTTCGAGATGCGGTAAAAAAGTGGCGTGTCGGAAACTACCAGCACATTCATTGTACCGCCATATTAGGAGATTAAAGGTCATGTTAAAGAAAAATGTCCAGCACTTGGCAGGAGGTTTTTCCTGTAAAGTAACTGCACAAAGTGGAGGATTTACCACAGGCAGAATTACCACCTGTGGTAAAGTTTCCATACCCCAGAAGGACTCACTGAATGGGAACTAACACTGCCACCTGGTAGCTTTACTGGCAATAAGAGTGGCGGTTACAGTGAAGAGGTATTGCAGTATTTCCTACGGAGATACCGCCATACTCGTAATGAGGCCCAGTGTTTGTGAGAAGTTTGAAGCATGTTTTAACTGTGCTGCAGCAGGGGAAACAAGTTATCAGACTCAATGAGAAATAAAGGATCCAGTAGACTCTTTACAAGTGTTCACCTTTCTTTATTAGTATCCTCTCACTCTGGCCGTGACAGGCTCGGACTGGCCTTTAGGGCAATAGGGCAAAGCCTGCAGGGCTGGTCAACCATGTTAGTGCGTAGCAGTCTTTTGACCCAAAGTGGGTCAGTTCTTGCAGTACAGAACTAGGGCATGTTACTGTGCGCTTAAAAAAAAAGTTCACTAAAAATGCCTGAGTGGCAGCACTCACACTTTTGTATGAAACAGTAAGGAATTGTCATTTGAGGTTGTGGACCAAGACCAAGACCTATTTCATGTCCTGGTATCACCTGGAGCTGTGCTCCCTTTTACCACTGCCTCTCTCTGTCCTTAGTCCCCATGGGCCCCCTCACCCACGTGCCTCTTGAAATAGAAAGCAGATTGGTCACTACTTAATCCCTTTTCCTAAGGGAGAGAAAGGGACATGCAGGTGGGGGTCTACCATTATGAACTTTCAAAGTGTTACTATTGTTGGGACGTGCCTGAACGACTTCCATTAAGAGACGAATGCATTCTGTAAGAAAACAAGTTCATTACATGCTTGCGATCAGGCGGGGCTAGTCAGTTCCTTAGAGCTGAAAAACGAACTCAGTTCCCTGAGCAATACAACAATAGCAGTTTATAGACAGTTAAAAAAATTCACATAATTACAAATATTCTGTTACAAAATCATCTCCCAGTCCCTCATTGGCTAACATTAATACAAAGTAACTTAATCTCCCTAACTCTAAAGTTAATAAGGTACACCCCTTTTAACATGCAATCTTCTTCCATCGTCAGACATGCCATATTTCCACATGGTACATATATTGTTCATAAATAACCAAGTTTATTATTATTCATACCATGTGCCCGAAACACATTAACTCAGATGGTGTGTACGGGACTAGTATTCCTTTGGAACAACAGTAACATTCAAACCCGCTGGCATTGTCGTATTATTTCTCTGTCATTACCTCACATAGCCTTACTTGTGATGACAACCTGCTTATCTCCTTTGGAGCCTGTAAAAACCGCGATCAATCATGTGGTTTATTAACTAAGCCTTCCTTCATCCTGCAATGCAAGAACCTACATGCACCCAAGGAAATTGCCTTTTGTATCTACAATTCAATCCGACCATAAAGACTCTTCAAAAATGGCTTTGCTTCATGCTCCCCACTGTGATATTATTACAGCGGCCATATGTGTCTCGCTTCCATCCCCCTATCATGATCTCAGGCATGCTGTCTTCTAGGCAAGCCGAAAATCCCCTTCCCTGGAAAATTCTGCAGCTTACATGGACTTCTAAACTGAGTGAAAAACCGTTGCATGTTCCACAATGTCTTCATATACTATAATATTTTTATACTTTAAGCCTTTGTCAAACCCTCACATGTACAATGTTCAGAACTTCCTTTTGCCAGGATCCTTTTTCCTATGTGCCCTGAGCTTCCTTCTTCATGCCCCTGAGCACTACAAATGGTACATCACGCAGTACATTGTCCATTCTACTAATAATGTTACTACCTACTCTAACTGTAATCTGTGAATACAAAGTAACATTCCAATACTCTAACTACATTGCCTGACATGTCTTAGTGGTTACATAGCCTTTCAAGTCTACCGCACTGGGTTCTAATACACTTTGCGCAATGGAAATCTCTTTCCCGCTCCAGGGCTTAAAATGTCTTAAAATGTCTTCCCCAACACTATCTACCAGGCAGTCTTTTAGTTCTTTGTGACCACCAATAATGCTTGAGATGAAGTTCCCACTTGCCATTGTGGTTGTTCTCTAAAGCTGGTGGCCTTCCTTTGCACTGAAGCGATTTCCCCACAAATGAGTTCATCCATTCCAATTGCCCCCATGCCTGGGTGGTATAAGGGCACCCTTATGTGTTGGATACTTTTCTTACTGAAACTATCCTTGGAGCTCGGCTGTTAAGAATTAAACGTTGTTGCCCATCACAACTTGAAATGGCTAACCCTTCATATAAAGCAGCTCGCTGATGTGGGGGAAGGCTGCGTAGCAGCCTGTAAAATGTCTGTGCTCTGCTCAGCTCTGACACCGACTCGATTTGACCTGACACTGCAGCCCTGTCAAACACCTTGGCCTATGCTGTAAACAGCTGTGCGGGCCTCGGAACTGTCCGTGACCTGGTTGTGTGAGTTTGACAACATTTGGAGGCCTGACGGTGGTGCAGCGCCGTTTTGGCTTCTCCTGGCCACGGGTACAAACTGGGCGCCGTGAGGACAGGTGGCTGGAAGGGGAAGAGGAGCGTCGCCTTGCTCTGGGCAACACTGGTGTCTTGCCCTGCTCACAGGCAGGGTGCGCCAATGTTGCTGGTGGCATCCAGGTGCCCGCAGCACTTGCTTCGGGGGAGACCCCAGGCAGGAAAACTGGGCCGGGTCGCTCTGGCAGAGCGGCTGTGCTCCTGACATCTGAGGAACACACCGCGTGCCGCTCGCTGGCCCTCGCTCCCATAAAAAGCATTGGTGTAGTCTTGGCTCCTGCAAGCCCATACCATCAGACAAGTGGAACTGTGGTGTGGGATGGTAGATGGAAGGGGAAAACAAATTAAAACAACATAACAAGACTGAGCATAGGAGTGCGACGCACACCCAGAGAACGGCGACTACGATTGGAGGACCGCTCCTGGAACCCCGAGGCCGCCATCATCTCCTCCAATATAAAGCTCCCACAGTCGGTAGAGTACAAGACAGACTTGGGGGTGCCCGAGAATGTGCCAGGCGACACTGCAGGATTCTCTACCACCGACATGCCTGACCTCCAACAAATAATGGACAGCACGCAGTCAAGATTTGCTTCTGTGAGTGGTAAACTTAACGAAATAACCTCTAACGTCACTACACCAAGGTCCTTATTCACAGAGCATTTTTCAGTGGGGTTTTGCCATTATAAAGCGCTTCTGTGAATTAGGCACCAAATGCGAAGATGGAATGTACAAGCACTAGCATCACGGAGGCAGAAACCCAGATTAGTACTGCAGAAGATGACATTGTGGGACTGAAGACCCAAGTCTCTGGTATATCTAAAGATCGCAAATGCTCTTTGCAACACTGTGATGATTTGGAGTCATGCTCGAGGCGCAATAATATCTCCATAGATGGACTGCCAGAGAAATATGGCACGGGTTCCATGGAGCTAGCGATTGAACATCTACTCTGGGAAATCCTTGATTATCATGCCTTCTCGTCTTCCTTTGTGGCGGAAAAAGGGCGCACAGGTCACCTGTGACGAGACCCAAACTAGGAGCCCCACCAAGGCCAGTGATTGTGAGCATATTGAACTACTGTGTTCGTGACATCATCTTTCGTGTGGCCAGAGAGAAGGTTGCTCTCCACTATGGGTTGTTGAATATACATATCTATCCTGACTTCTCCACGGCAGTCCATACTGAGCGCGGGTCATTTTTAGGAGTTAAGAAACTGCTGAGCGATAAGGCTGCTGAATACGCGATGCTCTTCCCTGCTTCATTGAGATTCCAATACGGGGGAGTACACACTTCTTTACACTATACGAAGAGGTGGGGTCCTACATTGAGGTGAATATTTCACTCCCCCGTGGAGCAACAGGTGGCATCAATAACAATCTAATGGTCACTTAAGGTACTTGAGAATGATTGCCTGCTGAGCAGCAACCACCTTAAGTATCATTGTGATGAGACCTGAAGTCTTCCAGAGCTCAACCTGGATATGAAGGCTGTTTTCTTTGATTTGGTACTTCTCGGGCGGCATGCAGTGTGCATATAGAATCAGTAATTAGTAATGAGAGCTGGCAGAGTTAAAAGCAGTGCCCCCCATGCAGAGATGGTATGTTGTTGGAAGGGACCGTTTCTGGATTTGTGGGTGGGTTGACCTTGCCCTGTTTAGGAGGGGGGTGAGGGTGGGAGGGGAGACTGTTATGTTGGCGGTTAAAATCTCTATAAAATTATCTTGGCAGGCAGAGGTTGTGAATATGTCAGGCAAGATCACGTTGTTGCAGGCACACATGTAACCATCCGGTAAATAATGTTAACAAAGGGTTTGATAGCACAATGACATGACCACATTTAATGTAATGAGTTGGAATGTCCGGGGAATGGGAAACTACACTAAAACTAGGAATATTATGGCGTACTTTATCAGGCCCAAGATTAATGTTCTCTTCCTCCAGGAGACACTGCAGCCACTAACAGAAGTATGGCAGCATCCTGGGGTAAAAATTGTTTTCTTACGCCCTATTCAACCCAGTTGCGGGGAGTTCGAATCCTGATCCACAAATTACTCAAATTCACAGGGAAAGGTACGCACATTGACCCCGAAGGTCAGTTCATAATAGTATATGGTATTCTGGAAGGTGTTGAAACGCTCCTTGTCAACACATAGGGGCAAAACACAGACACCCCCGGTTTCTATGCAGACGTGGCATCAATTATAGATACACAGCCGACGGTGCCTGTTCCATGGGGAGGTGACAAGAATACCCTTTTAAACCAATAGGTCGATAGGACTGGTATGGGCTCTACACCCATGTTAAGAGTAGCACATAGCCTACGGAACCAGATAGATAACTTGGAGATGTAAGATGTTGGGTGAACATTGCACCCACAAATGCGAGAATACACTTTCTATTCTTCAGTACACGGCATGGCATTGCATATCGACATTTTCCTGCTGTTACGGCATCTCAGAGGGAAGGTACTGGCTGCGAACATTCTCCCACATACTCTCTCCTACCATTCTCCCATAGTACTGCGGTTGACGATGGGGAGCCGAGCCCTTAACCGCATGCCATAGACATTCAAATCGAAGGCGCTACAAGATGTAGTATTTCAAACAGACATAGAAAATAATATGCACACTTACTTCGCCCACAACACCCCAGGTGCCACCTCATAAGGCACCATATGGCAAGCATTCAAGGTGTGACCTAGGGGGCTGTGAGAGAAAGCTTAAGGCCTTACAGACTGCATACGCAGCCACACTTAGCACCGCTCCTTGGCACCACTCTAGAGCAGTTCCAAGAACATGCCCAGAGGGAACCTAGATATTTTTCTAAACCCATAGCCGCAAGAAAACATGTCAAAGGGTATCACCCAGGTAGAACTCTGGCCAAATCGATACGCACTGAGAAAGGTTCCACGCATGTAGACTGTACACTGGATCTGCAAGGGGGCTGTAAACCGAACAACCAAGACATTCTTGATGTCTTCCAGGGTTTCTATGAAGAATTATACCGGGCCAGCCCAACAAAAGGCAAGCAGGCCATACACTCCCTACTAAAAGACATCCCAATATCCAGATTGTCCACTAGCGCCACGGAGCAAATTAACACGCTGATTACTGTAGTGGACATTATGCCAGTCATTAAGGAGCTGCCTAGAGGTAAAGCTCTGGACCAGACGGGTTGACAGCAGGGTACTAAATGAAATACAGTGTGATACTGCCCCCCTCCCACCTGCTACGGGTGTTAAAATAATCTCTAGAAAAGGTTATCCTTCTGGAATCGCTTCGGGAGGCCAAAATAAGCATACTCCTCAAACCAGATAAACCTAGCAATGACTGTGGTTCGTACAGACCCCTGGCGCTCATCAAAGTTGACATCAAAATCTTCACAAAGATTATAGCATACCGACTACTTCTACTAGTGCTTCATCGGGTCCATAACTATCAGGCAGGCTTTACCCCAGTGAGGTCCACGTCGTTAAGCATTCAGTGCTTGTTTTATGTCCCTACATAGCTGTCTCCTGATGCATCTGCTGCATCAATAAACTAGGACACACAGAGGGCATTGACATGGTCTTGTGAAGCTCCTATTCATGATTTTGGAAAAGTGTGGGCTTGGCTCCACCATGATGAATTTACATCAAACACTTTTATGGCCACCCAATTGCAAGAGTCCTGGTGAACTTTGCATGTATCCAAGCCTTTCTTTCTTGGCAGTGACACCGGCCAGGGCTGCCCCTGTCACCAATATTATTCAGACTCACCATCAAACCTATGGCAGACTTGATCAGGGAATGCCAAAGACAATGGGGAATTCGGCTAACAGGAACTCCGGAAATAATTTACCTCTATGCGGATGACATATTGCTATACATCAGGGACCCACACATCAATCTTGACCCGTTAATGCGTGATATCACACAATTCAGAGAATACTCAGGCTTCACAGTCAATTACACCAAGTCTGAGGCCCTGGGGGTCATACCCCTGAAATGGGCACCTGGCAGGATTAAATACTTGCGAGCCCTAATATCTAGGGATAGAAGTTCACATTCCTATAACTTCACTGCGCATGAAAAATATGTGGCCGAAAAATTGAATATGTGGAAGCCTATACCTCTCTCCCTGGCAGGCAGACTAGCCCTGGTAAAAATGATCCTTCTCTCCAAATTATGATCCCTTTTTACAAATGTGCCCCTCTGGCCAGGTAAAGCATACTTCGCAGACTTCACAGGTCCCTTTCTCAATTCTTGGGGCATGCAGGCGCTGTCTACAAAAAATGGATTGAAATGACACTGCCTTATGACAGGGGATGGTTCGCAGCAACACACCTCGAAATATACTGGATGGTCACACAGGCGGAATTTGCATCCTATTGGTATGGTAGCGACTGTGCTCCACCAAATGGTAGGCTGGACAGCCTAGCTGCCGCAAGACGGACACCAAAACGCTGATATGCATCCAACAAAGATGACAGCCCTTACAACCCTGTGGGAGTAACGCGCCCATGCTATAAGTGGCTGCCATTATGGAAATTCCCTGGCCTCTCCCCAATCTGGGATGGTTCCCTATGAGCACACTGGGAAAAGATGAGATACCAGGCTCTGGGTGACTTCTTCCCTGAGGGGACGTTTCTCACGTTGCAGACCTGGAAGCACAAACACAAGGGCACAACAATGGAGATTATGCAATTCTACATGTTGACAGCTGCAGTCTCCACGTGGTGGACAGGATACCCAATTGAGCCCACCGAAAACGAACTCCTCATGTACATCTGAAACTCATATGGCAGTCACAGGCTGTTAACTACACTGTATAGGATGTTCATGAGTTAAGTTGGAACGCAGGCTCCCAGTGCACGCATTAAATGGGCTGAGGCTATGGCGATAGACCTTTCTATGAGCAATGGGATAAGATGGGCACATTAATCAGAACAGTATTGTTAATCACTAGATTCAATGTGATTCTGTATTCTTAATAGACTGTATTACACCCACAGCAGGATCAGCAAAATATATCCTAACACAGACAGTAGATCCCTGAGATGTGAAAATGGAAATGCAGATCATTTACGTATGTTGTGGAGATGTAGTAAGCTGTGCAAATTCTGGAGTCACGTACTACATACACTATCTGAAGTGGTTAACTACCCCTTACCATATGCCCTATGACGAATCCTGGGGTATTGTCACATCCTCCATGGGGGAGGCACCTTTCTATGAGACCAGGGATGGGAGGATGCTACCCGATAGCCCCCCTCGGTGCTACTCAGTAGTTGGATCGCAAAGGAGGGCAATTGCTCCATGGGATTGGTATCAATGACCCTGGGAGAACATGTATTCATCCAACCCTTTGGTGCCCACATCTTCCTTACCCCCACTCAAGTCTCTTTGGTCCCCCACAACACTATTTGTTATGGTTTAGTAGAGAGCATTCTTAAAAACACTGGGACGAGGAAGAGGAAGACTCACCCAAGCCTGATGCAAAACATCACTGTGACAAGGAAGATGAAGCAAGGAGGTGAAGGTCCACCACAAAACCAACACACCCGGTGCAGCTGCCCAAAGGCAAAGCTAATGATAAAAAGGGAAGAAGGACTTTCGCGGTTGTCGAGCAACCAGCCCTGGAGGAGCAGGGAAGGAGACACTGGTCCCGTTCCGAGGAACCAAATATTGAAGGTTGGGACGCAGACTGTCACAGGTACCTAGGATGTCTGAGCGAGGCAGACCTGATCGGTGGCAGAGGTACGAGAAGCAAGTCCAGTGACGACCATACAAGAACAGCAACACAGGCAGAGACCAGCGAGAGAGAGAAGCCGGAGCTTCGGAGCTGCAAAGTGAAGGACGCTGAACACAGCGGGAGTGAAGAAGCAGCGACCCAACTCCAAAAAAGACCGAAGGCCACCCCAAGAGGACCCAGATAAAATGGGCCCACCTGTGAATGAATATATAAGGGTCAAGGACCCACCTGAAAACAGGAAGAATTATAACAAACAGGCTGAAGCCCAAAACACTAGGCTATCTGAAGCTTACGTTGTGGAAATCAAGTCTGGGAGGCTGTAAAGACCGGAGGGGGTTGTCTGTACTTCTGCTCTCTATATGGTAGAGGAGAGGCACAGAGGACCCCAGCCAAGATTCTCTACTACGGTAGCAATGGACGAGCAATCAAGGCCTAGCTTCTCAGGAGGTGATGCGGGCTGGTTCTTAAGTACAGTGTAGTCCCCACGCACCCACAAAGGAATGTCCGCACACTGTATTAGTTAAAACACAGTCTTTATATAATTAATATTCAAGGTTATGTACAAAATCACGATAACTCACTTTGTACTCGGTTATCTAAATTGGCAAATATACAGTTCTACGTGGTACCACAATTAATATTAGATCTCTTTAAAGTGCATCAACTGTACAGTTAAATGTCACACAAATCAGTTTGTAAAGGAAACCAACAATAGATATAAGAGGAAAGCAGTTGGTTAGAACAATAGGCAGAATACTGGCCCCTACCACTAGACACAGTTCTGTGTGGAGATCCCCCCACCTGGGCAACCTGTAGAATAAAGATATATCACAGGCCCAGTCCATATATTGTTCACAAGAGACTTTCCCATATTTCTGCAACCCCAAAGTACCTGGCGTTGTAGCGTACCTCGTCAGGGAATCGACAGCCCTTCTTGCGTGTCCTCCCTTTAATGCAGGAGTCACGGGTCGTCAAACGCCCAACAGAGAACAGGGTGGGCTACGACGGTGAAGTGGCAGCTTCGTTCCTAGAGGTGCTCATTGATGGGGAAGCGTAAACGTCCTGCAAGGAGGAGGCGTACGGGGCACCTCAGTGTCGATAGTTCTGGACCGCAAAGGGTTTGAAGAACTGTGGCCCAGCAAGGGTGTCGAGTCGTCTGCGTCTCTGTGGTCTTTGGGTGGCGGAAACCCACCGGCGGTTGCTCCTTGGCGCGTCGACGGTCAGGCCTTCTCCAGCAGGATAAAGCAGCGGTGATGCGGACGAGAGCATCCTTGGATCTGAAAGTTCTTAGGCAAACAGGAGCACGGCGGCTCCGGTGGTAATCGACAGTAGTGGACAATAGTCCAGGCGCTTCTCCTTGGGATTCCACGGCAGTCCCCGTCTCGGGTCGGCAGCCTGTCGAAGGTCTGTCTACCAGGGAGCTTTGGCAAAGATCAGCTGGTGCACGATGGTCCCTCGTAGCTCGGGAAGAGGGCGCCTTACCAGGTCCTCTCTGGGTCAGTACTTGGAGACACAGCAGCTTTCAGATTGTGAAGGAGAGCAACAACAATTCCTCTCGTCCAGCAGGGCTTCAAGGTTAAGCTTCAGGTCTACTCCAGTTACTCGTCGTAGTGGACTTCAACTTCTGAACACGAATTCTAGCAGTGAGAGGCCCCCAGATATACTAGTTGGTCTCCCATTCATTCTGCTGGGTCACACTCAGGCAACCAATCGGTCAGAAGGGCATTCATGCAGGCAGGCAGCCAATCAGGTGCATAGTGCATTCAGGCCATTCACTTCTCTCCAGACACTCACAACTAGTTATGTGTATTGGGACAAGTACTCAGCCATTCAACACTCCACACTGCATTCATACCAGTTTCGGGCAGGGCTGTCTCAGTCATTGTGTCAAACACCAGATACTAGACACCCACAGCACAGAATGCGTATTCGTCGCACACTCCATTCACCCAGGTCCCACCCACAGGCGTACCCACGACATACGGTCATTGGGAAGGCTCCAGCCAGTCTGGTCAGCACTTCCCCCACACTACCATATATGGTACTTCTATCCAACAGCCAGTCAGGGGGAAGGGACAGAGTCAGGGCTTCCCGGGACTTCGGGAAGATCAAGGTAACAAGCGATGGAAGGCAAGAGGCCATGGGGACCATCTTGTCTCCATCAGGAATCTACCGATTCCAAGGACAGGGCGTGGGAATCCCAAAATGGAGGATGCTCAGGGCACCAGTCAATTCAGCACGGAGCTACCACCAGCCCATACCCTGCTCTGTGGGCCACACACAGCTGCCCAAAAACATACACCAGGGGCACAGGGTTGTACCCCTACCCATGGGTGCCATAAGGGTATCCCATGGGTCCAGTCACCAAAACCAAAGGAAAGAGATTCACCGCCAGGAGTCCCACATGAACTCCTGTGCGGAAAACATGACAGAACACACAATGAAAAGCAGTAAAGGACAAGGATACGGAGGCCCTGTCCCTCCGATGCATTTCCAGCATCACACAGGCAAGTAAACCAGACTTGGTACATTGTTGGAAAAGTCTACGAAAAGATCTGGCAGGTTAGTGAACCAGACCTGACAAAAAGACTGTGAAAGAACATTGTTTTTGTGCTATGAACTGGGGGAGAGGAATTCCCCAGAGGATTTGGTAAAGAACGTTATTGTGAAAACAAATGCAGCCAGAAACCCAGGAAGAGGTTCCCTCCAGGAGTACGGGGAACTGGGTTATCTTTAAGTTGGATGAACAGTGAACATTGAACTGTATGCGTTATTTTGCAGAAGAACTGCACTTTGGTGTCCACATCCAGAACAATAGAGGTCTCCTTCTGGAATTAGAAACTAGAGCTGAGGAGCCAGGGATTTCATTGGTAAGGCCGAGCCGAGCCTGGGGGCAAAGCCTGGTTCTAGAAGCCCACCACGAGCCGAGCCCATGAAATCCCTGGCTCCCCCAGAAAAAGGAAAAAAAATTCAATGCTGCCCCGGGGAGCCACCATTGGGCCGTGTTTAATGCTTTTCATATATGGGCATTTCTTTCCATCTTGTCCGCGCGGCACAGTGAAAATGGAAAGAAATGGTCAAATATGAAGGAAAGAAATGTGATTTTTTTTGGTTGCGCTGTTTACTGGGCAGACATGGTGGGGCCCGTGGCAGGCACATGGCAGGCCATGGCATCCAGGTCTACCGGCCCAAAAGGAGGGTCGGGCTAGAGCCCCTGTTGGACCCCAGGCCAGCCCGGGCCTCTCCAGGCTTGCCCACCTCTATTAGCAACACACCCATTTTCCTTTGGTTAAGATTGAAAGTGTAAGGGACAGAAATAGGTTTAAGACATGGGAAGGTGGGCATTTTGTTTGAAGGACATCCTGACCGGGTTCATATTATTCTTTTCTTGAGGCAGGGCAACCCCTCATAGGAGCTAGGAACAGTTGGGTCTTTCCCCAACCCCTTTTCCTTTCTGTAAGTCAAATAAAAGTTTATAATCCAAAACAAACATGCCACCTGTGTCTTGTCTATCTCCTTCTGCACCCTTACAGCCCCAATGGGAGCACTATTCCCAATGGGAGCACTATTCGGACTGTGGAAGGACATCCCAAAGAGACGGGTCAGATCCTTTCTCAAGATCAGAGGCTTAATCGCCAAACGCAGCATATTACGAAAGTGGCATGATATTGCCCAGCCGCTGGGTAAAGATTGGCCGAAGGATCTGACATGGGTCTAGAATTGTGAAGAACTTTATATAGGAACAGTGCCGAGTACATCTAAGCCCAGAGATATATGGGTCGAATTCCGAAATACAAATACACTCACCGAAGAATGTGAACACTGCAATGCAATGGTAAGCCTTAAAACACAGTGCAACTGTTTGCAGACCTTGTCCTCATAGTAATGTTTGCAATACGAGATTGATTATTTTATGTACCAACTTGAAAGTATGATATGTTGTTATGCCAGTACCAAAGGTGTGTACCTTTGACTGCCTTTGCCAGTGCCAAAGGTTTGTACCTTTGACTGCCTATGCCAGTACCAAAGGTGTGTACCTTGACTGCCTATGGCAGTCCCAAAGGTGTGTACCTTTGACTGTCTATGCCACTACCAAAGGTGTGTACCTTGACTGCCTATGGCAGTACCAAAGGTGTGTACCTTTGACTGTCCATGCCAGTACCAAAGGTGTGTATCTTTGACTGCCTATGCCAGTGCCAAAGGTGTGTACCTTGACTGCCTATGGCAGTACCAAAGGTGTGTACCTTTGACTGCCTTTGCCAGTGCCAAAGGTTTGTACCTTTGACTGCCTATGTCAGTACCAAAGGTGTGTACCTTTGACTGCCTATGCCAGTACCAAAGGTGTGTACCTTTGACTGCCTATGCCAGTACCAAAGGTGTGTACCTTGACTGCCTATGGCAGTACCAAAGGTGTGTACCTTTGACTGCCTATGCCAGTACCAAAAGTGTGTACCTTGACTGCCTATGGCAGTACCAAAGGTGTGTACCTTTGACTGTCTATGCCAGTACCAAAGGTGTGTACCTTTGACTGCCTATGCCAGTATCAAAGGTGTGTACCTTTTACTGCCTTTGCCATTGCCAAAGGTTTGTACCTTTGACTTCCTTTTAAAGAATCAGTTTCTTGAAGAATTCGGTGGATGTAGTTTATTTCTTCTCCCTTGGAAGTATTCTGCACCAGTAGCACAACCCAACGTTGCAGGTGTGGCATGTGTACTGGGATCTATGAAGTCCACCCCTACTTTAGTCCACATTTCGTCTTCACAATTCCTGCTCTTGAGTAGAGGGATCTCATGTTTAGGCTTCTTTAAGCATTTTCCAGAAAAAGGCTTGTGTGTCCCAGATGACTAGGTCTCGGCCAGGCTGCCATGAGTGGTTCAATCTGGCTTGTTCTTGGGAAGAGCTTCCCTGCTGCTCGCTTGACCATCGCTTTCCTGTCGTCTACTCCACTGTATCCCCTTCTATGGCCCCCCATGGACTAGGGTACATGCACTTCCTCCCTCAATCCACATCAGCTCAAATGGAACAGGATTAACCCCTTAACTGCCAGGCTATTATGCAAGTCTATTCAAAAAGGACGAGCATATGCATGGCCTCGCTTTCCTATTCCCGGCCTATCGGCGTTACACCTTTCTTAATACCACCCTCTTCACTATAGGGCATTTGCCTGGTTTTTAGTTGTGGAGTGGGCACATGGGCGTCCCGTTTTCACTGTGTGCAATGTCCGTGCTTTCAAAAAAACACACGGTTGTATTTATTTATATGTATTTTGACATTTGTGGAGGAACACAAACCCGGGGGCATGAGGGTGACAGTGTGACATTTTTGATGCCGGTGTAAAACAAACGGATTCCTGTGCAATCTGTAATGTGTTTAGCTCCTGCTAAAGGAATGCAGTGTACATGCTGCGTGCCATGCGTAAAGGGGAGGTGCATTTACACGGTTTGTATTCCGTGGTTAAAAAAAAAAAGTGCTAAGACGAGTTCACATATCTTAACACTTGCTTGCACCTCGTATAGCAAATGGCGAAAATTGCACAGAGGGAACAGTTCGGCACCAAATCTCAAACAGAGATGGCCCCTCGCGTGCAATTTCCCTTTTTGTTTTTATAGCCCTATTGGGCGAAGTAAGAAACTGTCATCATTACAAAATTAGTTATGTCATAATCAATGTACCGTTTGTTGAATAGAGTGCACAGAAAAACACACAGATTGCGTCTAGTGAGGGCTTGTGTCTTTCTTTAGCGCAAATGGTTTCTTGTTTACCTTTTTCACTCTCTGCTGGTTATTTATGATTTCTGAGGAGTGTATTTATCATCCATCTCCGGGCCTGAAACAGAGTATAGTTAGGATTCAACTGACGGCTTAAAACAGGAGTCTATTCGGACCATCCATGTTATAAACCTGGGGTTACCAGCGCCTTGTGAGGGAGTTCATTCAGAGCAAATGCATACACCTGTGCAATCCAGGCCCGTCTCCTTAGCAAACAACAATGTAGAAGCCCCTTCCTGATTGCTGTATTCAATAGAACATTGCCAACATTCTTTTGGGATGCTCTTAGTTCATATACTTCAGCAGGACATGTGTGGCCCTAGCTGGGAGTGCGTAAAGTTAGGCTTAAGGGCTAGTAATGATAATAATAATAATCATTATTATTATTATTATTATTAGTGGGCCATACTGCCAGACTCTGTCCACCCCAAACACATGGGCCTCATTCCGAGTGCGGCGGGCCAGAAACAAGGGTGCCGGTAAGCTGACTGGCATCCTTGTTTCCCGACTGCCACACTACGGGCCTCATTACGAGGTGGGCGGTAAGGGGTTAACGCGCCGGTAAAGGTGACAGAGCCGTTAACCCCTTACCGCCCTATTACGAGGTCCGCTCGCGGGACCCGCTTTGGACGCCTGGTTTTACCAGACGTCATTAGCGGGTCCCGCAAGCGGCCCAGCTTGCTAACAACGGGCCCGTCATTAACGGGCCTGTTGTTATCATGCTCCCCATTCCCATTGAGCCCTATCTGGGCTCAATGGGAATGGGGATGGTCCGGGTCCGGGTTCGCTGAATGGGGAAATACCGGGACTTCCAAGGTCGGAATGGCCCGGTATTTCCCCATTCAGGAAACCCAGAGCTGGACCAGAGTTTGGAGGCAGCCATGCCCTTATTAATGGAATGGCTACCTCCAAACTCGTAATGAGGCCCTACGAGTCTGCCTGCAGGGACCGCAACGGCCCCTGCAGGCAGACTTTTCACAGAAGCACCGGCACTGTTAGCAACAGTGCCAGTGCTTCCGTCGCCCCACTCCCATGGAGTCCTTTCGGACTCCACGGGAATAGGGAGTTACCGAATCTGCCGCCTGACTTCCTGCAGCGCCGGGACTTGTAATGTCCCGTTGGAACCAGGAAGTCAAGCGGCGGATTCAGTGTTTCCGGGTCAGCAGATTGCCGACCTCGGAATGAGGCCCATGGAGTCCAGGCCCTGCCAAAGTGACTGAGCTCCCTGGTAGGGAGAGCCAGTCACTCGCTTGAAAGACATACACACCGGTCCGTGTGGTCCTGCACCCATATTACCTTTGAGTGGAGAGGATTTTTTAGCCCCTCTCCCTGAGCTACTGGTAGAGGGTCCAAGAGTGGAGTCACACAATGGGGGAACCAAGCCTGGGGTTGTGCAGTCACACACTACCTGATACCTCTGTCTGACATCAGATGCAAACGCTGCAGCAAGTCTGGAACTCTGTCAGGGAGTGCCTGGTATATAAAGGTGCTTCCTGTCTGGGCTGACCCTTTATCGTTATCCCTGGTTACCAGCCCCACCCATAATCTCCCTGATCTGTCACCTAGAGTAGCAGGGCTGTCCTTGACATATAAGGAGATGTTGCAACCCTTAGGCAATACCCGTCACACAGTATTGGGAGAAAACTCTTTCTGAACCAAGCCGCCCACTGTCCCACACTTTTACATAATGCATTGTGCATAAATACAAAGTGGACAGAAAACTGCCTGACAGCCCCCCGTTGAAACATGATATGGGCTACACTTGCATGTTGTATTCCTATTCTGGTCCCATTCATGTGATGTTGCATGTGCATGTTCAACATTCTTCCTAGAGTACATTTTTCCTTAAAGAGAATCCGTGAGAGGCACCGAGACAGGCAGTCTGTCTATTTATTTTGTCCATTCTCTGTCCTTACGTAAGGTGTTTCTCCCAAAGGCGTCTGAAAAGTGTTGTGTGCTGCAACCTGTAGGAGTCTCGAGAAAGGGATAATCACACATGTGCAAACTTATATCCCAGGTGGCATTGAGTGAGCTCTCTCATGAGGACCATTATCCACCCTCTGAGAGAACAGTTAGTTCTGGGCAGTAAGGCCCACTCCTATGGGATATGTTAGACCTGGTTTCTAGCCATGGTTAAGGTGCACCTTGTGTAAATAAATAGTCACAGATTTATCTTCAGTTGGCCAGCTTGACAGCTTTCTTTATATATGCCAGACATGGTTCAAATTAATATTGTTACATGAAGCAGTGCATAACATCCAGGGTAAATCCATCAGTTCCTATCTGTTACATAAGTGGTTGAGTATCATACATTGGGTCACCTGGGGGTGATTCAATTCAGTTCTGCTAAATAAATAATAGAATTTTAACACTTGCATCAATGGTAAGCGTTTAAGTTCACATTTGTTACATAAATGGTTGAATATCATAAATTGGGTCACCTGGGAGTGATTCAAGTCACCTCTGGTAAATAATCAACTATTAACACTTGGATAGGGAGGATCCCTGGCTCCACCCTTCATGCCCGTTTCCACTTAAACTGATTCTCACCCCTTCCTCTGTGAAAAGTAAGAACAAAAGACTACACCTTAGTGAATAAGCGACCACACTTACAGATGCTTTCAGGCCTCTACAGCAACCCCTGTGGAGAACTAGGGGGCATGTGCCTCCTCCCCTCACTTTATTTGGTCTGTTCGGTATAGTTTACTATCTCCTCTCCCTTCCTCTACGGAAGAGGGTACGCTCGAGGCAGCCCACCTGTGCGTTACCAGCGAGTAAGTATACCTCTACACAGTTTGATATTGTATGTTCGTTCCCCTTCACTTTGACAGACAAAAATGTACACTTGCCACAGCCCGCAAGTTGCGTTGCCAGAGCGTAAGTATACCTCTACAGAGTTCGATATTGTACGTTCATTCCCCTTCACATTGACAGAAAAAATGTACACTTGACACAACCAGCCTTTGCGTTGCCGGAGAGTAAGTATCCGTCTACACAGTTCGATATTGTGCATTCATTCACTTTCACTTCGACAGAAAAAATGTACACTTGACACAGTCCACCTGAACGTTGCCAGAGCGTAAGTATACCTCTACACAGTTAGATATTCTACATTCGATCCCCTTCACTTTGACAGAAAAACTGTACACTTGACACAACCCGCCTGTACGTTGCCAGTGAGTAAGTATACCTCTACACAGTTCGATATTGTGTGCTCGTTCACCTTCACTTTGACAGAAAAAATGCACACTTGGCACAGCCTGGATGTGCGTTTCGGGCGAGTAAGTATACCTCTACACAGTTCGATATTTTCTGATCCTCTCCCTGACATTCTACCTCCTACCTCAGAGACTGCAAAGCACGCAGTTATGTGTGCCGGTGCCAGGGCTCGGCTCTAGCAGAGCAGCGGCAGCAGTGGAGGAGCACTCCTTCCGACCTTACTCCATACGTCTCCAGCTGGGCCCAAAACTCTCGCCCCAGGGGTGGGGAGAGTAACTCAGGTGGCCTGGAACACGGACGGCCTCAGGGGATGTCTCTTCCAGCAACCGAGAGCCGGTCTGCTCTCTCTTGATCCCCGGAATCCCCTTTTGCACCACACCGGGATACATTTTATACAATTACGCCCAGCCCATCAGTCGCTACACTGCAGGGGCCTCCTGACAGAAATAATTCTCAAAACTCCTCAGCCTCATACACGCTCCCCTTGTTGGCAGAGCAGACCAAGTCCCCAGAGAGGTTTCCCTATGATCATCGCTACGGAAAGCAAGAAAGTCCCGTATAAAGCAAAAAACATGGAACCCTGCTACTTTTACATATAAAAACACATGAAATGCTGGTTTACACTTGGAACCATGATACATTTACATATAAAACCACATGAAATGCTGGTTTACACTTATACCGGAACTAGAATGCTGGCAGCAAAAGCGCTGTCCATAACATTCCCGTCTACATGCTGGCAGCAAAAACGCTGTCCATAACATTCCCGTCTACATGCTGGCAGCAAAAACGCTGTCCATAACATTCCCGTCTACATGCTGGCAGCAAAAGCGCTGTCCATAACATTCCCGTCTACATGCTGGCAGCAAAAGCGCTGTCCATAACATTCCCGTCTACATGCTGGCATCAAAAGCGCTGTCCATAACATTCCCGTCTACATGCTGGCAGCAAAAGCGCTGTCCATAACATTCCCGTCTACATGCTGGCAGGAAAAACGCTGTCCATAACATTCCCGTCTACATGCTGGCAGCAAAAACGCCAATAGTTTGGACTTTTGCAGTTGTTCAGTGCACTTTACATTAATAGGTGTACGATTGTGTTGCCCCCATAAATAACGAGCCATCATAAAAACCTGCAAGCTAGAGAGGCTGTCATCGCGTGACTTTTCTTAGGTTAGTTGTTAGCCTCTACATGCTGATAAAATACTTGTAACATTTGGAATGGGCAGCTGAGGCACAAAGCCTGCATCTTAGACAGCTTGTTACAAAGGTCGATGAAATGCTTGTGATCTCTGTACCATCCAGCAGGGCAGCATCAATAATATTAAAAAACACCTTCAAGTACCAAACACAGAGGGCCATGAACCATGTTTTACAGTATTCTAACAAAAGAGTACAACCAACCATGAAATATGGGACCATGTGTGGGCATGTACTGCGTGACAGTATTGTTCGGAGCTAGACAAGATTATTGTGTTGTACCAAGACCCAGTACCAGTTTACCTGTCATGTTCAGGCAAAAAAGGCATCAAGGTTAGACTTGTCGGCAGCGTTCTAACTCTAGACTATAACACATTCCTTTCCCCCCTGCAGAAAGCGGCTGAAGTGTCAGACCATACCCTGAAATGCTTTGCATTATTTCTAGGAAACCTTTCAACAGAAATCCAACTGGGCCCATTCACCATCCCCCTGCTTCTCTCCAACTGCAAGGTCCTCCAAGGCTATGCCCTCTCGCCTCTCCCTTGCAACCTCTACAGCAAGCCACTTCATGACCTGCTTGAGAGTCACGGCATTGGCTTCAGCTGCTATGGCGATGACTCACAACCCTACATAAAACTATAATTGGACAATCACACCAACAAATCCAAACATTCATGCATCCTTGATAGCATTCAAGATAGGATGTCCCACAACTGGTTGGGCCTTAACCAGCGAAAAACCTAACTTATGCTGGTGCAGGCTTAACCTGAATGTTCCAAACTAACCTCTTTTTTCACCATCAATAATCTCCCGGTCATTTTACCTCCCGATGTAAAAACGCATGGATTCTATTTCGACCCTCAGATGACATGTGGGGCCCAGAATTTTGTCTCTCTTTCGAAAAGTTATCATCTGACTATTAAGTTAGCTAAACAGAATTTCTTCACACACAAGGTTGTTGTTTGATTGCTCTCAACCAATCAAAGGAGCTATTTGCTGTTGTCAAATCTTTTTCACCCACTGTTACTTCTTCTCAGTCGCACTGTGATGCTTTAGCTGAGTTTTTTCATTCTAAGATTGAAAATATACATCATCACATTCACCTTTGCCATTCTGGCTGCGGGTTGATTGCTGATAACTGCAATCAGCAATTAGCCCCCGGCTGGTCCACCTCTCCAGTATTTACTGATGATGCCGAGCTCACAACTATTTCTCAATTCAAATCTGCAGCCCCCTCTGATCCTGTTCCATTATTTGTTTTGCAGGACCTTCTGCCTACACTTATTCCCTTGGTTACTCAGGCTGTTAATCTATCTTGCCGCTCAGGATTTATTCCTAGAGAATTTAAGCGGGCCATTATGGTCCCTCTCTTAAAGAAACGTCACTGGATGCCTCTGTTCTGTCTAACGTCCGCCCTATTTCTTTACTTCCCTTTTTTATGAAACTTCTTGAGGCGTTAATATCTACACTTTTTTCTGTCTTTCTTGAATGTTTTTCTGTGCTTGACCCCTTTCAGTCTGGGTTCCACCACGGGAAAGGAACAAAGAGTGTCTTGGTATCGTAATGATGATATGGCCAGGCTGGTTGATGGAGGGGAGTGGTGGCCCTAATTTTGCTCAATCTATCAGCAGCCTTCGACACCGCCGACCACCCCGAACTCCCATCACGCCTGGCCTCTATTGGCCTCTCAGGTCCAGTCCAGGCATGTTCACCTCATTCTTGACTAATAAAGGCCAATCACAAGCTTTTCTTCCTTTTCTCTCTTCTCCATATTCGCTTTCTTGTGGTGTCCCACAGGGCTCCGCCTTGTCACCAATGTTATTTAACATCTACGTTCAGCCGCTGGTTGGCCTCATCCACTCACAAGGCTTCAGGTGTTACTCATACGCAGATGATTCTGAAATCCTGGTCCGTTTAGACCTGGCCCGGGGCATGGTGTCATCTCGCCTCTGTGACTGCTGTCAGTGAGTGGATGAGTGCCAACTGGCTTAAGCTTATCTGGGACAAGACGGAGGTCCTGATGGTGGGCACTTCCTCCAAATCTGGTTCATGGTCTTCGTTCCGGCCATCTTCACTGGGTGATTATCCTATTCCAGTTACGGTAGTAAAAAATCTTGGTGTCTATCTTTCTGCTTCATTGTCTATGGCTTCCCATGTGAATGCAGTATGTCAAACGGGGCACTTTCTATTGAGGGTTCTGCATAAGGTTTTGCCCTTTCTCCCTGCCTCCCTTCGACCTCCAGTAGTTGCTTCCCTTATTTCCAGCAGGATAGACTACTGTAACGCTTTGTACTTGGCGCCGCCCTCCAGCTTGATCCACCACCTTCAGTTGTTGCAGAACCTTGCTGCTCAGACAGCCACAGCCACTCCCTCCGGTTCCAGTGTTGCGTTCTTTGCATTAGCTCCCAGTTAAACATAGGACAGTTTTCAAATCACTCTGTCTGGTTCACTGGGCTTACTATTAGGTCGGTGCTGACTTCTGTGAGAAAGCAAAGGGTGTCTCAGCCGCTGGTCCTCGGAGATCTCTCTCTTAGGTGGCCAGAGCACAGCCATTGCCTTTGGATCCAGGCCCTGGGGGTGGACCAGTGCGGGAGGATCACCTGGGTGTGGGAGTGGGGAGTGGGAGTGGAACACCTGATGGCGAGATGCAGTATCCCTTTACTTCTAACACCTTTAACCCAACCTACCAGGTAGGATACCGGGGGACTTTAACTCCCTATTTTGAGTTGGTGTATAAAAGGGGTCCGAGCCCGGCTGAGGGAGACCCAGGGTGCACAGTGCACCCGAGACTTTGTAAGTGTGAGACTCCTGAAGAGAAAGGAACTTTGATGTTGTGTTTTGTATCAAAGCATTGTATGAAAGGTAGACTTTTGAACAGAAAGAAATTTTGTCGCAGAAGGCCCTGGTTTATATTGTCAACTGCATCCTTGTGCTGGAGAAGCCAGAGTCTGTGCTAAGCTCGAGTGTGTCACTTTGCCCCATGCTGAAAACTTGGAGAAGGGTAGCTAATTGGCTGGCTGTCCTGACATATTGTTTCTTGAACACTGTTTCCTTTACATACATCATTTTCCCACACCATGTGTATTTGAAGTAGGGATTGGGAATAGGTTTATTAGTATAGACCCTTTTTATTTTGACAAGACTCCACTAGGACTGTGTTATTTTTACTTTGATGGTTGTAGCTTTCTCCCATCCTTAGATTTAGTGTTAGATAGGCATTCATCCAACCCATTGAAGTTCAATAAACACCTTTGAACTGTGATCACTTGTGTCTGCCTTCACTGTTTGATACCATGCCTCCCTCACACTTCCTTAGGGAGGCATTACAACCTTACATTCCTTGTTGGACACTTCACTCTGTCAACAATCGTTTGGTTGTGGTTCCTATATTTCATCTCCGAAGAGTCGGTGGTCGGGTTTTCATTGTCAGACATACATTGTCTATGGGGGAAGGGCACTCCTTGGCTCTAACCGCAGCCATAGCCTGGAACTCCCTCTCCAGCCATCTTCACAAGGAAGCCAACTATCTTAAATTCAGATCCACATTAAAACCTACTTGTTCTAGATCTCCCACCAAGATGTCACCCTTCACAACACGAGCGCCATTATGCCCAAGGGCTTTGGTGCTTAAACAAATGACTCAATACCAAGGTTCAAAGAAAAATGCTTGTTCCAACTGATGTAAGGGAAATACAATCATGTGAGGGCTAAATGCCCCTTTGTGTTTCAAACCATTTGAGCAGCATTCATGCCTTACCATTTACTTCTGGGTAGCCGGTAGCTAAGGCTCTTCTCATTACTTGCCTAGAGGTTTCACACCTGATAACAGAGCTTAAATTCCATGCATACATAGAACCCAGCAAGCAAGTAAGGCCCTCAGTCTTAACATGTAGAAATACCACATGCAGATTCATATGCCTGGTTTGGGGGGGCAGCATTATAGAGCAACATCCTCATACATCAGCATCAGCTCCTTACCCACTTTCCATGCATCTTTAATTCTTTCTTATCCTACGCTTGCATCCTTTCCACTCATACGTGCACCACACTGCCCTGTGAGGGGAAGATAAAGAGATAGCAAGCAAGAGAGAAAGCAAGACAGAGACAGAGGAAGATAAAGAGGGACATGTGGAGGGGAAACGAAAAAGATAGATGAAGCAATGCAGATGGGGGACCAGAGAGAGGGAGGCGGTTACTGACCGATGGACTACACCTGAGAAAGTCTGATTGGGTATCAAAGACTATTACAAATGAGAAGGGCTGTGATGAAGGAGAAGGAGTGTGCCAAAGGAAAAGGACTGTTACATAGATGAGGAACTGTGATGTAGAAAAGGGGCTGTGACAAAGGAGAAGGACTTTGATGAAGGTGAAGTACTGTGATGGAGGATTTTATTGAAGGAGAAGGACTCTGTCAAAAGAAGAGGAATAGAATCAAAGAGAAGGATTGATGAAGCACTGTGATGAAGGAAAAGGCCTATAGTGGAAAGCTGTGAGAAAGAAGAAGGACTGTGATGAAGGACAAAGACTGATGATGGGCTGTGACACAAGAGTGAAAATAATGAAGGTGAAGGAATGTAACAAATATGAGGGACTAGTATAAAGGACTAAGAGAAATAAGAACTGACAAAGAAGAGTGACTGTGACAAAGGACTATGATGAAGAAAGACTGTGATAAAGGACCTCAAAGAAAGTGAAGGATTATGATGAAGGACTGTGACAAAGAAGCAGGACTCACAAAGGACTTGGATGAAGGAGAAAGTCTGATGAAAAGAGAGGTTGTGTTGAAGCACAAGGGATGTGACAAAGGGTTGTGATGAAGAAGGACTGACAAAGGAGAACTGTAACAAAGAATAAGCACTATGACTAAGGACTGTGATGAAGGGAAAGGACTGTGATAACTGACTTAAGCGAGGTAGCACTCTATGGGATGGATGCGGCTGCAGATCTTACTATTACACCAATAATAAGACCGACTCAGCAAGTTGGCAAAACATAACTGCCTTTAATTGCAATTGGCTAAAACAGGGTGTCCAACGGGCGTCAACAGATGTCCCACAGCATAAGTCTCAATGCATTTCATAAAAAAACATTACTTTTATGGCAAAAGTTTATCATACGTGACGTCATACTATGTGGCAAGATAAGAACACCTATGTGAGAGTGTGGTTGGTCTTCGGGGAACATCTAGGTATACTTTCTATGGGGGTATCATTGTGATTGGATCTCTAAGGTCAGGTGGACAGCTATGCCCATCCCTAGTGCAAGTCATCTGTGCTGTCATGAAATACACAATGTTTCATTGGCTTCCAAACTAAAGGGCTCTTTACTATGTGGCCCTCTACAATTGGTTGGCACACTTTTACCCTTCTGGAATATTCCACTCGCTAGCAGCATGCAAGCTGGTACCCAAGATGCTGGAGGGTTAGACTTGACCATGCCTCCCTACCCAATAAGCCCAACATTCATCATCACTCCTGCTGTCTGCCAGTCAATTAGTCTTTGGACTCGGCCTTGCAAAGTATCACTGCGCCTGAGAATAGAAGGGAGTATGAGCATGGTCTTATCTTCAATTCTCAGTGTAGGTTTCCCAAAGTCTATTTTCATCTTGACCATGTGACAGGAGACCATGTTTTGAGCTCCTTCTTCGCATTTAACAGTATTCGATGAATAAAACCTGCCACTTCTAGTGTTTTTCCATTACACCTCCACAGGAGCTCGCCTCGCTTCTCATGTTCATTGTATCTTCTTGAATAGATAACCAGTTTCTTGGCTGTCCCAACCCTTGACACTGGGCCAGATAACCATTCCAAAATCTTCCCTTGTCCTCAGCTGCTTTCTTTTACTGCACCACACTTACAGCCCTTCTGTTCATTGGGTCCTAGTTTGCTAAAATGTGTCGTGGAACATCCAGATTCTATACACATATATATATAATGGTGGCGCTGCCTGCAGCCCATTCACTACGTTTAGCCAGCCTTATGATTATTTCGTCTACTTGCGTTTCAGCATCTGTACAATTCTAAAACAACTTTGCATTTTCTTCAGTGCTTTCTGCACGTGCAAGCTTCCTTTTGCTCGTGAAATGTTGCTCAATTCTTTACTTCGCCATCAGATTCTATAAGGTCTATATACTCTCTTCATTGGCATTTCTTCTGTGTGTGTCATTTGAGCTTCATGTGACTCACCAGTCTTCTCGTTCACTCATTTTCACACTTCTTCCGGAATCTCCTTTAAAAGACTGTCATTTCTCCACGGGTATATCATATAGGGCTTTCTGAATGGATACCTTGTTTCAAGGACTTTTTGCGGTATAGGGACCATTACTGGCATTGTGCATTTCGCATTTTCCAGTTTCCATCATATAGGCAATATGGAGGTGGGACTTCCGGTAGAGGCACTTGGCTCCTCCTCTACACTGGCATGAAGGAAAAGGATGCACAAAGGACCAGGATGAAGAAGAAAGACTGATGAATGAGAGACTGTGACAAGGGAGGACTATGGGCCTCGTTACACGGACGGCGGTGGACCAAGGTGCTATTAGCACCTTGGTCCATGCCGGTAAAATACCGGTACTGCCTTGGTGGAAAGGGGAATTACCACCCTATTCCAAGGTTGGTGGGGCGGTAATTCCCCCTTCCCCCATTGCCCTTCCCCATTCCCATTATGCCCTATAGGGCATAATGGGAATGGGGAAGGTGCTAATTACGGCACCGCAAATTGCGGTACCATAATTAGCTCCCTGGTCCCTTTGCGGGTTAATTTTTAACGCCTGCAAAAAGCAGGCGTTAAAGTCTCCAACCCGCAAAGGGACCTCGTAGTAAGGCGGTAAGATTTCCTCCTATTGTCCTACTCATTTACTTCGATGTGTGTGTTAAAATATTTTGACGGTTCCCTCTTCCGATTTTGTACATCGTAGAGACTGACATTTTTCCATCTGTGAACCTCGAGCCTAGAAGTCATTGCCTCCCGATCTTCGGAAACCTAACTCCATGTCACTATTTAGGAAGAAGCTTAAAACTGATCTCTTCCAATACTATTGCCTCACTTTACAAATATTCTCTATTTTCTCCTCTGCCCGCCTTATTGTTAACATCTGTGCCTAGATGCAGTTTCTGCCTGGTTCCTCTGAGGACAGTGCTTTATAAATAATTAAATCAAATCAAATCATGCATTAAGTACTGCGGGCACAATTGGAACAAATGCCAATCAAGAAGGAGGACCTAGTAACTCCCAAACACTAGAATCACAGGATCCACTGAGCCATCTCAAGTCTAGACATGTGGACATGTGTTCAAAATACACTACATCAGATGCTCACCTAAAAGGTTTCCATAGTTTCTGCAGCAAGGCAAATGACAGATTTGATTCCCTAAAACAGGACGTTGGTTCTATAAAGTCTGGTCAAGAAAATTGTGGATGACCAAAGCAATGTTTGTGTCTAAACAAACGCCAGGACTGAAAGGCTCCATGGCATATTCTCTCCTGTACCACTATGTTTTCAAAAGGACGTGGGAACACAGCATCAAGGCCTACATGTATATCTCTTGGTGCTTCATCATTGCATAGAAAGAAGGAATTCATCCAGGCTCCCTATATGGATCTTGCGACTGCTTTCGACTCAAGCAAAGTTATGGTGGTTGGCTTTATACAAAATGGTGGTCGCCTGGAGTATTTTAAAAATATTAATTAAAATTCAAGAAAATAACTGGGGAGTGGTGCGATATAGTTTGGATGGTCAGACTACTGACACCTTTCCTGCGCGCTGTGGAGTAAGAAAGGGTTGTGTTCTGGCACCTATTTTATTTAACGTATTCATGAATGATCTATAGGAAGATTTACGTGCAGCCCGGGCTGACACTCCCAGAATTGGACGGTTTCCTGTTCCTCTGCCAGCCTAGGCCGAGGATTACCTATCGCTGGTTAGGACTCCAAATTATCTACAGATATTATTGGACACATAAACTTCATATACAAAGACATTGGAGCTAAAGATGAATGCGAGTAAATCAGCGATTATGGCATTTACGCTAAAGAAACAAAGTAGACCCACAAGATCCTTTTATAACGATGGAACATTTATCCATCGATTGATACGTTTGAATATCTGGGAATGCGATATGATCCTCGTTTATCCAATTTACGTCACCTGCCAAAGCAAAGAGCGCAAAACGAATCAGGCAATTGGTGACACATTTACATTTTGTAATAAATTAACAGTACAGCCAGTAAATCATATCCTCAAGATTTATGAGGCGAAGGCCTGTCCCATAACATCATAATCACTTCTGTCTGGGGTCTTACTAATGCACACATGATCCAAGTTATACACAATATATTGTGCAAGTGTCTTACAGGACTACCAACCTCTGCCCCAAACTGTGGGGTGCATTTGGAACTTGGTCTTGATTGCATAGAGGACTGCATCCATATTGCCCCGATAGCCATGTTTTTTAAAATATTGTAACAGTGATAATGCTTGGCTAGCCCAATTTTTTGTTAAATCACTTTGGGTAGCAGATTTTGCTTTTAAGACACCATGGCTGGCATATGTGGATAAGCTGCTGATTTCTTTAAATGCACACTACATAATGTACTATCGGCAAACTGTGGAAAGCCAGTGTGGGTAAAATAGAATCAGTAATCAAGGATAAATTCATGAAGTCTCGGGAAGCAATCAAATTCTCTATAATGGCAAACAGACGCCTTCCGTATTAACGGTCTACCGCTCAACACAGTATGTGCAAAATGGTACGGCTACTCTATTTTGTTGGGCCATCGTCCTCTTTGTATAACTGAAATTGAATGACTTCAACACTTTTTTCATTTTTGCCTCTTGGATAAAGTCCCAAGAAAGACATTTCCAATTTTGTGCAAAAGAAATTTTAACCAGTGTCATCCCTAATTGGTGTTTTTAATGTCTGTAATGTCTCCCAGTTACGGCTGGGTTGTTCTGCCCATTTCAAATCAATCAATCAATAAAACTTTATTCATCGATAGCGATATCGATTATGTACACATTAGAACAAGGCGGGTTTCAAAAGATCAGAATACATATATATAATAAAACAACATAAAAACAAATGCAATCAATCCAAAAAAAAAACAATAAGTAGAAGCACACCGGCCCTGATGGCTGAATCGGTGGGTCCTTAGAGCCCAGGAATGCCTAACATGGTTAAAAAGCATGTGAAAACGTAAGGCACCTTATAAAGTACCACGATTAGATAAAACGTCAACTAGATAAAAGAAAATAGAAAGATATATCTCAAGCATTTGACTATCAAGGTCAGCAGCCATTAGATATATAAACTGTCTAGTGCTTTTTAATATGCTGCACTTAATCTCTGAAGAAATTTGAAAATCTGTATCGATGGAAAATAGGGTGTTTAATTATCTGCAATATTTATTGAAATTGACTTATATATTGTTGGATCTTGCATACTTTTATGGTAAAATTATATTAACGAAATAAAGTTTTGAATTAACTGATTGATTGATTGATTGATTGAAAGGCTCTAGCATGTTATAGAGTATAGCATCCGCATCACCTAATGCATTAATTGTCGACCTCCTTAAGGCAACCCCGTTAAAAGGGGAGAGCTCACTTGACTTTGACAATGAGATTCAGAGACACCATTGAACACCTCTCAGAACTAGTATTCAAGGAGGATGGAAAAGAACCAGAAACATGTTCATAAATATTGTTAGCTTCAATGCAAAGGGAAAAAGTCTGCTTAGGCTGCCTGACGGATGAGACCTCTTGCTCAGATTATATCGGTCAATAATGCGGTCATTTGAGCCCCTTAATTCGTTTACATTTTGTTTGCACCACATTTGGGTTGGGCAGTTCAAAAAAGAATAAAGGGGTAAAAATTAAAGTTTTGCAAGGAAACCCTGAAATGTATGGCTCACATTGGAAGACTGAATAACTGCAGGGCCAACGGGGAGATAGGAGAGGAGGGGGTGCAGAGGAGTACACTGCCTCAGGCCAAGATTTCTTGGTTCCATGTAATAATGTCCCCGCAAATATGTCTCCTGACCAAAAAGTCACCGTTTTTTGTGGAGACATTATTACATTGAGCATGTGGGGGACACACCCGCAACCCCCGAATTATTTTCTTTTACAAGTGGTGCAGGGGACATCCCTGCAACCCGTCTCCATACGTAATGTCACCATATATAATGTTGCCAATGGCTTTTCCCGGGGACATTATGTATGGGGATATTATTCCCTGGTACTGATTTCTTTCAGAGGACCAAACTGTAAGTGCACGTGATTGCCGTTATCTATGAGTGTTCCCTAATGCTGTTTTCTTCGTTGGGAGTGTTCAGTATATTGCGCTGCTACTGCCTGCAAGATTGGCACTTGGTATTCCATCAGTGTGGCGGCAAGTGGACAGATGAGCAATTGTGGGTAGTGTGGAGCAGGGGCAGGTAAGCTATCTGTGAGCTTGGAGACTGGCCTGGCCCCAAGTAATAATGGTGTCCGAGGCTGTGGGGGGAGGAATTTCACAGTTCCCGGGACCAATGCATTGCATAAACAGTGATATCATGAGACAAGTAGATGATTCGGCCACCTGGCGACCAGCACTTAGCCTGAACCCGAATAGGTCTGCCAAAAGCCTTAGGAGCTGTCAGTCACCAGGTGGCCCTTTAAGCCAGGCATTCCAGCATTCCCCAGCTCTTGGAAAATGTGGCATCATCCTTCTCCTCACTTGAACCTTGATCTAATGCCCAAAAGCTGTCACAGAAAAGCACTTTGATTGTTACTCAATTTCACTTTGAAATCCCCTCTCTTAGAAAACTCTTAATTTCTTTATTTGGCGTTGTGTATCATCTAACTTATTTTGAATAATCACAGCTTCCAGTTTGTGTGTGTAGCCCTCATGATATATGCATGCTGGACTGTGTCACTATTTTTTAAGATGTTATTTTAAATATTTGTAGACAAGTTACACAACATGAAGAACACATTTAAACAACTTAAAGGTGTTCTTAATTACAACACAAACTCAGTCACTACACTAGCCTTAGATTTAAGGGACAGGGACCGTAGTTGGTTAAATGTGTTCTTTGATCCCAGATTGTGTCATTGTGTGGCAGCATGAACAGTGAAACGCAGGGACTGTCGATAGGTATTACACCTGAAATGTGTAGCAGCCATAAAAGTGGGGACACACATAGAAGCTTGGCTCTTTTGCAATTGAAAAGGCTGGAAACCCAAGGCAAGCTTGTTAGCGTTGTACATTTTTGGTGGTAGCACAATTACCACCACTTTTACAGCACTGCCGGCCTAGAAATTAAAGTACTATGAGCAGAATTACCTCCCACTGTAAATCCTCCACATCCCCACTAGAGTCCTCAAAACTTTAGAAAATAGGGATTAACACTGCCACAAAGGGCCCAAAAAATCTTTTCCCATGACTAAAACAAGTGAATTTAATTAGAGTAGAGACAAGAAAGATCTTAAATGTGCACATGATATTCAACACACATAATCCACGTGTACATCCATGACTCTGTCAAAAATGGTTGCAATTTTAAAGGTAAAGAGTTATCATTAGGGGTGGACCAAATAATAAAATTAGTATTCGGCCGAATACTGAATAGTTGGCCCGAGTATTCGGCCGAAGCCTAATACTTGGGCAGAATAGTTAATTGCCATAATGTGCCTCCAGCTGTATATTAAATATTAATATACTGATGGAAGCACGTTATGGAAATGGTGCAGGGCTTTCTTATGGGTACATGAACAATTTCCTTTTGGTACATGAACATTTTCTGATCAGTTTAATTATTAAACCAATCAGAAAATGAAATGTTCATGTACCAATAAGAAAATGCTGTGCCATCCCCATAACGTGTCTCCAGCACTGGAGGCACGTTATGGAAATGGTGCAGCCTTCTTATATGGCTACATTAATATTTTCGGATTGTTTTAGTAATTAAGCTGATCTTTGGAGATGCTCGATGAGCAATTGCTATGTGGAGGAAGAGGGGAGTCTCTAGCAGCCAATAAGCTATGTGTTTGTTGGCTGCTGCAGCCTTCCCCTGGCAGGGCCACTCTCTGTGATTGGCTATCATCACTCATGATCTGGCTCTTACTCTGCCAACTCAAAGGCTATTTCTGCTATCTACTCTGTCATTCATTCTTGGATGAGTCAGAACTCCATGGCCTTGAACGCTGACAAAAGCGAGATCCTTATAGCGGCCTCCAGTCACATGCTAAAGAATCTTTCAGCGGACTACGCATTATTTTCGATCGCCAGTGTGTCCATCCCAGTTGCTTAATGCGTAAAGACGCTCGGTGTCACTATTGACGCTGAACTTTCTATGAGCTCTCATGTGGCTAAAACTCGCACCACACGTGGCTGGATTAATAAGCAACTCTATCACTGCGCCCTTTCCTATTTGTCAACAATATGTCTCTCCTTGTTCCCGCCCTTATCAACTCAAGGCTTGACTATTGTAACAGTCTTTTGGCAGGCCCATCTTTGGCCAACACTGCTGCCCTTCAGATCACTCAAAACGGCGCAGTTAGAGCTGTGCTTGGCTTGTCAAGGTGGCACTCCATCACCGAAGCCCAGAGAAAACTGCATTGGCTACCTATCAGGCACAGGGTCTCTTTCAAGATACTCACACTTACGTTCAAATGCCTGAACGCCACCGCACCCAGCTATCTCACAGATTGTATTCAACGATACGTCCCAGGGCGATCGCTCAGGTCAATAGAACAGGCCAGGCTCTGCCAGCCTTGATTTCGTCTTGCCAAATTTGCAAAAACAAATTTCAATGTCATCGCTCCAGTCTTGTGGACTTCTCTAGCTCTCTACCTTAAGTCCTCCACTTCCCTGGTCGACTTTAAAAAGAATATGAAGACCTTCCTCTTCACTACTCCCTACTTCTGCTCTTTTCTGATCCCAATTTCTTTGCTCGTATCTGATTGTTCGCATTGTTTGTTTTATGTGCGCCATGAGGCCTGCGGGCGATTTGGCGCTCTATTAAGAATTAAAATAAATAAATAAAATAAGTAAATGATATGACAAGATAGAATATGGCATTTATAACATGCCTATACACAAGTGTTTCAAGGCGTGAAGACACAGAGAGATGATAGCTAATCACAGAAAGTGGACTTTTGATTCGAGGGAGTATTCAAAAAGGTATTTGAATACCTAGATTTTCAAAATTTCAGCCGAATACTCACTCGAAGCTGAAATTCGGTACACCCTTTGTTACCACGCATAAGAGTGTGTGGGAGAAAGGGTGCAGGGATCCATGCCAAGCGCCACAGATACAAACTGTAAAATCAGTAAAAGTGAAGACATGAAAGCAATATATCAAGTATTTTCTATGAGAGGAATACATTTCATAGTGACATGATTTTTGTAATATTTTTCCAGTTAGCAAGTCTGCACTTTAATATTTTTTCATGAGATGGCCACATGCGCCAAGAGAAAAGAACCAGGATATTGCTCATGCGTTTTTCTACTTTGAATGTAGAAAACTAGATTGGAACAATATTCCCTTTTGACTCATCAGCCACAATCGGAGGTGACTTGCTGTCTCCCAGAAGTCCCCGGTTGCCAGCGATCCAGGGTTACAGCACTGCACAGCCAGCCCGTCAGTGTTTTCTGTGTTTCTGTAGGCACAAAAAACGGGGTACTGAACAATCATTCATGAAAGTGTAATTGGTAATTAAGCAATATAACCTGAGGGGGGGGGCATTACCCGTAAGGTAATGCCCCGGGGCGTCAGTTACATGCCCCCCTCCAAGAGTTAAATTGCTATTAGTACCCCAGCATGCTGTACTGCAACACTAATGGTGTATTTTTCTCAAGTTTAGAAATGGCGTGTTAACAAATTCTCAACTCGAGAAAAACTACAAAAAAAAGATCCTCTTTCCATGGCGGTCATTCGGAGTCAGAGATGCACTGGAAACACTACTGTTCCCGGCATCGACGAGGAACAAGGAAGCAAAAGGTAAGTGGGGAGGGGATGAGGTGGGCTGGGGCCTAAATATGTGGAATGGGGGTGGGGAGAAGGGGACACAGGGGTTCTGGAGAGAGCACTTACCTGATTCCCGGTGAGGGAAGATAGCAGACTCCCGCTCTGAGGCGGCTCAGACCAGGGTCTAGACTGTGTGGTAAAGACCCCCTTCTGAGCCTCTTCATTGGCTAGGAGGCCGCCACACCCCCCTCACCGGGCACTAATGATCAATAAACTCCTGAGTTTGCTAATTGGGGAGAAGCAAGGGAGAAAGGGACAGTTGTGTAGCCAGGAGAGTGGTGGAAAATGTCTCCTGGGCATCCACTTTGGCTGCTCATGACTTTGGACAAATTAGAACTGCGATGTAGCGCTTTGCATGTGCAGATTAAGGCATCGTTAAATGCATTCTGCATTCAGTTATGGTTGTGACTGTCTTTTTTTCAGCACAGTGGTCACTGTGTTAATGCACTGGAATGAAATATATGTTTAGTTGTCTGTCATGCAGCTAAACGGAATGGAATTCGTTCTCTTTTAATACATAGGTCTATTTAAATGGTAATGAAAAAGTGGTCTCATCAGCTCGTAGCAACATCCAAACCGGAAACTGTTGAGGAGCCGAGTGCTGTGGTACCAAAGTCTGCACATAACACAGCGCTCTAGCCTTCTGGGAACTGTAGTGCGGGTGGGTATCTCATCCGTGCACAGCCGACCCAGCCGCAACCATCCGTAGTTGCACGGGTATGTAGCACGACTAAGGATATATGGCCGTATGGGGTTACTTTCCTGGCATCCTGCAGCCCATTTCTCCAGACAGATACATTGCCATATCAAATCCAGTCATAGGGGGGTGGAAAGGGGCTTCACCAGGAATGTTCTAAATATATAGGGGGTGGAAAGGGGCTTCCCCAAGAAGGACCTAAATCGGGATTTCTGAATTTGGCCCTCATGAAGTATGATATTTCACCTACATCTCCGATGTTCAGTGGGAGTCGGCTGTTTGAGGTCCAGGCAAGAAGTGCTCAGAGGAGGCTGTGGCATCAGGACCAGTGCCAATTTGTTTGATGGTGAGGATGAACTTGGATTGACTGTGGGTACCTGTGATAAATCTCTTGATGTCGTCACTTCTCCCCCAGAGGGGGACCCTTCACATGGGCCCAGGGAGGTAAGGCCGCTACCCGATAGTCCCCCTGGGGGTAGCTCTCAGCACGAGGATCCTATGGGAGTGGACCCCATCTGCGGGGGAAGGGAAGAATATCAAGGGAGAACGCGGTACAACAACTACCACTCTAACCCCAACACATCCCCCACACTGTTAGGGCCAAAACACTCCCATCCTCTTTACCTCCTCTTTCTACTCATAGTTACTTTTTGCAGAGTAGACCTGTCTATGAGTTTAAGAAAAACCATACTGTGATGGGGAAGAGTAAGGAAAATTGAAAAGCTCTGTCTCTGTAGGTACTGGCACGAAGAAGAAGAAAGGAGGATTGTTGAGTCCTTCGCTGAACCAAAGCGAACATACTAGATCTCAACCACACACGAGCTGGCCAAAGATAAAAAGAGAGGAAGGACTTCTCTTGTTGTCTGTTCCTCCCTGGAAGAACCGCGGGCTGGAGGGAGCTGCCGTGCGGAGAACAGAGACCGAAGGAGACCGGGACACTGGCCAGACAGCAGACACGTCCCAGCGGAGCACGCAGCTGAGACACGAGGGCCACGGCGGGAGAAACAGGTATCCGCCGGCGCGCTGGAGAGCGTAGGGAAGTCTGTTGTACCTGTGATGGACCCAGGGCTGTGGATTCGTTGCATGACTTCCAGGGATAAGAGAAGCTGGGAGCCGGAGAGAGAAGCAACCCGCGGAGCAGGGGTAAGGAGCAAGCCCCTGGGGTTGAGTGAATCTGTAAAGCGACCTGTGTTCGTGAATTGGGAATTGCTCTACGAAGCAGGGGGCAGAGCAAAGACCGTGTTGAGATCCTGATGGGCGGAGTTGAACCAAGTTGGGGCAAAAGATAATTCCCCAGGGTAAAACCAGTTACTGAGAACAATCAAACATAGTGCAAGAATCATCCTCTTGCTCATATAATACTTGGAAGAATCCTAGAGGACTTTACGTACCAAACAGTGGCTGGCAGGATCGTGAATTTATGTAACCTAGAAAACCATGGCAACCATTACGCTTATGTAACCAGCACCTAGATGCCCCCGGGCTAAGTGCGCTCACAAATAAATAAATATCTGTCTTCTTTTTTTCTCACCCACACTGATTGATTATTGGTTATTTGCATCAGCCACTGGAAGATCCCTTGCATTTGAGAAAGCAGGAAACAAAGCGTGGACGTCATTTACTCATGCAGGGATTTATTTATTCATTTATATATTTCTGAATTTGCAAAGTGCATCTATGGCCCGAAGGTATCTTGGCGCTGTGTGAACCAGCCCCTCCCAAGAAGGGATGGACAGTAGCAAAGTAGCATGCAAAAGAGTGCCGATGGTCTCATTTAATAGAAATGTTTTCAGAGCCTTTCTAAAGACAAGATGTTCACTGGTCGCCCGTAAAGAAAGAGGCAACGAATTCCACAAGGGGGGGGGGGCAGCAACTGAGAAGACTCTTCCTCCAATAGTGGCTCTGGAAAAACATGGAACCGTCAGTAGTAAAGAATTAACCAAATGAAGGTTCCTGGCGGGATTATTCTGGATAAATGTCTCCTGAAGGTAGGTTAGGCTGGGAGAGCAGTGCAGAATTGCCGTAGTCATGATAATCGGTGAGGCCACAAGGCTAAGCAAATTCGCTGGAATAAACTGGCTGATTTTTCTCAAGATCTTCAATTTAGGGATAGCCAAGTGTTGCAGCTGCAGCTGCTACCTCTGACATTTGCCTTGCAACCCTTGGCCCTCTCTGGGCTACCCCTGCCTTTGTGACAGGGCCAGCAGCATTGGGCCCGCTGCAATATTAACTTCAACTGGGTGTTGCATTAGGGCTCTGAAATGCACGAACTGCCATGTGCAAAAGCCTTTCACTTTAGTTTGTATTTACTCACTGGCTTTGTGCAGGCCTTACATGCAATACTTTTAAAAATAACACGCATGGGGCATGGTCTGGCGCTGAGGAAGATGGCTGCCTAGAACCGCCGCTCCGACTCACCTCATCATAATAACGGCATTTCTTCAACTCACCGGTTTATTTTCTTGTCCGGTTCCTGCTCCGGAGGTGTAGCTACATTCTGATAGCTTCAATGTGAAGTCGCGACTTCAATCCGTTCACACGTGGGCTGGCGCGCAGCACTTCACCATCTGGGCGCTAGCTGCTCCCGCCAGTGGCCGCACGGCTTGAGGAGACACCCGGTGTTCTGTGGAACACAGTGCGCCGGCTCTGGCCTTGTCGTCTCCTTCACAACACCAACCCACCACCTGTGGATTCCATATATTTCAAGGTTGCTGCTTATAAACACCTTTAAGCTAAGTTTTTCTTATGACATAAATATACTTGTCTTTGCATTGTTCTCTATACAACGTTTTGTGGAAAGCTGCAACGCTGTCGCACTGTACTGAAGTGAATTGGGCAGCATTATAGTACGGAAAGAAAAGGGTAGAGTAATGCGGTGACATTTGAAGAAAGATTATATTTCTTCTAACTGTCATAAAGCACCAAAGTATTGACTGAAAAGGATACGGTACTCAAAAGGATACAGGTGGTAGGGTCTTCCGGATCCCTGTTCACACGATTTGATAGTTGTGAAGTCAAGTTTAGACCTTCCAAATGATACAACTCTCTGACTGGTGAAACAGGCAGAGAGATGGATCACTAGAAAGGGCTTGGGTAAAGAATAGGAAGTCAGCCTAGAACGAAATAAAGTATCATAAGAAACTGCCCCAATTCGTCTCTCTATGATAGAACAGTATTTGGCATTAATTCACACACTGACCTTATGACTCGGGTAGAAGAATCCAGCAGAAGTCTCTTGAGGAAGAATCCAGAAATAGAACAAACGACAAGGAAGGGAAGATTAGTAAGGGAGACTTATCCCGAACGGCACGAGGCTCACGCTAGATACCGGGTTGGTGCACCACAGGATAGCGTCCAAAGTACTGTGCATTATCACCTTCCAACAGTCCTTGAAAAGCTTCCTTCCCACGTAGAGAAAAGTATAGAAATGAATAAATCCACCTGTTAATATCACAGGTGCCAGGAGTTGGAAATAGCGCCCTTTTGTGGAATAAACAAAGTACACGCGGTTCTGAACAGCCGCGAAGAAAATAGTGTGTGCGTGTGGAATTACACGCGAACAGGATTCACGCAGTCCAGGCCAGCCGCGTTTGAAGACAGCGTGCGCTTGTGGAATTGCACGCAAACAGGATTCACGCAGGTCAGCAGCGCTTGAAGACAACGTGTGCGTGTGGAATTACACGCGAACAGGATTCACGCAGTCCAGGCCAGCCGCGTTTGAAGACAGCGTGCGCTTGTGGATTTGCACGCGAACAGGATACACGCAGCCCAGGACAGCAGCGTTTGAAGACAAACTGTGCGTGTGGAATTACACGCGAACAGGATTCACGCAGTCCAGGCCAGCCGCGTTTGAAGACAGTGTGTGCTTGTGGATTTGCACGCGAACAGGATACACACAGCCCAGGACAGCAGCGTTTGAAGACAACATGCGCGTGTGAAATTACACGCGAACAAAAGCTCGAGGAATCAGCGTGTGGCGGAAAACACGCTATAGAAGGCCCAAGAAGCAGCTGAGGAACTGCAAGGACGCAGATCGGAGGTCCAGCTACACAACGCCAAATGATTCGATCAGAAGCAGCGAGTGATGTTTCCACGCTACTTATATACGTAATGCCGTAGTTCACGTGACAAAGCAGAATTCACGTGAATTTAGCGACGTGAAAAGTGCAGACGTCGTTTTCCCGGCAATGCATCGAACAACTGCCATTTGGAATAGAATGGTCTAGCTGTTCTATGAGCGTAAGAGGTAGAACCACGTCCAGCATGCATGACACTAACACATTGTTGCATAATAGGAAGTTTATTTAAATAAGATAGAAAGGGGAAGAAGAAAAGGAAAATAAGGGCAGAAGATAGACGGATAACAAAGTGAAAGGTGAATTTTAAATAGGAAAAAGACAGTACAAATATAAGATATCCGAGCAATTTATGGACATCAGGGATCATATTCAATATTTTGTGTGAGTCTTCTTTCTGAACTACCTCAGAACCTGCATATTCCAACCTTTTTACAACTCTCTGAGGTCAACTTCTAGTTACTGCGCAGCCCTTGCTACTACCCTCTGCATCATAAAATACACAGCTCTCTTCTGGACCTACTGTTTGGCTTTGCATCTGCTGCTCCTCTAAATCAGCAGTGTTTATCCTTGGTATCTCTTATCTGGTGCCTCTGCCACAATGGCAACTTGTGAAAACAATCAAATAACAACGCCTGTCACTAAAGACACTAAACTTTCTTCAACAAACCTGAAAAGGCCAAAAAGTGATTCACCACCTCCGCTTGGCTTGGCGGACCCAGCCATTGAGACAATATTACAAGAAATTAGAGCACTAAAGCCCTTCATTGAGACCACTAATCAAAAACCTCAACAATTGGACGATAGATGGATTGCTTTGAAGAGAGAATGCAGAAGGTGGAGAGAAGGGTAGGCTTTGTGGAAGATGTTTCTCCTAGGGTGGCGCACCTTGAAAATACTATTAAAAGCCTCCAAAGACATAATGAGGATTTGGAAAACCGAAGCAGACACAACAATCTATGCATTTCAGGCCTGCCTGAAGTTTGTGAAGGCTCGGACCCAATTGCATTTATACAGAAATTACTACCTGCCATACTTCATCCACCTATGAGAACATCATTCAATATACAGCAAGCTCATCATATTGGTCCATTAAGAAACTCTGCATCCCTTCGCTCCCCTCCCCGAACTCTTATATTCTACTTGTTTGAATATACTCAGCTCCAGCTAATTATCTCAACTATCAAGGAGAAAAACTCTCTCACAGGATGTGGCAAGGAGTACTGCTCTACGCAGAAAAGAATTTGTATCCTACCGACCTGCATTAAAGCAGCTCAATATTAGATATGATTTATATCACCCATGCTCGTTCAAAGTTACTCACGAGAGACGCATTGCCATGTTTGATGGTCCTGTTGACCTAAAAGCATTTACTTTTTCCATCAAGACTGAAGGCATGGACACCTCATCACCGGCTAATGCCTCTACCTCTTCCAGAACATGAGGTTTCTGTTATCTTGCCCGACTCGGACTTCATTCAATGTCGTTACTAACTTTATATTATAACATTGGTGAGTCGAGCGCTGTTGTGGCATCCCTTTCCTGCTGTGAGTTGGCTTTTGTTTCATTTTGACGGCTTGGTAGGTGTCACCTACCCACTTTAATGCCTTTTTCTTCCTTTTTTTCCCACTTCCCGGTCTGATCTCCTTTTTGTTCCCAATGACATATATGCTGTGGTTCTATTTTCTCTTGAATCTGAGTTTTTTTCCCTCACTTTTTGACTCCAATTGGCAGTCCTTGGTCAGACTTCCCCTCCCTATCCCCTTATCATTGTATGTTTTCCGTCTATGTCTTGTCCCCGTTATGGAAGGTCCCAACTGTATCAATACTTCACTGATTCATATGGTTCTTGAATTGCTCATTTCATTCTGGTTTGCTACTATTTTGTTCTCATTACAGGTTTATACCCTGACCCTACAATTACCTAATTGTTCTGATGCTATTTAAATGTGTTATTTGGAATGTTAAGGGTTGCTATAACCCAATAAAGAGGTGCAAGATTATATCCCATCTCAATAAACTCAAGCCATCACTGGCATGCATACAATAAACTTACCATTTAAGTGCTGAAGCGATAAAACTCAAATCCCTTTGGATCAAAGACGTTATTGCAAGTCCTGCGGTGGGCAAGACAAATGAAGTTGCTATAATCCTCAGCAAGAAATTCCCCTTTAAGATTTTGGACCAAGATGCTGACACCAATGGGCAATGGGTGTAGGTCAGTTCATGGTTCCATTCTGAACATCTATGGTGCTACTTTACCTGATCCTAGTTTTTGGGTTTCCTTGAAACAATTGATTCTCAAAAATGACTTCACCAATCTTATTGTGTGTGGCGATGTTGATCAAGTCCTTGACCCGTTCCTAGATCGAAAATCTAAATGTGTGTTCAAAACATCTAAAACCCACAAATCGTTTCTAAATTGTCTTCTGAGACTGGCCTAGTTGCTTCGTGGAGGCTCTCCCATCCTAGGCAGTTAGATTATACATTTCACTCACCCCCACATAAAACACTATCCCTCCTAGATTACATTTTCTCTGCCAAATCTCTTACGGGCACTATTATTGAGTCTTCGATCTCTAATATTATTATTTCTTATCACGCCCCTGTTTGTACTTCCTTCAATTTTGAGGACATCAAAAAACCGTCGTCCAGATGGAAATCTAATAACTATTTGTTACAAGACCAGCAGTTTATTCAATCAGTACAATTATTCCTACAGCAATTCTTTGCTGAAAACCTCGATTGTGTGTCATCACCCTTACCTCTGGCCCTCACTGGCAAGTCAGCCTTCCAGTTAGGGCCTGGTCAAAGGCCTTAAAACCTCATCCAAGACTATCTTGGAGTCAGTCCTGGCGCCTTTGGTGCCAGGCTCATTACCATCATGAAGACCAACATTAGAATGGGACTAGTTACTTGACACTATTTAACTTGGGGGGTTCAGCCAACATGGAGGCACACACATAGCTCAGTTACAAGGTACTGAGCTATGCGGTCTAGTCTTTTGGGTGTGGCAGGCCTGGGACTACTTTACCTGGACTACTTTGGGTGTGGCAAGGCTGGGACTATTTTACCTGGACTTCTTTACCTGAGACTATTTAAACCGCACCCAAACAGCAGAACATGCTTCGCGTTATTCTGCTGTGGGCAGCGTAACGCTCACCGTGTCCAGTTCTTTGATGCCAGTTTGCCTGAAACCAAGGACCTGCAGAGAGAGAAAGAACATTACGAAACTGACCTGGAACAGTATCCTGTCTTCAATCCATCTGCGACTTCAGTTCCACTCACCTGAAGGTACGAACTCCATCATCCTGCACCGCATGCATCCTGGAATACCATAACCTGGAAAGAGGAGAAAGAAAGACAGCATTAGTAAGGGTTTACTCACATTTCCTCCCGAACGAAGAAAGCCACACAATTCTTACCTGGGTTTTCATCTCCTGGTCAGTATCATCACTGGAACATTATGGCGCTCGGCGAGGAACATCGCGACCTGCAAGGAGAGAAAATACACGTTAGCAATACAAAAGGTGAAACAGTGCAGCGCATCGCGCATTACTCACCGGACAGCATCGCGCACACCACGCTTTCGCCTACCGGCCCATGCTCATCTTCAAACTGCATGACAACACCAAAATACCTTTCCATACCTAAAAGGAAAGAAGCAAGACATTATTATTCAAACTAAGAGGAACATAAGAACTGCATATAAAGACTGTAAAGCAGCAAACCTACGGAGTCGCAGCAGGCCTGGATTCCCACAGGGGGGCTTGCACCAGTGAAGTAACTTGGTCACTGCTCGCCCCCCACATCTATGCGCCCCTGCTACGAGGAGCAGTACGCAGAATCCACCGTTTACAATATTAAGGTGAGGAGAAGGCCCAAGGGGGAGGAAGGAGTTGAGGCCAAGGGAGGTGGGAAAACATAAAGACAATCTGGTATTGAATCCAGCTCTCCTATATTGCAGACCCCTCTTTAACCAGAGGCCTTACCAAGGGACCGGGAGAGGGTTCGAGAGAGCAAATCATCCAACGAGGGCTGGGTGGCGTCCCCGTGGATACCAGGTGAGCGTAACATTGTGACACCTCAGTTGTTACCAATTGAGACACGGTTAAGGCCGCGCTAAGAGGTCATATCATGGCTTATTCTGGTAAAAAAAGAGGCTAGTAAAAAGAAAATAGGATGCGTAGAAAACACCTTGATGAGCTTTATATCCAACTGTCCAACGCTGAAAAACATTACTATCAAGACTCCAGTGCAACAAACCACTGTCTTGTCATGGCCTTACGTTTCCAAATTAACAATGAGCTCCCTGAATTAGCTGCTGGGATTCTACTAAAATATAAAACTAAGATTTACCAGACGTCCAACTAAGCAGGGAAGTCACTTGCCTCTTATCTCAAAACTTGGAAGGAGAGAACATGTATCACACTTTAAAGAAAAATCTGCCACCTCCCCTAATCACCCTGACGACATCTTAAAATGTTTTAAACAATTTTATTCAGACTTATACACTCCTGAAACCACTATCCCCTCCGAGAATATTGAATCCTTTCACAGCAAGATCAAACGACATTCTTATTCCCAAATTGACCTGTCACATTTAGAGGGAAATATTTCACTTCCCGAAATCTCTCTTGCCATTAAGGGGCTGGGTAGAGGAAAGGCCCCAGGGCCGGACGGACTCTCTATTGAATTTCTACAATAGCTTGGCCCATTCCCTTACCCCTAAACTTAAATTGTTATTTTCCCACTTTATCTCCCAGAAATCCTCTTCATGCTCCTTCTCTGAAGCTTTACTGATTGTATTCCCCAAAAGCTGATAAAGATCCTACACTTCCCTGCAACTATAGATCAATCTCTCTCATTAATGTCAAAAGCAAGATCTTTGCTAAAATTCTTGCCAACAGAATTGAATAATCTCTTCCCGCTTTCATCAAATCTGACCAGGTTGGGTATGTGAAGGGGCGGCACATCTCTGCAAATGCTCGACTATTATTTGACGCCTTTATTGTAATCTCTAAGGACAAGAAAGATAAACAGGGCTATGCAGCAGTTGCGCTTGACACCAAAAAGCTTTCGATCGGGTCAACTGGGACTTTATGTTGCAATCTCTCCAATGGCATGAATGTGGCAAGCAGTTTATATCTCTTATTAAGCTTCTCTACTCTTGTCCCAAATCATCGATTATTATTATCGGTCAATCCTCATCCTTCTTTCCCTTATGTAGAGGAACTAGACAAGGCTGTCCGCTCTGCCCCATTCTTTATATTCTCTCTCTTGAACCCTTGCTAGAACTCATAAGAGCTGACAGATACATTCCTGGAATCCCCGGTGGACATTTAATTATTAAAATTGCAGCTTACGCAGATGATACTCTTATCCTTATTAAAAATCCAAAACTTCACCTTCCTCACCTGCTTAATAGACTCCATAAATTTTCCCTAGTGTCCGGCTACAAACTTAACAAAGAAAAATCAGAGATTTTACCACTCAATTCCTTTTGTATCAAGCATGTCTTGGGTGTCTTTGGTTTCAAATGGTGTCATGAATCAATTAAATATCTTGGTATTTGTTCTGTCTCCTCAACATATGATACTGTCAAACTTAACATGCAAATATTGTTAGACAGACTCAGCGAATTAACCTCAATGTGGTCTCCCTTGACACCATTAAGATGATGCTGTCCCCCATTGTTTTATATTACCTGCAACTCCTTCCGGTCCCATTGTCTTCTTCATTTTTCAAGTCTATATGCTCTATTCTTCTAAATGTCTTATGGGGCCCTGGTAAATGTAAGAGGATTGCTGTTGCCAAGTTAAAAGCCCCATATGACATAGTAGGGGTTAGGTTCCCGGACTTCAAATCATATAATTCACCATTTCTTCTTAAATAATCCAGCTGCTGGTTTGCTCCCCCAAATTCCTCAGACACTCCTCCCTGGTGTGTATTAGAAAAACATCTGGTACATCCTTGTGATGAAGCCGATCTTACTTATATATTCAGCTACTCCTCTATGGCCCTCTCTGACGCCATTAAGGCCTCTATTTCTGCTCCAAAGCTATTTCTCTTTCCACATACCAAGAACCTCTCCCCGTTACTTTGGGACAATAAAAATATTACTATTAATAACAGAGCATAATATCGCAAATCCTGGTTAAAAAAAAGGCATCAGATTCATTCAGCAAATTGTTAATGGCTCCTCCATTCTCTCCTTCCAACAACTAAGAAGTCTCTTTTCCATCCCTGTTTTTGACTTCAACTTTTATAATAACTTGGTAAATGCGTGCCTTGTCCCACTCCATCATTTCTCGAACATCATCCTTTCACTTGATGCCTCTAGACTTTTGTTGCTAACCATGGTTTCCGATATAAAGGCCTCAAAATTTTACAATGCTTTGACTTCTGAGAACGTTGTATGGCCTGCGCGCTTCATTTTGGAAAATGACCTGGGCATTGCTCTGAATGACCACACGTGATCTCTATTGTACTCTAGGATCAGGGGCATATCCGCTTCAGCCAACATAACACAACATCTGTTCTTCTTCATCCACAGAGCATTCATCACTCCCTTGAAATTATCCAAATCCAAGAAAAATGCAGATGATATATGTTGGTCATGCGGTGGTGCCCCTGCCTGCTATAAACATATGTTTTTTGACTGTCCACATGTATTTAAGTTCTGGCAAGAGGTTTGGAAATTCCCCAAACTCATTTTTACAGTGGATGTCCCATTATCTTTTTTGAATATTTTTCTGGGAAGCCTGGCGCCACAAACATTAATTTTCATACCTCTGCCAAGCTATATGATCTGTTCATTACGCTCGCTCTGAAGCTCATCACTACAAACTGGAAGGACTCGCACAACCTTTTCGACAGGGGTTGGTGGAAAACATCTGTCATGTACAAAGAATTGAACTATGTATGGCCTCTTGTTTGGATACTATTCCCAAGTATAACGCCAAATGGGCCTTTTTTATTCGCTATCTGGACTGTTTTAATGCGTCATCGCATGGCACTCGAGCTTCATCGGATTTCAAAAATGCCAATTATCATATAGCTATTGATACCTCCCCCCTCCTTCCCTCTGTTCTCGTGTTTGTATCTTGTCTGTCCCCTCGGTTGTCCCCTGTAAGTCTTAGGTATATGTATTTCAACTCGATTGCAGATATTGTTGTTGAACCTCCCTCATTAACTAACTATTCTCTTGGCCCTACTTATTTACCCACTACAAATATGTTATCGTATCACCCTAGTTCAAATTGTGATTAATGTTTTTCTTCATGAATTTCTGCAATGTTATAAATATGTACTTTTTTTTAACCTCAATCTCAATAAAGATTATTAAACAGGAAAAATAACACGCATGTGCACACTTAGGAATACTAGATAAAGGATTGTTGCGCTGAACAATAAACATTATTAGATAGATTAGAATAGGTCATATTGCATTTAAGAATTCAGGAACGCAAAACAGAATGTAAACGTTTACCCAGTATAGTACTCATTTAATTAGGACATTTGGTAATCCCTTGATTTCCTTTGCTGCTTATATATTTCTGCTTGGGCACAACTTACATAAATTGTCAAATCGGGGGCCACAACTTTGCATGTGATGGTGAGAGTATACCTTTGCACATGGTAGCACAACCTAGCATGTGGTTGGTGGGTACCCAGGCATTTTACCGAAAACAAAACAGAGGGTTAAGTTTCACTGAACGCCAAAATACAGATAAACACTGAACATTTTAATTAAATATATATGTATGGTAGTGTGAAAAGGGGTACAAATGGTTCGGGATGGGGTTGGTGTGGGCTAAAAAGGATAGAATAATTGGGGCTTGGGAAGGATTCCGTTTTTTTTGGTATGTTGACCACTCTGAAATTTACCACCCTTCTTTTAGCTTCGGTAAAATCACATATAACCTGGTTGCTGTGGTGGAGAGGGTTGTGGCTGGGCATTTGAGACTGTGTATGCTGTACAACTGCTTATGATGCATTACCCAGCATAGTGGCATTAATTCAGCATTTGAGGCTGCATTTCTCGTATATTAATAATACCTCACTTTACCCTGAATATAATGACTATGGGCCTCATTACGGGTCCGGTGGTAACCGTGCTGGTGCTACCGGCAGGTTGCCGCCGGACCCGTAATGATTTACCGGTGCCTGACTTCCTGGTAACACCGGAGGATTACAGCCCTGTCGTTCCGGAAACTCAGGCGCCGGTAAATTGTAATTACCCATTCGCATAGAGTACCATAGGACTCAATGGGAATGGGAAACATGGAAACACCGGCACCATTATTAACAGTGCTGGTGCTTTCGTGACGGTCTGCCTATCGTGGCCGCTGTGTCCGGCAGGGTCAGACCTGTTGGGCACGGCGGCTCCGGCAGGCAGATCTGTAGTATGCCGGTCCGGAAACAACAGTGCCAGTAAGTTTCCGGACTGGCACGCTTGCAATGAGGCCCTGTATCTGGATTGTGAGGCTTTATCTGGCATAGATCGAGGAATAAGCACCTTCCTCTAACATAGGGCATGCCTGCGCTTCGTCAGTTTCATTCCCCATCTATCTTGTTACATTGGAGAATAATAGCTGTTGTTGTAGTGCTTAGAAGTGGAACGAGCCTGAAGTGATATATATATGACAAACTGATAATAGTTTTGTTGGAGCATTGAGGCCCCAGTTGGCATATAGGGCTGATTCAAGCATATGAGGTGGCTATATGGTCCTTTGGTATAAGAGGCTACGCATAACATATGCTGGCAGTGGCTGGGCTTGTGAGGCTGCACCTTGAATTTGATATCTTTAGTTGACGTGCAATGTCAATATTTTGCTATTTGAACCTATGTGATGACAGAACTCGAGCAAATTAATTTCCGCCTTCACTATAATGGCTATGTCAGGTCTGCGACACTACAGCTGGGATGGAATGGCGATAAACAGCTATATGAGGCTCTAATCGCATAGTGCTTCTTATCTATAATGACTCTGTTATGTGTATATTTGGGAAATAATGGCTGTACCCCACGCACATCACAGCAGGGCTCTAGTTGCTATATCGTTGGCAACAAAATTAACTATTTGTCTCATTACTTTTTTGTTGTATCAATCTTACATATTGTAGATTTTGTTTACATCAGTGGTGTCACTTCCTGTGATGTCAATTGGGCCAAAAGGTAACATGATGTATTTCTGCGGGTGTAATGTCACTCCCGCTACCTCTAGAATTTGTGAGAAAAGACGTCCCTAAAACAAATGATTAAAATGGGATGATGGTGTGGTCATGTATTATAAGGAATACAATACTCCCTTAAGTAAGAAGGATATTGGAAGTCACCTTGGAGTTCTATGAATGGATAAAGGGCTGAATTACTGTACTGTAGGAGGTAGCTTATCCCATATTTCATACATGAAGGCCTGCAGTATCTATAAAAACCCCTTTATATAAAGTGTCTATACTGTGCCATCTGATTTTATAAAGTTGCGCTGTGATGTCGCAATGCCCGATTGTGCATTCTCCGCCCGCAACAGAGAAAAAAAAGTTAAAGAAAATGGCTACCGTCATTAAAATAGAAAAGGGACTAGGTCCCTTTTCAGATGAAGGCTGCCATTTCGGAAACATGTTTTTCATGACCTCCATCATCCGAAAAAAGGGACCTAGTCCTTTTTCTATTTTAATGCCAGCACTGTTTTTGGGTCTTTTGTTTTCCTCCGACAGGAGATGGGCTTGTGCTGAGCTCATATACCGTTGAATGAAAAAAAAAGAAAACTGTCAGCACCCTGGTAAATCCTGGGATGCAAATAGCTTTCACGCCCCCGCAGGGGGGTGGATATGGGATTTAACAGCCAGCAGCCCGAGCTGAGGCCCTTGCTTTGCACAGGCCTACCAAATCTCAGGCTGGCGAGCCGTTAAACCCCATGTCTACCCCCCTGCCGGGGCGTGAAAGCAATATTGGATAAATCAACAGTCACAAACAGCAATACTTGTTCAACTTGGGAACCGGGGGGCAAAACAATAACCACATGCATTAGGACTCAGTCAGTTACAAACATTGAAACATACACCAACCACTCTTTACATATATTGCGGGTGACAGTCGGAGCTGATGAACTGCTGGTGGCATGTTGGCCGTTCTAACACATAATGAATACTTTATTCAGCGGGGGAGAAGGGAAACTCCAACCACCGGCGACAACATTGTTAGTTACTGGAACCATATTGAGCATGCCGACAATCTGCGGGAGCACAGCTTCACAGACGCTCAATTACTGAGACCACTTTAAGCACATCAATGACATGCAGGCTCAGAGCCTCAAAAGTACATATTTATTGAGTCCTCTTTGAGCATTTGCGGGGCTGCAGAAAACCAGTTGGATCTCACACCTTTATCAGTCCAGGATAGCTGACAGTACATTTCAATACGCTGGAAAAGGCGCAACCGGGACCAACGGGGGCTACATCGGCTGCAGTCCCTTGATGGTGGGAAGGCAGAAAGACACTGGTGGCAGGGTGCCTGGGCTTCAAAACATTCAGGCTCCCCCCGGCTGGAATGCCTCTCGATGTTGACAGTGCTTATATCATGAACATGTTCCTTGTTATTCTGAAGCTCCGTTTACGGAGGGCATACGCCTTCACTGCACATGTGGCCCTGGTCTGCCTCAAGCAGAGCGCTCACCGCCGCAGGAGCGAGGCGGGGCAGATACAGACAGGAGCCGCTGCAGGCACTGCCATGCGGCGCAAGGACAATGTGCTGCAGGGGAGTGGAAACCCATTTGCCTTTCAGACTCCGACCACGGAGTGACAGTGCTCCTCTTTCCAATCTTCAGAAACTCTGAACATGGAGTATATACTGTTCACCGTCTTCACAGCCTGGGATCACTAAGGGGCTCTTTTCTTTTGCTCCGAGCATGGAGCGTGCACACAATCTCTGTTTTCCTTTTTAATCAACTGGAGTGCAGGAGCCTTCCAACAGCGCTCCCCCTTCCCACTGAAACTCTGATCACGGAGCGCACAACTTGCTAGCAGCCACAGGGCACTGTAGGATGCTGGGTGGACGCACGACCATTGCGGGGCTCAGACCCTTCATCGCCATTGTTGTGACTGGCTCGTGGGCACACGGACCATGTCAGACAGATGCTGGGGGCACCCAGCAGATAACCATATTGCTGTGGGCACAGGGACTTGGACAGTTGCAGGTATCAACCTGATTGCTGTGATCACACGGCTGGACATCAGTTGCCAGGGGCTCTCGGGCTAGCAACTGGGCTGTGGTCACACAGCAGGACAGTGTCCTGGGGGCTCCCAGGCTCCAAACGTATGATCTGGGAGCACCCTGATCAGGAGGGCTGCAGTACCGTGGTCACACAGCTTCCGCCTGCAGGCCAGGCTAGCAGGGCCGTGATCACATGGCATCAGCCTGCAGGCCCAACAGGGGCGTTGCTAGGGGGGGGGCTATGGGGGCTATAGCCCCTGATCTTTTGGTTGTAGCCCCGGATAGAATCTCAGGAGCTACAGCCAAAAGACTAGATAGCCCCCAGTCCCAACAGTTCTGACACCAGCTTAGCCCCGGGTCTTTTCCAGACCTAGCAACTCCCCTGAGGCCCATTAATGAGATAAAAAGACAGTACCATTCATGGAGTCTGCCGCTCTTCTGGCGCACGTGCCGGCTGAGGCTCCTTTTATCAACAGTCAGTCACGATGAAGTCATGACACAAATACTTAAAGGGGCAACACCACACCATGTACTGTGAGGAATATATTACTCATACATGTATGTAAACAGGCAACTGAAGTCACACAGGATTTTTTCGTGAATTACAAAGTCATTCAGCCTGCAGGCTGGTACCTTTATACTGATGAGGGAGGATTGTTATGCTATGATATGCTAGGATTGTTATGCTGTGCTATGGTATGCAATGCTATTGTATGCTACATTAGGCTCTCGCACACATTTAGGCACCAGATCCTCCATTTTGCCTTTGCCTCCCTCTGCACTCCGCTCCGCGGCATGCCCAAACCCCTCCTGGTGCAGATTAGACCAAGACCCTGTAACAAGGCAAAGGGACACGTCAGACCTTCTCTTCCGCTTGCTCTGTACAAGTATGGCATCAGCACTATATATGGTGGTATTTCTGTGAATACTGCTTATCCATATTACAACACAATGTACCCGCATGGCTTCGTCAGCGGGTCACAAGTAAGAAAGTAAGCTGCTGACAGTTATTGCCAAATGTCTGCAAATGTCATGACAAGTAACACCCCCATTGTGCAAATGCTATGATATATTAGTGATTGCATAGGATATGCTATATAACCTGCGCTCTAAGGGCTGTCCCAAGAGAGCTCTGTGTGCTGACTGCCTGGACACTTGTCCTGCTGCATTTCCTGCGTATCAGCTGATCACTCTGTATGCTGTGTATTTGCTATCGAATCCAAGAAGCTTGGTTTACCATCTGTCTGTGTCTAATCTGCTTATTTGCTGCAAGCTGAGGCTGATGCCGAGGGGGCCCATGGGAAGGGTCCCATTCTTGGCTACCACAATACTAACATGCAGATTCTCAGACGCAGGCGAAGTGGGTAGAGAGTCAAATCTATGTGGCTGCTTGACTATTCTTGTCTCTCCATCATCGCGCCAATGGACACAAATCCTCAGTTACTTAAAAAGTGCAGTTGAGGGTATGCTATCACATATGTGATGTACAGTTGGGGCTTCCAGGCTGAAATTGTGCAATATTTAAGCAGGCGCTGAACCACATACAGATATTTTGGGCTTTGAGGCAAGGGTTTTTGCGCACAGAATCACATTTCCAAAGTGAAAAAGGCAGAAGCGAAATATAAGGTTCATTTTCACTACATCAGTTGTAATTTTAATCACTATTAATGAACTGTCCGTTTTTCATCCCCAGCAGCACGGATGCATGGCAAGCAGATTTGAGGAAAGAGCAGGTAAAATTCGCAGTCAGACTGGGTCTTAAAATTAGCTTGGGAACCAAACAAAAAAGTGGTACACTGTCACAAGTGGCTAGTCATTTGTTTTGTGACAAACTGTTTAGGTCAAGGGAGAGCTTGTTTTGGGGTAAAATGTGTTGCTAATGGTGCATTTTAAAGAATATGCGTTTGTTAACACTGCTCACAAGTGCTCGCTGCACAGCAAAGTATCTCACCAAACTGGACTAACTTGGCCAAATAACAGGCTCTCTTTGACCCAAAAAACTGCCCGACACTAGCATGTTGGGTCTGTACCACATAGGGCAGTCTGAGCCTAGTTGGATACAGAGCAGGCCCGAGGCGTGGGCAGTCTCTGCGGTTGACCAGGGGCCCACTGTCAGAAGCTGTCAGAGGGGGTCCCAAAGGCACCAGTCCCTGCCTCAACTAAACCAAGAATATTGTTTTAAGGGACCTCTGCGGCTTCCATGTGCTAAGCTCACGTGAGGCCACAGTGTTGCCTCCCAACCTCCTGTGGCTCTCTAGAGACCAACACCCACTCCCAGTGGCCCATTGTACGCTGCAGGTTCCTTAATGTCTGTTTATCACTTTCTTTCTTCAAGCAGAGCATTTAAAGTTGGAGGGATTTACAAGTGATAGCCCATTTAAGAGAGCACTGTTTTGGAGGAGATGTTTGTAACATTTCAATGTTAAGAAATGCAAAACGTGTTTTCATACTAAAAGCACACACAAAGCACCAGTTAACTGCTTAAATCTATGCTCTCTTTCAAGTCAATTACAATATATCACACAAAACATTTTTAAATTAACTTAATTATTTTCAGATGTTCAAGTATAACGCACCAAAAAGCTTTTTTTTTTGGTAGAATGTGATTTTTTCATCACCTCATATATGAAGCCTGCATTTGACAAACACTTAAACACAAACATGTAACCCTTTCACACATTACTTGTTAAACGTCTTGAAAATAAAAAATGTTTTGCCTTTTGCTGAATTGCATTATGGTATTTGTAGTCTCCCAGTCAAGATGGGGGAAGAATTTAATAATAATACTTTTCATTTATAGACATTTTTGAGTGCTTTCCTTTCTACGACTGTGTCATTTAGATCTATCTGTCACTATTTCTGGGTTTCTTTGATTTGGTGTCTTTGTCCAATTGCAGTACGTTTCTGAGAAATTGGGTAATTGTGAAAATGAGTTTGTTCGAGTTGCCGTTGAGCATCAGTGCCCATATTGCTTCGGTATCCATGGATTGGGCGGAGATGTTGAACAGGGCGCCAAATCGAGTTCTCTGGGGGGCTAGGTTTTCGCATTCCATGAAGAGATGGTATAGTGTTTCTGGTATTGTGTGCTCTTTTAAAAAAGCGGCAAAATTGTTCTGTGGGAAGAATCAATCTCGAGTTGGCTAGGTAAGAGCGTGTTGATATTGTGTTCATTCGAACTTTCAGATATGTTGATCTTGTTGTCTGGAAAGATTGGTAACTCATTGATCGCTCGTATATCTGTGTGGCAGTTTAAGTTCATGCAGTATTTTTCTTTTTGGTTGATGGTTCTTATCCAGTCTTTTCTCATGAGTTTTAGTTTTGCATGTTGTGGGCGCAAGGTTAATAGCTGAAGTGAAATGTCTTCATTCGTGAGTTGTTGGATTAGTTTGTCTTTCCATGCTTGCAGGACAGAGTTATTCATGGTATTGGGGTGATACCTCAGGATTTGAATGGGGGGTGTTTTCTCATCAGATATTAGTTTGCGCAGTATGTCAAATTATTTCCAAAGAATTGAGTCGATTGATTGAGCCGCTATATCATACCTTATTCTGGGCATGGGATATGTCGGCGGGAGCTGTAGGATCTTTCGTCCAAAAGATTGCTTCAAGTTTTGTCCAGTTATAGGATTGTGCGTTGAGCATGGCCTCAGTTCCGTAGGTGATGGACCAAATGACTTTTTGCCTGTAGTAGTTGATTACAGGTTTAAAGGAGAATTTACCATACTTGTGATGAAGGACGCAACCTTGCCTTGCTAAGGATTGTGTTTTTTCTTCGAGGTTGGCTGTCCATTATTTTTCTGACTTTGATTGATTGATGTAGATTCCCAGGTAGTTGAATGTTTTAACTTCATCGAACTGATTTCCATTGAGCATTAGGTTCAGTCGTTTTTCTCTTTAGAAGTGCTGTTTCGCTAGGAGCATGACTTTTGTTTGTTGTGCATTGATAGAAAATCCATTCAGTTCCATGTATTCACTGAGTTGGAGTAGGCTATTTTGTAGTCCAGGAGTTGTTTTATCAAGTAAGATGATGTTGTCTGCATACATCATAATTTTCACCGGTACTGAATTGATCTTCCGAGGGTTCAGTGCATCAGTTTAAAAATGGTTCTCGATGTCTGCAGTGAATAGATTGTACAACGTGGCAGCCAGTGGGCAGCCCTGTTTCAGACAATTTGCTGTTTGTATGTCAGGAGTGGTTATGCCTTCTTTGAATAATATGATCTTTATAGAGGTGTTCGAATAGAGCTGTTTGATAGGCCCAATTATGTCCTTTGGGCAATTCCAACTCTCTAGCTTGTCCCATAGTTTCTGTCTGGAATTTGCGTCGAAGGCCATGTGAAGATCGATAAATGCCACATATGCAGTAGTGTTATTCTTTATTGCTTCAAGCTTAATCAGATTCAATATAAGCAGATTGATGCTTGTGCCGACATTTCTGTGAAGCCTCTTTGTCTTATTGCAAATCGGTTGGTATCATTGGCCCATGTTTTAAGGTTCTGAAGGAGAATGGAGGCAAACCGCTTTCCCAGAGGATCGAGTAGAGCAATTTGTTGAAAATGTGCTGGGTCATCTCGGGCCCCTTATTTGAAGATCGGTACAATTGTGGCAGTCTGCCAGGAGGGCGGAATTTGATTTAATTTGTTGATCAGCGAGATTATGTTATCGATAAGGGTTGCCCAGGTTTGTGGATTTTTCTTGATGGTTGCGTTAGAGATCCCGTCTGGGCTGGGAGCACGTGATGCGTTTAGTTTTTGTATCATCGTCAGGATGTGTTGATTATTGCAGTTTTCATGCCAGTTATCTTTCCCATCTGTTTTCGCGGGTGCAGTATCGGCATGTCGTGGTTTGTATATATATTTGCTGAATCCATCTTTGTTGTGAGACATTTGCAGTCAGTTTGTGCTGGTTTCCGGAATTATTGCTCAGAAGATTCCATAGTTCTCTTTGGTTGTGAGTTTTGTAGGTTGCTAGAATAGCTTCTGCATCGTTTTGTTGCAAGATCTTACGGTGGGATTTTCTCCAGTTAGTGTAAGCCTCTTTGGACGCTTTTATTTTTGCAGCATTGTCTTCGCTGTTGGTGTTTCTTAGTTGTCGGAGAATCTTTCACAAGGTCTTTTTTTCTGCTAGTTCTGCGCTGTACGCATGAGGGTGTGGTTTTCTGGCCTGTGTTGTCATCTGCTTGTAGAAGGGGATGAGTAACCATTGATAATCAAGTTTGTCTGCGTCGTCCATTGTTGTTTGTTGGAATTGGTTCGGCAGCAAAGTGATATGTTGTTGGCTTATTCGCAATCTTCTGCTTGTTGAGGCGAGTTCTAAACAAATGTTCGGTTGGCTTTCCGCAGGTTGTCCCATGTCTCGACCTTGCATGATCAGCTGATTGTGGTCACTTTTTGTTGTTAGGATGGTACATACTTTCTCTATGGATTCTCTTAGTTATGTTGACATGTAAATGAAATCGATTACAGCTGTCGATTTCCCACGTGTCCAAGTTGGGATGATATTATTCCTCTCGTCCGTTGGATGAGCGATGAGGTTGAGATCACGGATGTGTGTTTCTTTAGTCCATCTCCTTGCACGTATTGTCAGATCCTTTTGGTCGAGCAATTGGCCGTTGGGTGTGTAGAGATGGAGGTTTAGATCTCCACAGATGATAGATTCAATCGCTTTGTGTTTGTTTATCAGCTTGTCAATTGATAGGAATACTCTGTCGAGGAAGGTGTCATTATTTATAGCTGTGGGATTCCAGTACAGATTCATGATTGAAACTACTCTTTCTTGCAACTGATGAAGAAACTGGGTGTGGTGGTCGGCCTTATAGGTTTCGATTTTAGTATAGTACAGTCCATGTGGAATCAATCTTGATAAGCGTGAGTTGGCCTGAAGATGGTCTCCCGTGGGTTCTTTCTGGTGCCGGATTGAGAAAGGCTGAGAAAGGCTAGAAATCCCTCACAGCAGGGTGGTTCTGTGATCCATGTTTCTTGTAGGCAGTTAATGTGATGTGATTCAAGTTCAGGCGATGGACAGTTGAATAGGTGTGCACTTCCTCTTGTGTTCTATGAACATAAAGACCAGTTGTTTCTATTAGGGGTTAATGGTTATGAAATGTTGCTTATATTGTTGTAAGTATCCGCAGAGTGTCTATCGTGGGCATCGTATTCTCGTCTTATCGGCCATCTTTCGTTCTCTGAACAGTTCATGTTCTGATCGTTTTCCTGGGTAAGGGATGGGTCTTGAGTTAGTAGAGTCTCGTTTCTGTATGTAGAAAGGACTTTATTGTGAATTTCTTGTACATGATCACGGCTGTTTGGATTTGATTTGAAGATATCTGCATTGTCGCTGTCTGGTATTCTTGTGCACTTGAATCCTAGTTTGCACATTTCTTTTTCCATCATTAGGATCTTTTCCATGACCTCCTTTTCTTTGATTTTCAGATGTATTTTGTCAAGGCATAGATTGTCCTCGAAGATGACCAGTTTAATGTCTCTCGTTCTTATTTTGTTCAGTTGTGGGATTGCTTGAAAAAGTAGTACCACGTTGGTCCTTTTTAGTACTAGGAGTGTGGTTATGTTCGTGATTTTTTCTATCCGCATGGTGTAGATTTGTGTTTGATGAAACGGATTGACAAATGTAGGTTGGTATAGATCTTTGTCCATGTTGATATTTTGTTTGCGAGGGTCTGTGGAAGGTCTAATATTGGGCTGCTTTTTGATTGGTTGTTTTGGTGTGGTTGCAGTTCCATGGTTAAGGGTTGTTACATAGATCATTGAGGTCGATGAGATTTCTTGGTATGTTTAGTTTAATTACTTATTTTGCTTGAGTGCACCAATGAGATGTCTGAGATGTCTTTGCATGAGAGATTGGAGATGTCGCCGTGGCTCAGATTGTATTCATCAATGATTATCAGATTGGAGTCAGTTGTTTGGTTGTTTGGCTCTATCGCCTCTGGGGCATCTGGGTCCATGTGAGTTATTAAGTTGAGTAAATCTTCAATTGTAGGAGTGACTTCTTCATTGGTTGTTGTGAGGGAAACTATGGGAGATTTTGTCTTTTCCGGTATGTGGTCACTGGCAGTGTTGTTTGATGATGGAGGTTTCCTCTGGTCTTTTCAATTTCTCGCTGGTGATGCTTTCAGATGGCGCAGAAACTCTTGTGATCCAGTTTGTTTGGTTGGGCGTTTGGTTGACTTTTTCGGGTGTGCAAGGGGAGTTTTCTTTCCATGAGAGGAGATCTGAAAAGTGTCTTTCATGCTAACTCCTTGCGTATTCATTGGAGGGTTATGGATTAGAGGTTTTAGAGTTGAGGAATTTGCAATCTGTTTTGTTGTGATCTGAATCGATCTATGGAGGTCTTTTGTGGTCTGGTTTGGTCTGGGTTGATCTAGATTTAACTGTTCTGGAACCAGACAGTCCACCAGTTGTTTGGAGTTGTTTCCGAGTGTGGTTGGGTTTGAGGTGGGGGGGTGATTGGTTGCCAGTTTGTGTTGTTGGGATTTGAGCCAGGCCATTAGTTCAATGGTTAGCTGTGTTTTTTCCTCCCGATCTCCTCTCACAACCTCGAAAGGTCTTTGTTGCCACATGTGGGATTATTCGGCTTCCAGGTCTAGTCATTTTTCTATGGTGGATATGAAGTTTTCTGTATAGATTTGCTTGGAATGGATCATTGCGAGTAATGTTGCTTGGTCTCGGATGCTGCCTTTGATGGTTTTGTGGAGTTTGAGGAAAGGTATCATCGATTGGGAGATGACTGCAATAATCATGTTTTGCAGATCTAACATTGTGGCTGGTATCCTGTGGTTGGTTTGATCGCGTGTTTGCTGGTTTTGATTTGGGCAATATTTGTTCTCGTATGTTAAAGGTTTAGTTAATATGTCTGGGCGTTGAGTCTCGTTTGTTTGAGAGGGAGTGTGGAAAGATTCCTCAGGTTTCGTGAGCAAAGTGAGTTGCCGTTGGTTCTTTGGGGTATGTTGGGTTTATTGTTTCAGGTTTTATGAGGGGTTTATGAGTCTGTTGTGATATGCTGCTTTTGATCAAGGGGTTGAAGTAGAATTTGGCTGTCTTGGCGGCGCAGATTCTCCAAATATTTCCTTCCTTCTTTTTGCGCTATTCATGATGGATTCTATTTCGGTGATGTCCAGTGATAATTGATCAACTTTGGTTGTTGTGCTGTTCGTTAGTTCTACTGAAGATTCTCTGGCAAGTTTTTGGGCTGTTAAGGAACGGAGCCATTGTAATTTCGCAAGTTTGGCTTTTTCTTTCTTTGTTATGCCAGCTAGGGGAGGACGTGTCATTTGGTTTTGGTTTGTTGCATTAATTAGGTTTTCAGGCGGTTCTCCTGTGGCAGCTGTATTGATTTTGTTGATCACTCTCTGGTTCTGGGAGAAGAGAGTGTAGTGTATTTGTGCAGTCAATTGCCCGGATTGGATCAGTGAGCATACGGTTGGGAGTTGCAGTTAGTTCCTCAGAACAAGTGTTGTCTTGGAACTCTGCTAGATTCCTGTTGCTTAAGACTCTATGGTCTTTAGCGGTATCTTTGTTTGCGGCTTCTACTAAGTTGGGTGTGACCAGAGTCGGAGTTGAACCTGTAACTATTCCCATAGCAGTGTCTTCAGGCTGGGTAAGAGTGTCCTTATTGGCCTGAGTCAATCGTTGGTACTGGGGGTCATGTTTGGTGTTGGCTGATTCAGGCTGTGTTGCATGATCGGTGCTATCAAAGTTGGCTTTTCTGGTTTTGCGTTTTTGATGGCTTGTTCCATTGTCAGTTGAGTTGAATCATTGTTTAATCCTAGTTTGCCCCGCTGTCTTGTGTTAGAGCCGACAGTCTGGATTGATTGGGTCTGGTTAAACGAGGCCATTCTTTGTGCTAAAACTCAAAGAGTCGGGGCATTGGTGAGTTAGGATCGTGTTGCTTTAAGGACTATGCTGTATCGGGTACGGGATCAAAGGGGGCGGATCCCCTGCAGTCTCCTGTATGCTGGTTCTCCGGTGTTTAGTTGACGAGATCGATGAGCGGAGGCCCCACAGTTTCCCAGTCACGTCTTTGTAGTGTTCGGTGCTTAATCCTTGTTATTTCGTGATGGTGTGTACTGTTAGTGAAGAGCGGGATATCAAGAAGCTGTGCAGGTTCTCGAGTGAATCTTCATTTTGTGGATTTCGGTCGATGGTATAGCCACGGAGCGCAAGAGCTGAGGGCAGCAGGCGGTGGGGACTGCCAAGCCCTGATCTATGATGTTCTGGTTGGTTCTTATTCTTGTAGCGTTGTCACCAGGGGTGTGGGGTACGGGATCAAAGGGGTAGACCCCCGCAGTCTCCCGTATCCTGTTATTTTGTAGTTCGGTGAGTGGGATCAAGGGGCGGGTGCCGTGCAGTTTCCCAAGTCGGTCTTCGTTATTTCGTGATGATGAGTACTGTCAGTGAGGAGCGGGATATCAAGCAGCTGTGCAGGTTCTCGAGTGACTATTCGTTTTGTGGATTCGATTGATGGCAGACCCACGGAGCACAAGAGCTGGGGTAGGGGGCAGTAGGGACTCCCAGGCCCTGATGTAGGGTGTACTGGTTATTATTCTTGTAGTGTCGTCACCAGGGATGTTGGGTGCGGGATCAAAGGGGTAGACCCCCCGCAATCTCCTGTGTCCTGTTAATTTGTAGTTTGGTGAGTGGGATCAAAGAGCAGGTGCCCTGCAGTTTCCCAAGTCGGTTCTTGTAGCTTTCGAAGGGTAGGTTCTTGTTGGTTTGTAGGATTAGTTGCCGAGAGTTAGGAGCGGGATATCAAGCAGCTGAGCACACTCCTAGACAGGTCTTCTTTTCTGAAGATTTTCTTGGTGGCTACGTAGTGCTGGGTTGAAGACAAAGTCCGGAGAGGACGGGCAGCAAGTGCTCTCAAGTCCCGGGATAAGGTTTTCTCTTGGTATCTCGTATGATCAGGCCAGCACGACGGTGAGTTGTGATTCTGTGATCAAGTCTTGTGATAGAATGGGGAATTTGTTAGTTTCTCGTCCTTTCTACTTGGTGATTAGGGAGGGTGCAGCACTTTGTTCGTCGTATGTTTTCTTTATGTAAGATTGTGTTTTCGAATTGTGTGGATAGTTACTGTTGCGGTGCGTAATTGAGATCACGTCACAGCTCACGTAGCAAGAGGCGTGTATCTACAGGGTGATCGTTCGGCTCTTGGGTCACAGTATGTTTATAGTCAATGCTGAAGTTACTGGTGTTCGCTTACCTCTGACTGTGGGGTTGAACGAGTGCCTGAGTGAGCGTTGGTGAGCGCTCCGTTTGCCAGAGTTGGTGCATCGGCGCTCGGCAAGTTAGTTCTTGTGGATGGATCGCAGGGAGGGGCTATTGAGCCAGCAGAGCCTAAAGACCGACAGACTCTGTGGCCCGCTCTGCGGCTTCTGGCCTATTTGAATAGGTAAAACAGTCGCAGAAGAAAGAGGACTAAAGTTCTGAGCGAATCAAGGAGGAAGGACTCAGTAGTTTCTTACTCCGATACCGAAAGACTCTGTGACCGATGCTGCCACAATTGTACACCTTTTGCTAAACATCTTTCTGTCAGGATTTCTGTATTTGAATGGGTACCTTACTATTGTATGTGTACTTTACAAGTCATCCTCATAAAGCAGAGTATTGTTGAAAGCCAGACATGGGGTTGAGGAGGAGAAATGATGAGAGGGCAAATGAGTCCTGAATATTTGCCAAGGATGTGGGAAGAGAGGTTGCAATCCTAGATACTGGTGCAGTTATGTTTCCCCATGTGCTGATATTCAGGGCCCAAGTAAAGGATACATGTGGGTGGACAGTGTGACATTTTTTCAGAGGGTGGACGCAATCCCCTTGGGTATTTTTGAGGTCGGCAAACTTGCTCAAGCATTTGGCTACCAGGATTTCACCCAGTTTGTCTTGTTTCCAGTGCAGACACATAAAATGATCATCAAAGCACATACTCGTATTGGGATTTTCTTTTTCAGGGAAAATTTCACTACTTATTGCTGGGTTTATAAGGTGAGCACCTTTTATACTTTGCCAGCGTATTTATTGGAAAATGTCCTCTTTCATGTTTTTTTGTCTGTTGTTGATTACCTTTTTTGAAAGGCCAATGCTCTTTTGTCTGGTGGTCTTTCTTCTAAGGGGAAAGGCCAATTTAACTAAATGAGTATCTTTCACTTTAAAATATGTTCACTTACTGTGCGTATATTCTTGGGTGCCAGCTTTTGATTTTCTCCATTGAGGCAAAAGTTCCCACACTGAGTGAAGCAAGGGACTGGTGCTCATCCTCATGTCAAAACACATTTTACACCACATGTTGCCGCAGGAATAGGAAAGAAGACATATGATTTAAAGGTCTAAACGTATAGCATCTCAGCAACAGTCTCCAAACCTGCTCAGTTGCCTTTGCATCTTTCTGCTATAGGATCCCCTGCTATTCTACACCAGCAAACAGTTTTGGCCTGCTGAGCTCCTCCAATCATGGCTTAGGGGTACATGAATGAGGCTACCTTCTCATTATGTAGTGAGCAGCACTTGATAAACGTAGGTATTTGCTTTTTTTTACAGTCAAACTAATCCTTATCTGTAGCTTCTGAAATATAAGCATAATGCTAATTTGGACAATATGTATTTATTATTTATTTTTACATTTGCAAAGCGCACAAAGCCCTTAGGCATCCAGGCGCTAATATTGCTCTTTCATCAATAGTGCATTTTCACAGAAGGACCACTTCCCTGCATGGGACGCTTAGGAGAGACTAAAGAAACGTGCACAATATAAAACGTCTGCTTGTATTTTTTACACAATATTTTCTTCATGCATACAAGCCGGATTCCCACCAGGATGTTGTTCCCAGGTACAGCTAAGGCACGTCCATGACGTTTTCTGCCTCTGCTGCCGGCAATACTAATTGCAGCAGAGGTCAGAGTGGTCAGGAAAGAAAGCACTTGGCTTGCCGTGTTGGGAAATCTAGGCCCAGGCCGTCTTCTGGTGACATCACTTCCTGCGATGAGGCATGCGCCAGCGTTCTCAAGTGCGCCTGTTCCCGCCTGGGACGTGGTTCCCAGGCTACCTCTCAGACTTCTCGTCTTTCTCACAGTATTTCTGCTTGGACTCAAGCTCCAGTTTTGAATCCTCGCTGATGTGTCATAGTGTTCGCTCGAGCAGGGGTCATGATTTGTGCTGCAGGGTCGCTTTTGGGGGTCACATCTTAATCTGCAAGTTTTTATTTAGATGTACTCTCTGCTGCTATCACCCAGCAGAAGGGGGAGGCCGAACCAAATCGTACTTGAAACATTTTAACATGTAAGCATCCGTATTCGGTGGCAAGTCCGTATGCCTGCAAACTGTGGTATCAGTCTTCCTTTGTGCATGCGTTTCAGACACGGCTTTAAAAAACCCAGAAATAACGCCTCTCATTAGCATCCTGTAAAAATCCTTTTCATCAGTCCTGAATATGATATGGCATTTGTAATGCGCCTACACACAAGTGTTTCAAGGCGCAACGAGGCAAGGAAGGGGGAACAGAGAGGACAGAGACATCTTACTAGACCAAGTGACATTGAGATCATGCAAGTGCAGGGTAGGGAAAAAGTGCCAGGGGAAAGGGGAGGGGTTAGTGCTGTACATTGGATCAAAACAATAACAAGTGTGGCCTGCATGTGGCAGATGCAAGGGTAAGTGCAGACAGCAGGTGTCCAAAAGTGCAGGTAGGGGGACTGTAGGGTTACAGATACAGACCCAAGTGCAAGGATTGCCGGGAGGCAGTGCAGGTGTGCAACTGGGCGGGCAGGGACTAGAGCGTGCACAAGTGGGCACCAAACAAAGCAAGCTGGGATAGGTAAACAACTCTTGGTTTAACTCTCGGTTTATTAAATCAAGAATTAAAGGGTGTCAAATGAACAAGAAGGATAGAAACCATGGGAATAACTAAGGTTAGGAAGGTTCCATTCAAATTAGACTGAATAACTGTGGGTTAAGTGTCCCCTATGGTGTTCTTCCAGTCACACCGTGCCAGGGGAATGAGTTGCACCATGAGATGGGTTGTTCAAAATATAAAAGGTGAAAAATATGAAAAACCTGCAGTCTCGCACCCGGTTCCCGGAATTCCAAAGGTGGGCATCTAAAATGTTCCTATGGTGCATTGGTGCTCCAAACAAAAGGGACCAAGGTATTTTACAAACCAAAAATGTTGCAATGGAAAGCCCCAGTCTTGGTCTTCGTGTTGCAGGTAATGGAGTTCCCAAATCCTCTTTATTCTGTACAGCTACAGGCATCACAGGTTTTGTCGAGTCGGAGGGCCATTTCCAGAATAGGCCAGGCGCGAGACAGACCTCACCCGATGTATCAACGTGTACCTCCTCTGGATCCAAATTCCACTAGCTCGTGGTGACACTGTGCCCCTTGGACCAGACCATTTTCGGTCCCCAAGATTACGCTGGAGACACAGTCACATATCGTTCCTCCTTCCTTGACAACACTTCCCCATGGGGTTGGAGTGCCCAGTAGCTGGACCTTTCCCCATCCCTGGTGACCTTTCTGTATCTGCCAGGCTCATACCCACATGATGTGGGGACAAAGAGGATTCATATGGATCTAAAAGCAACCCCCCACATCCAACCTCCACTGTTTCTTGGCTGTCTAGGGTAGATCTGGGTATTCCTGGACCAACTCTCGAAGTCTTGCAGACCTGTTCCCAGCATTGCTTACTCTGCTAATCCGAGTGACACAGCCAGTTCTGCAGCACGGCCCCCATCACGAGAATGGAATCGGATCCAGGCTTTTTAAAGTATTATTATTCGGGTATTTATTGAACGCAGACCTAGCTTCGGACAGCCACAGAATGCTTTACAAATCATAGGTGGAAGGACAAGGTGAGAGAAGCAAATCTGAAAGGGAGCAGGCAGCTAATGACGGGGGAGCGAAAGAGCTGACAATTTGGCAGCAAGAGATGTACACACAATCGGGAGGAAACAGGGGATAGCAGATCAGCCAGTCCCAGGATAGGTGTGGCGCAGAGGGTGTGTGGGCCTAGCTGTTCGAGCGGAGCCATTGTTTAATGAGGAGGATCTTACGCTCTGTTCTGCAATATAGAAGCGAGGGGGCGAATCTGGTGTTGATGGTGAGGAGGTTCCAGAGTATGGGGCGGTAGACAAAGGAGGCCTGTATTCCGGTTCTTTCTTTCTGGCACTGTTGGAGTTCAAGTCTGCACATGTCCTTACTTGTGGTGGGTGGCTAGCCTCCAGAGATGCTGAGATTCAAAGTGACAATTCATGGCATGACAGTCAAAAGGGTTTCCTTCACGATTATTGGAGATGGAAAGAGAGAAAATGAAAGTAAATATATCACACATAGCAAAACAAACTTTACACACCAAGCAAACTAAAAGATAATGGACAAGCCCACCATGCAAGAAGGTCCAGGTACGTTTCAAAGGAGAACACACGAGGAAAGAAGCCTGTAATAAATGTGTTTGAAATGAAATATTGTGGAGGAAAAAATGCAATAACACGACCCAGAGCCCTCATTTGAATGTAACCGCTCCAGGCTGAGGAATGCTGTTGCATCCGGTGTGGTCAGGGCATGCATAAAGACGCAGTGACCCCAGAAGTACACATATCTTCTTTATTCTTAATCCTCAACTGCCCTTCATTTATTCAACTCATTCCTTCCTCTTTCTCACTTCCTTTCAACATGCAAACAAACTCTATCCGAAAGCATAACGATGCTGGTTGATTGCTAAATATATCATGACACTACAACTTCCCCCCTGTTTAAATATACAGTTCCTTATCCCATTTCTTCAAATATCTTACGGGTTTCTTCATCACCCGACCTGGACGAGTGGTGGTCGATCGCTCCTAGGCATTATTTCTAACATCCAGACTCAGAAGCAAATTGTCTGTATTTGATGAGTCACACTCACTTATGTATGAAGTTTCAGAGATGCCATCATTGTCATCTGTGACGTCAGACATATCAAATTGTGGAACTGTCTCGCGAGTTCTTTTAAAATGAGAGTCATTTCCTGTAATTGGCTTGACACTTTTTGTGGCTTGTCTCTAATGATCAGCGGCTCAGGGTAAGACAGCATCATCGCTTTATGTGACCTCTGTTGGTTCACAATCACCACATCGCCTACCTTCAAGGATGGGTCCTTTGCCTTTCTCCATTCCTCAGCATTTGTCCTCATCCGTTGTTTTGCTCTGTCATCATGTTCATGGATGTCAGAGTCCTCCTTGTGAATGTCTTTTCACAACATGAGGTGGGCGTGTCGTAACAACACGGCCAAACCTAATCTCAAAAGAGTGGTGCATTTCAGAGTGGACAAAAACACTGAAAAGCACAGCAACCATTAATTAAATAAATAAAGGGTAGTGGGGTCAAGGGGTTAGAATGGGTTGGGATGGGGTTGGCGTGGCGTTGTAAGGGTAAAACAATGAGTGGCTTGGGGCGGGGGGGATCCAAATTAATAAAACCAAAACAAATCTGTGTTTTTCGGTATTTCTTCCATGATTAAATTTACCACTCTGTAATTGTGGTTGGTAAGATCGCATATAACCATTTATCTCACTAAGTACTCTCCCTCTAGACCTCTACGTTCCCCTGGCACCAACTCTTTGTGTACAATGCGTTTCACCAAACAGAGGGTAGGTAGTCGATTGCCTTCCTCCGCTGGGTCCCTCTTATGGAACAGCGCCCCCTTCCTCTGCGCCTTGAGCAGGACTTTCTTAAATTCCAGAAGTGCCTCAATACCTTCCTCTTTACCTCCTCCTTCCCTTTTTCTCCCCTCTGCTAATTTCACAGTTGCTGAGATTGGTGTCCTGGGCCCTCATGCACCCTCGGGCCCCTGACCTCCCACACCCAATCGCCCCAGCTCCTGTATACCCTCAGCACTTACCCTGGCACTCCCTCCACATTGGAGGCTCGCACTTATACCCAAGGCGGCTCCAAGCCGTGTAGCACTCTCCATACCATGCACTTCTACCATACACTTATCTGTGGCTCACCGACGAACACGGACTCTCCAGCACTTTCCCCCTCTGCCCTCCTCCTTGCTGCACTTGCACGTTCTGAATACTCACAAGGCATAGTAGGTTCGTCTTTCTCCTTTCCCCTCTACTGTTTTTAATATTTTGTGTTTAATGTGTTTGACTCCCTTGCTCCCTCCCTTTGCCCTGTGGGTGCTTAGGAACAGTATTCACTTGCTGTATAGGCGCCTAACAAATGAACAATAAATAAACAATAAATAAATAAATGTTGCCATAACATTTTCAGAATCACTGGTTTAGTACAATGAGAGTTCATATTTCACCAACAAAAGGTTGGCTACATCTTGTTGAATTATTGTTTCTTCCTGTCTTGCCATTTGTTTTGTGTGTTTCCATTTCCCAGGTCCTAACTATAGACAGTGCCTTGTCTTGTCTGGACTACCATTGTAGCATGTCAGGATATAAACAGGTCGGTCTTGCCTACTGTGCAGTAAATGTACCTTTTCAGCGATTGATGGCTGTACTTATGTTGACTACGTAGGGCTACGGCATATGAATCTACAGGATTCTTGTCTTTCCTTGGCCGATGTATGATAGTGAAGACATAGGGCCTCATTACGAGTGCTGCGGTAAGGGGTTAACGGCACCGGAAAGGATGCGAGTGCCGTTAACCCCTTACCGCTGCATTCCGAGGTCCCTTAGCGGGTCCCACTAAGGCCAGCTGGTTTTACCAGCCGCCCTTAGCGGGAGCCGCTAAGGGACCAGGGAGCTAATAGCGGGCCCGCTATTTGTGGGCCCGTTATTAGCTCCTTCCCCATTCCCATTGAGCCCTATGGTGGTTCAAATGGGAATGGCAAATGGTTTTCAGAAAGGGGACTTACCGGGTCCTCCAAGGTTGGAATGACCCGGAAAGTCCCTATTCTGACTACCCGGACCCAGACACGGGTTTGGAGGCAGCCATGGTGTACCTCCAAACTCGTAATGGGGCCCATAATCTTGGAGTCGCAAGCCGTGTGTCCCAATGTGCGGAAGCATTTGAGCAGCTGCATTGCCATATTTCATCAGTAACGCCTGATAGTCAGTGACTTATGTTGAATGCTTTTAGATATAAGAACAAATTCAAATTCACTGTGGCGCCTGTATCTACTAGCAATTCAGTTAGGTGTTTGTTAAATGATGAGGACACCAAAATAAGGTGTATAGGGGTTTTATTAAGCACTAAGGGAGCAGGCAGCAGACACAGCTGCGGGTAGATAAACAACTTCATAAACGGCCTGAACTCCAACATTCTAGAGCTCAGGTTAGAAAATCAATAGGTCATGTAAAACAGAACACAGACACATCATAATGAGGGCATACATTAAATGGATCAAAACACAACAGTGTTCATTCAATTGGAGTAGCAATGTAGGTCTATGGTCAAGTGCTGATTGATTCCCCAATGTCAATCGGTATCCTTTCATTTAGTGGATTGTTGGTGAACAACTAGATTCACTCTTAGAGTGAGACTGAGCATCTAAATATCTGATTCTATGATGGCTTCTTGATCTCATCCGTCGATCTCTGTCGATGATATGGAGCATGTTGTCGGTCATCTGGAGAGTGGGTTTAGTGTGGTGATGACTCAACTACTCGTTTGTGAGGTGTCACTTCGCTTGAGGCCTGGACGATTGGCATTGTATTGTTGACGTATCTGGAGGCTCTGCAGACTGCCTTGAAGGGATTTGCTCTGCCGCAGGCAGTGCATGTTTGTCCTATTACTGGACATGGACCATCATGTCATGTGGGAAGTCTTAACCACACCGAAAAATAATCACTCAAACTATTTCGGGGCCGGGGGTATGGAGTTGGATTTTATGTTATTGATAGTGGCTCTCGACGGTGAAGCAATTTAAAGTTTGTTCATCGGTTGGATTTTCAAGTCCACTTGTGTATAGGCGCGTTATAAATGCCATAGCATATCATATCATATCACGGCTATACCAGTACATGCCATTGTTACTAGTACAGTTTTTTTTCTGAATAAGGATGACTTGCAGCCCGCTATAATTTGAGATGTCAGGGCTTAGTCATCAGAGTAACAGTGCAAGTCACAATGCTTTATTCGAGTTCAAAGAGGCTTCACAAGATTGCCCATAGTCTTGCCCCTGTTTTGATAAGTAGTATGAAAAAGGTGTGTTTTGTAGTCCACATTCGTGTGCAGAGCCAAGTAGTCGGTTAGAGCTGTTTTAAGATCATTAAAAGTGTTAATGGTACTGTCAGGAAACTCAAATCGTATGTTGTGTACTGAAGAACCTACTTCTAGGGTAAGAAGGCTTTTTTTCCCTCTGATCATCTTGAGGGCCCAGCGCATCAACATATACATTGAAATCACAAATCCATCACACCCAGAGAGGTCAGAGGTTGCTAGTGTCTGTTAAAGTGTCTGTTAGGTCAAAAGCCGAGGGTAATTGCAAGAAGAATGATTCGCCATGGAATGGAGGGAGGACCCTTGGAAGTGGCGTTAGAACTGGGGAGAATATTTCATCATACGACACGACTAAAGTAGAAAGTGAAACAATGCCTTATCAGAGGTTTGGTGCAGCCCTCAGTATTGGGGAGTTTTAAATGATGCCCTTTCTCTTTTGAAGAAGCACCGAGACGAGGAAGATGATGATGATACTAATGATCTGGTGCCTTTCCTGTTGTTCAGAAATAACTGGATGAGGAAGATGGTAGTGATATTAATGATAACGTCAGCATGCAGAAGATTGAGCAATGATTGCACAGGCATCCAGTGATAGGTCATACAGTTCGCTTGACCCCAAGTCATGAAGGAGATCAGTGGCTGGAAACAAGCCACATGCCTACATGCCACTTTGAAGTCTGCCTGGTCTGGCGGTATAACTACATAATATCCCCAACAAAAATATTGCCGTAGATATGGCCGTTTGGTTCGCCATAGGTGATATTTTTGTTGGGGATATTATGTGGAAGCGGGGGTTGCAGCGGTGTCCATGTGTGAATTTCACCACAAAAATATGGCGATATTTTTGCATCGCAATATTTTTGCAGCAGAATTAACACATGGAACCAGTCTGGCAGGGAACAAGACACGAATGTGAAGATGCACCTGTTAAAGCGACGGATCACACCCACAGAAGGCAGGTCGAAAACTGCATGTTACAGTACGTGGCCATGCGCCTGGTGGAGTAGCTTCTCACACCCCAGAAGTGGGTCAAATACAGGAGGAACGTGGCACATTTCAGAGGAATCAGCAGGGTGGCAGCTCCTCTTTGAACCAACACAGTAGCGACAAATGGAGAAGCCGCTCAGGCCGACAAAGGCAGGAGGCATGGCACAGCATGCAGGCTGTTCCCCACTCATCACAAAATGCTGTATCTAGTGTGGTCAGGAAGAGAACATTCAGACAGACTCCAAGAATAAAGAAGATATACATACTGTGAGAAACCAGAAGGTGTTTCACCCACTAGTCCCTGTGGATCTCTCTCTCAGGTGGCCAGGGCACAGCCATCGCCTTTGTATCCAGATCCTGGGGGTGGACCGTGTGGGAGGATCACCTGTAAAACCTTTACTCCATCCTACCAGATAGGATATGTGGGAACTTTAACCCCCCTTTCCTTTCGCAAACACTTCCAAACGGACAGCCTGCTGTGGGCGAAAACAGACACACACCCGAGCAGTGTACCTGACATGTCCCACAACTATGGTCAGGCGAAGTCAGGCAATTACTGACAATCACTCACACCTGACTTCCATTAAACTTCCCCACGCAGATAAAAGGCGGAGCACAAGAGCACACTCAGAGGTGCAAAGCACATGAAGGAACAGCAGTTTTGAGTCAGCAGATGAACGAGGGGTTTGCAAGGAGGGAAATACCCTTGACCTTTTTGGCACAAAACTATTACTTTCAAGAAACCTTTGAGGCAGAAAGCATAAGGCCAGGAAACCAGGCTAAAGAATCCTACATTGTGTGTCAGAGATACTGGAGGCCCTCCCACGTAACTGACCAAGCCGGGGAGGAGCAGAAGCTGAAGCGCCAGAAATATCGACACAGCCTTTGAGTTGGGGAGACCGATGCAAGACCGATCTGTGTTGAAGTCAACGTTGCAATCAGCAACATTGTATAACAAGCACTGGAATGAACATTGTTAAACGCATGTGATGAAAGACGCGAGTAAAGCTAAATGATTGATGAATGGTTGAACTTGAGAAGAACAGATACAATATCGTTGACAGAGGGGTCCAGCACCGTCAATGTGCTCAATCGAAGGTCTCTGTAAGGTATCCACCAGGAAGTCGTAGAAGATTGATCAGAACATTGTACAAAGTGAATCAAAGTGGTCCTGTCCTATTTAAAAAAAGTCTTGATTCTGCTTCAATTTCCAGGGAACATTCTACTGTGTAACTCTCATACCCTGCCTTGTTAGAGGTCTCTCTGGTTGGGGTGGGGGGGTGGGGGGGTGGGAGGGAGGGTACTACTGCAGATGTTGAACATGGCTCTGTAGCTCCTTCGGTTCACCAGGGGTAGGTGTGGTAGAGTTATCAATATCAATGCACTATTGGAAGGTTGTGGGGTGGCATAAGGTAGGTTATAATACAGTTTTACCGTGTCAGTAAAGATGATGGTAGAGTTAGGCAAGCTTGCAAATTGAAGTCACCCTAACCATTGAACAGTTCTGACCCCAAACAGTGCCTACAACAAATGTGGGCAACCAAAGCCTTATCACACCTTAATGGTGTTTTCAAGTGGTAGTGTTTTCGTGTGGAGGGAGCGTATTCTGCACTCGTAATTTGTGGTGTTCTGCCACTGATGCCTCTTTGTGCGATTCAGCGCTGGACCAAGCTGTTTGATATTGGGGTCAAATGCAACCAGGGTTATGCAACAGCGCAGAACTCTTTTCTACTTGTGCTGTATTCTTACAGTCAAAGAGTTCAACATGGCTTCAGTCCGGGAAGGGTTGTAATCCTTTGGCTTGCAGTTCCAGGTGTCCCTGATTGGATTCTTGGTGCTAGAGTGCTTTGTCCCGCTCTCTAGGTGAGCATGTTGTGCTTGATCTACCTGTCTAACTATGCATATGAGCCTGTGGCTTGACTAAAGTGATGTAAAGTTAGATGGCTGGAAACAGATTGTGCTATGCAGGCACAACAAAGGGGGAGGGAGGGAGGGTCGCTTCCCAGTAATCTGCGGCCACAAGACTAAGTACCCATTGCTTGCTGGGGCTTCAGGAGCGGTATTGATCTGGGGGTTTGATGCCAACAATACAGACTCCCACCAGTGCTCTGGAAAAGGTCACAAGAGAGGTGCTCTTAGCAAGCCAGGTCACCACTCCTCTGTGAACAATGTTGCCTTGGTAAACTAGACAAGTGCTTATTTCAGGAAATCTAAGAATCACCCAATGATCACTGATCACAGTGGACCTTGGCAATGGCAGCTGATATCTCAGCATGGCTGCCTGATGCAGATTTACTGGGCTCTCTTTCTTGAATGTCCACCAGGTTCAGCGGATGTTGGATCTTGGGGGCAACACTGGGCAGCAGGTTGAGATAGATTGAGAAAAACAACTCCTTAAATGGCTATGGCTGACTTCCTCCGTAAAGGCAATCGGCTTTGCATTCTATTATACATAATTTGTAGGGAAATACAGTTCAACTGGATTTCAGTCGGGGGTCCTAAACACACTTTCATACAAACAGTCTTTTGAGGAGATTCACCTCTGCCAAAGAGGGGAGATATAGTGTAATCTGGGGTACATATTGTGTAATCCAGTTCAGCAATAATCTAGGGTTTCTGTGGTACCCATCAGATTGGCCACGCTGTTGCAGATTAGAGCGGGAAAGGTGAAGATCCAGCTAGATCACGGGGGATAGATGGCAAATGTTACAGAGCAGTGTGATGAATTCGGACAACTCGTCCCTTCTTCCCAGAGCGGAGCCACCCTCTTTGAAGCTAGGGAGGTGACCCTGCAATGCAAGACCCTCCATAGGGGTCTGAGCAAGTGGGACCTCACTGGGAGTGACTCCCCTCTTGGGGAAAAGGAACCCCAGTCCAAAATGGAACTATGCAACTGCCCGTCTAAACCAATTTATCTGTATATATGAATTTGGAAAAACCATGTATATCTCCTGCAACCACTGTATTTTTCGAAGTTCGTTCGTTACCTCTCTTGGCTGCAGGTAATGCTGAACACAACCTGAACGCTATGGTCAACAAAGGAAACCTTTCAAATTGTTTGTGTGACGTATATAAGAAGTGGACAGATTGTAACGCAAAGAGAGACTCCTACTGAGGCAATGGGACTGCTATGCAGAGGTGAGCCTCTGCAGTATTGATGTCCTGGAGGGGCAGAGCCACACTGGGCCACAGAGCAAGCAGAAGTAGGCAAGGCGAGAAAAACACTAACCGAACGCCTACGGGAACAGGGGCAGAGATGCAAAGACATCTGTTTCGTCTGGTGGTGCGGCCATGCAGAACCTGTGGTGGCCTGGGAGGCCAGTAACAGATGCCGAGACCAAACCGTATGAGGGAGCCTGGATCCCGGAGCTCTGCACTCGTCAGACTGTAGCTACCAAGATACATAACCACAGGGGAAGCCAGAGTCTGAGAAACCCAACAGAAGAGATACCGCTACAAGGTATGAAAATTGCAAATAATAGCTGAGGAATACATCCAGGCTATGAGAGCCTGAGAAACCTGAGTGTGCAACTTCCCTATAAAAGGCGGAGTGAAAGTGTTATAAACTTTGTGAAAAAAACACTGGAAAAGTTGAGAAATACGAGGGTACAAATACCCTATAAAAGGGGGAGTGAGAGTAATATGAAAATTGTGGAACACCACTGAAACAGCTGAGAAATCTAAATTGCAAACACCCTACGAAAGGGGGATTGAGAGTAACAAAGAATATTGTAAAGGTATAATGTTTTTTCATCGACAGTTGTAATTTCGATGGTTTTTTTATAAGTATTTTTACCGAAAAACTCAGCGAAATATGTAGGCGGGTTCGGAAAGTGTATATAAGGGGTTGGGGGTTGGGAATAATAAAAGAATCAATAGAGGATTGGGGCTTTGGGAGGGATCCCCCCAAAAATAAAAATAAATCAATTCCAATGATTTTATTCGGTACAAAATACTCATTAAAAAAACCATTGAAATTACAACCGTCGATGAAATGACATAGAATCATTGTAAATAACACATGGGAAAAGCCTCCATGGTTACGGGTACCTGAGAACCCAGAGAGGGGAACATTCTATATAACTGGGAATAGAAAGGAATACAAACACTGTGAATCAAAGATTAGGTTGACGATTGGAAAAATTATTAAGGTTACAAGGGCCTGAGAAACATGACATTAAAAACCGTATGAAAGGGGGACTGAAAAAAGTACTGTGAATAACGGCAGAAAATAGCTCGTCAGGTTACAGGAGCATGAGAAATCAGAGTATGCATGGTAGGGGGAAAGAAGGAGTTATGAATAATTGAATTAAGGCTAAGAAAGCCAGAAAGATTGCAAACTTTGAACAACCAGGGCAGACCACCACCCTATTCAAAAATACCTTGTGCGAAAGAAAAGAAGCTGTCTGAGGACTACAGGACGTTGGGGAGTCCCAACGCCTCGAGGCAAGAAAGGACAGAAACATATTTTTGTGTGTGTGTTCCCATGTGATCCTAGACGGATTTCTTTGCATCAAGAAACAATTTTATTTAATAAAAGGAGAGACTGCAAAGCTTAATTTTGTATCAGACTGGAATGAATATCCTTCTAGGTAAAGGAACTTTGAAGAATGAAAGCAAGTCAAGCATAAACTGGGACACGCAGAAGCCATATTGTGGCTAATGTACAAAACCTCCCTTTTTCCTTCCTTTAGTTAAGTACTTTATATGGTGGTATGGCCCGTTAGCTGGATAGGATTCGGACTAAAGATCTTTAATTTGGACTTTAGCATCCACCCTTAGTTTGTATTATGTTATGTAGGGAACTTCCCACATAACAATAGGTAAAGTTAGGCATTTGATTACTTTTCTTTTAATAAAACCCTTGAAATATGACAATCGTTCGGGTCCTTCTTCTGGCTCACTCCAGCAGCTAGAATCTACTCTGAGCCTACCACTTTTGATCACACAGTATGCCCACACAAGAATAGACTAAGGTTAGAGGCTTTTCTATTTCATCTATGGTTTTACCCTACAATAACATATGGCTGCCCTGTCTTGTGTTCTACAGTGAGGTTTAAACCCCAAAGACAGGACAGACCTGGGTAGCAGTGTCACATTTTCTGACTTCAAGGTCAAATTGCCAAAACCCTTTAAGTGGCCTCTTTGCACAGAAAAGTGATACCCAAATTGGAAAAATGCATAGCTCATGAGAAGTGCTAGTCTCAAGGGGCCAGCCCACACTTTGAAGTTCAAACCCCTCAGTAGGGCACAATTAGCCTTTCATCCTTCTAAATTCCATAAATTGAGTATGTGTAATAACAACTGCTATTTCGCATCTCAGAAGCAGGAGAAATTTGACATGGCGCACTATATAAGAACACACATTATTATTGTATGTTGTGATTTAAGCCTCATATTATAGTATAGCCTTCCGTCTCAACAGTGGCCCAGTTCTGCTCTTGAGGCTGGAATTGGAAATTAATGGTGGCCATTGTGTGCCTCCTGCCTTTCGCATTCAGCTTGGCCAGAGTGAAGCCTACCTATTGTTCAGATGTGATAGTTTGCACAATGATGGGCCAGCTAAATGCTGGTACCTTTAGGAATGATGCTTCATTCAGCTTCTCAAATTCATTATTTTTTTTAATTCCCATTTTTACTAGCCAAAGTAATCATGTTAGGGAGGACTCTCAGATATACCAGAGTAATGCTGGAGGTCCGCAGACTCAGAGGGCCTAACTCCCTCCCCAGAATAAATGGAGGACTCAGTGAAATGGCAAGTGCAAACTGCGGTTTATTGCAAATAAAACCAGCAGGGATCAATACAAGAACACAGAAAGATTCCGGTACCTCATACCATTTCATGGCACGCAGGCCAGTTTTGTTCGATTTCCACAGCACAGTTGGGCCCATCTCCAGAAACCTATCGGCTGAGGGATAGGGTATCGAGAGTGCTATAACCTATATAATCACCTATACGTGTTATTCTACTGGCTCTTTCATGTCAGGTGGCAGGCCTGCCCCATCCCCAAAAACTATTTTAATGTATTGTTGCAGAGTAGTGGGCTTACCATTGGTTCATGCTCCTTACCATCCACCAATGGAATACTAAGCTGTGATTGCTGTGAATACTAAACTGTGGCTGCCCCCAGTTCTCATCTCGCTGTGCACCTCTTCAAGGTGATGTGAACGATTACGTGTCTGTATTGCAACTTGTGTACACCACCTTGCCTTATGACAATATTCTCCTCACGGTAGCAACAGTTGTTGCAATCTGCGTCTGGTTTGCTGAGACCGGCTCCTCTTTCTCACCGTGGGTGACTGTCCATTGTCTTGCTTGGATGCATCACGTGTTTAGAGAGCACAATTTTCAAGCTCTACAGCTTCGAATTATGAGGATTTATTCAGTTTCCCTGCAGCTGGTCGCTTTGTCATCTGGGGATTGGAATGGGTCTTCATATGTATGACCTTGGCTTTTGGGCCTGTCTCACGCGTGTTGCTCTCTGTGCAGCCTTAGTCAGCTCTGCTCTGCTCATCTCCTGTTCAGTGGCTTGAGGCCTGCTGTAATTTAACTAAACCTTATAATGCAGTTTCTACATTGTCCATGTTCTACTATGTTCCCTATGGGTTAACTATGTCATTCGATCAGGTTCCATATATGCTCCTGCATGTCCACGCAAATTTTGGCTTTAAGCAGCAGCAAGCATGATTAGGATCTCTTGTGCCTTGCGGTTCTGCGTTACTGCATTTGGCTAATGGCAAAATAATAACAGCATTGACAGTATGTATGTGTATTTGTCCTCCTCTAGCTAAAGAACTGTATGTTCATGTTCTTCATGTATACAAATGTGTGTTTATGTGGTGCAGTGTGGATTGCATATGTGCTTCATGACTAACACTGCTATGCCGTGGTGTCACTAACAACGACAGTGCCATGGCTTCTTGGTGCTTAGTTGAGGCTGTCCATATAGGTGTCTCTGTCCACAATCACTTGCTCTTCTCTCACGCTCGGGAAGGCTTGCATTGTATTTGGCCGGTATGGCTGGCTGAGAGGATATCTTTCAGTGTACTTGTCGATCATTGGTGCACTCGGGATATAAGATGAATGGTGGCGAGTGTTTCTACCTCTTTGCCCTGGCCAGAACTTGGGGCATGGAGGGGTGGTCTCGGGACCCCATCTTTAGTCCCCCCTCTGGCCGACCTGTCAACCACATCCTTATAAATGAATCCTTTTGCTCCTGGCTGTTATATCTTGGTAATCCCTCCTAGGTCTCAATAGTAATTCACATGACCGTCAAAAGTCCATTCCATATAACTGAATGCGCCTTCTGTGTTGCACCACACCCATTTTCCTTCATTGTACGTCACATTGAATGGGTTGTCTATCTTTATTGTTTCATGTGGGAATAACTGACAGTTCACTATACATTCATTTAGTCAGTCTCTTTCTTCCACAAGCAAGTCTCTTGCACCTCCTATGTTCACATTCATCAAGACCTTCATTCCAATAGTTTCTTCTGCTCACTTGTGGCACAGAGTGAGGCAAATCTTCATCCCACACATTGTCACTCCTCCCAGTATTAGCGCTCCCAGTATCACCTTCAGTCCATCGGATAGCCATAACGGCATCCATGACCATATGTATGCTATCCAACTCTGATCCTTTCCAGTTCCCTTTGCTTCTTCCTCTATTTTAGCATACATCTGGGATAGCTGTGTTACCGCCTCTGTTAGTGTCCCGTTATCTTTGTCATTGGCAGGTATGAATGTGTAACAGGAACTGCCAACTTTTGCGCAAACTCCTCCTTCCATTGCAGTCAGTAAATCCAGTGGAGAGCTACCAGCCTTACTGCGTCTTTGTGCTCTGCTTTCTCTTAGCTATTGCCTCCTTCAGGAGGCTGTTCAGGCGTTCACACACCCTGTTTGCTTGTGGATGACATGCACTGGAGAACTTGTGTTGAATGCCTAGCAACATGGTGATGTGCTTGAACATCTCATTGGCAAAGTGAGTGCCGTTGTCAGACCGCATGACCTCACACATGCCCCATCATGGGAATACCTCCCTGATCAGAAGCTTTGCTGCCCTGAGGGCATCAAGGTGAGAGCAGGGGCCTGCCTCAATCCACCAAGAGAATGGGCATACAGCCACTATCATGTAGCGGTACCCGTGGCACACTTGGATCATGCCAACGTAGTCAACATGTAGAGGCTGGCATGGACCTGCTGGATGTGGTATGGCTCCTCTCAAAACTCTCAATGTGTGTCCTGCTGGGTACTGCTTGCATACAAGGCAATTATTCACAAATTCAGCCAAGTGTTACGTCAAATTAGGACAGAGCCATGTTTCTCCAATATGGGCAGCAATTACCTCTTTCCCTGTATGTGTGGGACAGTGTAACTGTGTCAATGCTGTGTTCAATAATGTCAGAGGCATCACCACCTTCCCTGTGTTGTTTTGCCCCCATAGGGTGTCTGTTGGAGATACTGTGCATCCCTTTTTTGTACATAAGTCCTTCTCTTCCCTGGGTGCAGCTCCCTGCAACTCCATGACCTGTGCTTCTGGCAGTACATTGTAACCTTCTTTTAGTATCATTGTACTTTCATTTCGGACATTTGATGCTGCCTCCATCTCTACTAACTCCCCAAAGTATGCTGTGCACTTTGCTTCTGAGTATGCTGCTTCGTTTCCTCTTGAAATTGCATCTTCCCCTTGTGTGGGTGCCTGGCACTTCACTATGACTACCTCTGTAGGATAATGAATTACTTTCATCAGTTTGCCTAATTGAAGTGCATACTGTACTGGTGCCCTGGCTACCCTCCTGAATCCTCTCCTGATCCATTGTGACAGTCCTAAATGTACTGTTGACATCACATATGCTGAGTCCTAATATACTGTCACTTCCTTTTCCCTACTGTTTTCTAATGCCAGTATTAAAGCCATCAATTCTGCTGCTTGTGCTGAGTAATGTGGCGGTCATCACGCACTTGCCACTACTTCGCTTGTTCCATCCTCCCTCAATCTTACCACTGCTGTCCCCATATTCCTGACCCCATCTGACTGGTCAATTGTCGAAGACCTGTCAATGTTCAGAACATCTCCCCCCTCTAGTGCATCCTCATGAACTTTGCGGGTGTCACTGAACATCTGTATGTTTGCTGTACAGTCATGTGCATAGTCGACCACCTGTAGAGCATCTGCGAGAAAAATTGCTGTATTTACAAATCTGCACCTCACTATTTTAAGTCAGGGGTTTGATAGTATCACCTCGTACCCTGATGTTCTCTGTGTTGTCAATGTGCTCTTTGGCTACTGCAGTATCGCAAACAGTGCATTCTCCACGTAAAGCATGGTAGTGCACCCCATGGTAGTTCCTGCTGATTTCTCCACTGCAAATGCGGCAGCAACCAAAGCTTGTTCACCCTGATAGTGTCCTCTCATTACCGGGTCAAGTGTTCCACTGTAGTAAGCTATGGGCTTGTGCCCCAAACTTGTCCTCTGTGTCAGTACTGCATTCATCACTAACCCGTCAGTGTGTGAGAACAGGAAGAATTCCTTTTTGTAGTCTGGGATCCCTAACACTGGAGCTGTGCATATTCCTTCCTTTAGTGCATTGAAGGCCTCAGTCATCTCATCCGTCCAATGCATTGTCTTGTGTCCCTTCTGTGCTTCCTTTAGAGCGCCCAATAATCGCCTTGTATATGTACTGTAGTCGAATACCCATGCTCTACAGTAATTGCACAACCCTAAGAACTGCTGCATTTCTCTTACTGTCGTGGGTTTGGCTGTCCTGCGTATTGTCTCCGCCTTCTCTGACATGATCTGTCAGCCATTTTGGGAAATTGTCTGTCCAATGTATAGTACTTCTTTCTGACAGTTGTAGAGGAGGTCCCAGGTACAGCCCACACTCCAACCGTCCATTTGGAAGTACCAGGAACGTTCACGCCGAAATATGTGACGTATGATGAGCAAATAGACCAGCAGAGAGCCGCAGTGGGGCTCTGTCCAGTACCCATGAGAAGAACAATGCATATTGAAGTACTGATACCAAGGAAACTATAGACAGTAAGGTACCCATTGAGAAAACCATATCAATAAATGAAACGAAAGGAAGATTGTCTGAGTACAGTCCCTGAAGAAACCAAAAAGGTCTTAATGGAAGACGAATGATGACGTTACGAGAACCCGGACTGACTTACATACAGAAGAAATGACGACCAGAGAATGACGTAAAGAGGCAAAAACCCCATGCACAAGGGGTATCGTGAACCTAAAGTGAAAGGACAATGTCAAATATAAGAAGCTTAAACTGTAAGCATGACGAAGATATTTGACCAGTTTACACATGTACATATGCTTGGAACCGCAAGAAAGCTAAGAAAATCATGCGGCTTGCTATGCTTGATAGAAAGATATTGCGGCAGGCACCGCCTATACATATCTACCTCAAACAAAGCACGTTATATAAGTATACTTCCACTTTGCACAAGAAGCAGAATTAACCAAAGGTTACTAAAGGCCACACAAGGAGAGCTTCATATTTAAAAAAAATAAATCGAGAATAGACGGCAGAAACAAAACTCAGCAGAGGCAAATCGTGCCAAGAAAGCCAAGGTCGTATCAGTAGAAGAGACGAACAATAGCTACAATTAATTGAAGCTAAGAACAGAATATCCTGCTTCAGAAAGGTCAAGATAAGAAACTGGAGGCAGGTGGTGGGTGAAACGAAAATCAAATACATGAATTACATGAAGAAGAGGCAAATTCACGGTGTCTGAATCACATGACCAGCCAAGCGAGAAGAAGCGAGACTTTCACACCTACGCATGGCAGCAGGCCAGGCGAAGATATCAGAACTTTTCAAGACAGGAGATGCAGTCTCGAGGCCAACCGCAGTGAAATAATTGACACATTACCACTAAAGTGATGAAAGTGAGGATTGATTGTAACAATAGTTGGAGGAAGGCCGGGGAGCTAAGGGGCACCCTGCACCTGGCCGACCATTCTGCATGCTGCTAGGCAAAATGGAAAAGTAATAGTGGGGTTCATAATGGATCAAGTAACGTAGGGTCCTATAGTTAGTAGAACCAATGGGATGTCGTACTTTTAGTGACGTCTACAGTAGCCATTTTGTAGGTAGGGCTTAGAGATGTCCCACCTGACAATGTTTATCCAATCCCCTTACTCCATTACCATATACAGCTATAGTACCTATATTAAAGTTACCTTTCTAGAACCAATAGAATTACATGACAACTTTTAAGCGTTAAATGTCAGTGATGACAGGTTTTTAGTATAAATGATGTATTCTTTATGAAGTTCGTTGGAGTTGTGATGCGAGAGAGAAGATCATGCATCCGCTAATATTCATGAAACTCCCCGTTTTTTGTACTTGTCATTAAACGGACTCCCTTTGCCAAACCGTTGAGTTGTCATTATTGATTTGGTATTGGAGTATTAATCTGCACCCCGTCCATCTCAAGGGTGATGCTATCTTATCTTAAAGTGCCTCTGGGCAAACCCCGACTCTATGGGCCGGCTGGGGGTCCCGGAGTACACAGTACTGTAGTTTGGCCTTGTCCACCTTGTATCCCTTGTCTGCTAACACCGTCAGCATATGCACTGAGTCATTTCTACATGTGTCTTCTCCCGTCCTGCAAATCAAAATGTCATCTGCATACTGCAAAACCGTGCTTTCCATCTGTACATTGCCTAGGTCCATCTGGATGACCCTGTTGAATATAGAGGGTGACTCGCAGTACCCTTGTGGGAGCCTTGTATGTTTCCACTTCTGGTTTCTATACTTAAAGGAAATCAAATCTTGTGAGTCTGGGTGTAGTGGTACTGAGGAAAATGCATTTTTCAAGTCTATGATCGTGAAGCAGACGGCTTCCGCCGGAATGCTGCACAAAATTGTTGCTGGATTTGGCACCAAAGGATACTCTGCTACTACAATGTGGTTTAGGGGGGCGCAAGTCCTGGATAAAATGTCATGACCCCCCCTTTGCTTTCTTAACAACGTACACAGCCGTGTTGCATGGGGACTCTGATGGTACTAGGATGCCTTGCTCCACTAGTGCTGTAATTGTCTCGTAAATGCCCTCATCTGCCTCCTTTGAAAGTGGTTACTGTTTTACTCTAGGTAGAATTGCTCCTGGTTTCAACTTTAGCTTCACTCCGCCTATTCCTTTCAGTAGCCCCACATCATAGGGACGTGTGGTCCATAGGGTGCTGGGTATCTTGGCCAGATCCTCCTCACAGAAAAATGGTGGTGCTTCCAGCACCATCACCATCTTCTGTGGCACCTCCCTGTAATGTAGCCTCAGCCAGTATTTCACACTCATATCAAACACCATCTGGTGTTCTGACCGCACGTCTCTGAATAATTCTTCGTCTGTCACTGTGGAGAGCCTGCACCCATCTGCCACCGTGATTACTGCTCGCCATGACTGACCTGTGTCATCCATCCCGTGTATTGTTATCCACTCGTCCCTCTGAACTACTGCCTCAATCTCTATTGGCACTATTGGCCCTTCCTTCTCATTCATAGGAAGCTCTGGTCTGAATAAGCACTCATTTGGCATCTGCCACATCTTCCCTGCAATCCCTGGGAGCCATGCAATTGCCATGTCAGTTCTGTACTGGAAAGCTCCTCGTCTTTACCTTACACCCACATTAGGCATGAATGATCTCTCTTACATTGAGCATGTGTATTCCTGGTTTGGAGCACACTATCCCTTTGTCTGTCAATGAAACTGTCATGCTCAATCGGCTCATAATGTCTCGTCCAAGTATATTTACAGGTGTCTGTTGAGAATATAGTAAATCATGGTCTCCTATAGAAAAAGAGATATCATCTGTGAAAGGAATACTTCCTGAGCCCCAGAGAATCCATGAGTATTCATGGCATTGCCTGACAATGTAAATGCTCCTTCCCTAATGCAGGACCTTGTCACCCCTGTATCTACAAGAAAGGAAAAAGTCTTGTCACCTATTGCTACCCCTATGCAAGGTTTCTCTGCAGGTTTGGGTGTGATTGACAGGATGGAACACATCATGTTCGTCTGTGGGCTGTCCTATTGAGGGTACATGGACATTCTGTTCCCCATGAATGGGTTGTTCCCCATCATTGTGACCCCTCCCAGTGTGTGCCCATGGAGTCCATAAGTGGACCTGTGCCGTCGTTTTGCTGTACATTTTTCTGTATTTGTGGTACCTGCTCTGTGCCTCCAAAACCGGTGCTGCTTGTAGATATTGTAGTAAGGGCGCTTGCATCTGTGGTACCGGTGCCTGCATCTGTAGTATCTGTATTACGGTCTGGTGTGCCTGTTGGGGCACCCCCTGTGTCTGTCCTTGCTGCATCTGTGTCTGGTCCTGTGAATAGGAGTCACCCTGATCCCCTGATACGTCTGTTCGTATGGTGCTCTGTAATTCTGCTGTACCCCCATGCTCCTGAAAGCTCGAAATGTGTCCCAGCTGCCCACATGACCAACACTGTGGTGGCTCCCTCCCTTGGCCTTGGAAGCCCCCCCCGATAATACCCTGGGCCCTGCTGTGCATACCCTCGAAACCCTCCTGGAAATCCCCCTTGGTTGTAATGTGTCTGACGTCCGTACCCACGGCCTCTCTTCCTCTGAATCCTTGCTGCGTGTGACCCCGCCCCATGAACCCTCCCCCCATGGGTGGTTGCGTATATTGCTGCTGCGGTTGCCGTGTCTCCTGTGTGCTTGCGCTCGTCAGTATCACCCTTTCTATGGCGATAATTTTTTCTGAACTAACTTTGCTTCATCTATCTTTCTGTCTGCCTCCTTTTTCTTAAGCTTTTCTTGCAACAGCCTACAGTGGTGAACGATCATCAGCTGTATTTCTTGCCAATCTTGCCAATCTCTTCCTTCCATGCCTATTAACTTCTTTAGCTGCTTCTCTACTGGTTCTGGCAGTCCTTGGCATAATATATGGTAAAACACTACTACTGTTTTAGCCCACGGTTCTTGAGTTTCAAGACGCCAAAGCTCTTGGATCACCTGAATGTATTCTACGGTGTCTTCATCCCACCTCATCTTCCGGGGCATAATTGCCCCAATGTCAGAAGAGTCTGGGTTTTGTGTCCTCAGTGCTCGCCATACGGCAGCTCTACAGTTTGCAAACGGTGAACCATTGTGTGCCATGTTCTGCGTTGTCACTCCAAGGAACCCCGCCCTCTTCCATACATCATCAGCATCGCCACTAGCAGTCCCTTTACGTCGCCCACTGCTAACCTCTGTCCTGCTGTCATTCATTCCATCTCTTAAATCCATTTTCCTGCGCTTGTCCCCGTTGATCGAGGCCTACTCTGCTCCTTCCTCTCATCCCCACTGTTTCATCCCTCATTGTCAGACCCCGAGCCCATGTTACTACAAAAGTCATCTACGAAGCTCAGTCTCCTAGTAGTTGTGCCTGTGCTGTTTCAAGTCTATGTCTATGTCTCTCAAGTCATATCGGCTGCCTCCCCCCAAGGCCCCTATGCCTGTTCTGTCCCAGTCCGTTGTACTCCTGTCCTGTGAGGTGGTGCTGTCTGGCTCTGCTCGTCTGGTCCCCAAGGCTGCCACTTCCCTTATCCACTGCCCCTTGTGTCCTTACCGCCCTTACTGCTCGCACGTCTTCCTCATTGCCTGCGCGCTCCCTTGCCAATCTGTCCACCTACAACTAGCCCTTCCTTTTTGCACTTCTACAGCTCACTGTTCGTTCCCTTCTCCGCAATCAGCTGCCCTGCGCCTCACAGCCTCTCTTCCTGAGTATATGGTAGTGGTTTATATGCCAGATTTGAATACCCCTCTGCTGCTCTTAATTCTCGGGTGGGGTATCTCCCTTGCTCATCATCTGTGTCATCGGAGAGCACACTCGGGGGATGTGTGTTGGAGCGGAAGACGAAGTCGCAGACCCCGGTGCCTCCTGCTGGCTCAGCATCCATTGATGCCTCTCAGCATCCTCCCCTCCTGGAACATGCGCCACAATTCAAATATGGCCATGCGGCCTATTAACTTCTTCCCCTTATAGGTGCCCTGTATGTGTGTCAGTAGTGATTGCTGCACATCTTCGGAGAAACCTCAGCAAGGTGGCCATGGTTTAGTTAACTCCCCCTCGGTGCATTTAGACCATTCTATGCTATATTCGCATATTTTCTCCCGATAGGGTGGGAGCATCTTACACAGGTGCTGAAGGGGCGTGTCCCCCCACACTTCCCTTGATACATGGCTCTGGCGTTTACCTGACCACAACAGTGTCTAATCTAAAGACATTAGTGACCATTGTTTACAAAACTTAAATAGCACACATCAAGCTATTGTATGGCGTGTTGCTGAGGCTCTGTACCTATTGCCTGTCGGTTGTAACAAATACATTCTGCTCTGATCAATTCCTCCTGTAATGCTTTCTGTGTTCACTGTCGCACACATAGTTTGTGTGTTCACTACGACAACTCCTGTAGCAATCTCACCTTTCTTTGGGAATTATATTGATCATGTGCAATAGCCAAAGTTGAAATGCATACTGATAAATGTGAGTGCCGCGTTGGTTCAGAATATAGCTCAGTTTGTTAAGCACTAATTGCAGAGATGTATGTCCATATGCAAGATTTTTAATACAGAATTCCAACAAGGCCAACTCAGCCTTTCCTATGTTTGAAGTTGATAAATCTGCAGGTATGTGTTATTTTCAGCAGTGTACCTGTACCTGCGGTTGCTATAAAAATAAACGAATATAGCATCAGTATGGTGAAGGTCTAGATGGTCTAGAAATTGGTTTCTGTCGATGGAGGCTTGTAAAACATGGGCAGCCACCTGGAATGAAGACTATAAAGTGTTAGTCCGAGAAGTGATTAGTTATGCAAATTCAAGACTTTGGAACCAGAGCATTCAAACTTCTAACCTGGCTTCCCCATCAGATGATACAGTAACCCTGGACAAATAACTTATTTCACTGACATTACTGTACTGTCTTCCTTGAAAAGGTTGGCTTCTCACATGCTGGGGCTATTGTTTTGCCCAGTTATTACCTGATCTGACTTTTTATGAAGATAATTTCAGCAGAAGGGGTCCTAGACAGAAGAGAGCGGATCAGATATTTCAGGTCTCTGGCAAGCATATTTTAAGGTCTGCTCATTTGGCACAAAAAACAGTTTGCTTTTTTATACAACTGAAAGGTTTTGTGTATGGATATAAATAACTATTTCACAAGCTTGTGTTTTAGGCAAATTTAAAGCATTAAAATACAAAAGAGAAACCAGATGTCATCTTTTAGGTTCACATCAAATAGTATGTTGGCACCTATATAGTTCCCTTGATGATCAAGATAATGAAGTTAGCATCATTCCCATTACCATCATTCCCATTTTGCATAATAAGCTTCTATCACATTTTCTTTTTAAAATTGCCATGCTAGGTTTTGTGATTGGTCTACTTTCTAAGTCGGATCTATAGAATGGGATTATTTTAGTTCATGGTATGTATTAGAAAAGCAAGTGGTAAAGTGCAGAAATTGCAGAATGGGTGCAAATCCCAGCTTCACCTTTTAACCAATGTATAATGGGCATCTCATTTAATCTTGCATTGCCTGATATGTCAACATTGGCAGTCCCTAAACCATTCACAACTGTCACCCTTCTGAGTGATTTTGTTCTCAGGGTATGATCTTCACAGCACCTTCGCACATGGTTTCACTGGCTATAGTGTTGCTTCCTTGCTTGAGCATTTGTGCATTCTGTGAGGGAGATAATCTGAGTCATCTGTCTATTTTTGATTATGTGCACCTTTTACATACGATCTGTGTCTTACATTTATACTATGACTGGTGTACCTTCCTCGTGGCTGCTGATGATGAAGAATGTCCTGAACCTATGCTAGAATGCAAGTAGCCTTGTCGTGGACTGCTGTTCTTGGCCTTGAAATACTACTTCTTTATCATTCTTATTACAGCAAGAATGAAGAGGGTAAGGGGACTGAAAGGGAGTACCATTGGATATTTTAATCACTGTGAAGTAACATCCCAAGCTATGTTTTGTGATCGCGAGGCAGGGGCCACGACCAGATATTCTGGTTACCTTAATTCCTTTGGCTTGATGGAGGGTGCCCCCAAAGGTGTCCATGCACGGGCCCCAAAAGTGCTTAAGATGGCCCTGGGTGTGCTCTGCGCACCACCCTCTTTCCACAATCTCTGCCTCCTCAGGCACACCCACAATCTTGCGCACACGCCTTCCGCACACTGCCACTTGTTCACCTCGTCTGCCAATCCAAGCTTCTAATGCTAGCTCCTCGCCGTCTCGTGCTCTCTGTGTCCTATGCACAAACCTATGGGTGACATCACCAATTTACTACCTGTGTAGTGCTGAGAAATCGAATACTGCGTGCACAATGTTACAACCCGTTACTCCCAAAATGCACAAAACCCCAACACAAACCCCAAAGCTGTCTTCCCGCCTCCAGGCAAAGTATACCAATATTCTCTTGTGATCGAACTGTGCCCACTGCGTCGATTCGCGTGCAAAACGTTTCTCTACATGAAATGTAACCAGTCGACTCACCTTCCGCAATCTAGGCCAGCTCCCTTGCTAAACCTTACAGGTATACGGTCATCTATGACCCGAGCTAAAATGCCCACCCCACAAGAAATCCACTATTTACATACCTCCTGTCATCCGTGCCCGCAAATCAAGTCTAGGTTATTCACCAGAGCCGTTTACCTCTAAATTCGACTATGCCCTGCCCACAAATAATGATGTCTACCTCCGCTCCTGTTCCTACTACGTTTGACAATGCTAAACGATACTTTGACAATACTCAGCAATAATCCATAATACTACACAATACTCAATACCCTCCCTCACATCCGAAGTTGCCATTTGACTGGGTCAATACTTACACTCTGTGATCTGCTGGCGCTGCTTGGCTGCCTTGGCCTCCAGAAATTGCCACTTCCCCATGCTGGTCTGCCTCGACTCCTCGCTGACTTTGGGCAGTATACTTTCCAAGCCGGCTCCTGATGGTCTTTCCATGGGTACGCGTTCCCTGTCTTTCTCGAAATATGCGAGGGTCCTGCAGCCTTTCAGTTTCGGTGGCAAAGTAGATGACTTTGTGCTGGGATGACGCTGCCAACCCTCAGCTCTGCTACTGACTTGTTAGGGAGGACTCCCAGGTATGCCAGAGTGATGCTGGGGGTCCGTGGACTCAGTGGGCCTAACTCCCCCCCCAGAATAAACTGAGGACTCTGTCAGACAGCAAGTGCAAACTGCGGTTTATTGCAAATAAAACCAACAGGGATTAATACAAGAACACAGAAAGATTCCAGTACCTCACACCGTTTCAGGGCATGCAGGCCAATTTTGTTCGATTTCCACATCACAGTCTGGGCCCGTCTCCAGAAACCTATCGGGCCGAGGGATTGGGTATCAAGAGTGCTATAACCTATACAATCACCTATAAATGTTATTCTACTGGCTCTTTCATGGCAGGTGGCTGTCCGGTCCCGTCCCCAAAAACTATTCTATTACATTGTTAAAGAGTAGTGGGCTTACCATTGGTTGATGCCCCTTGCAATCCACCCCTGGAATACTAACCTGTGATTGGTTATAGCGGCTGCCCCCAGGCTTGTAACTCGATTGAGTTCTCAGCTTGCTGTGCACCTCTTCAAGGTGATGTGAATGACCTTGCCTTATGAGAATATTCTCCTCACAGTAGCAACACTTGTTGTCTTGCTTGGCTGCATCACGTGTTCAGAGACCACAATTTTGAGCTCTGCAGCTCCGAATTATGAGGATTTATTCTGTTTCTCTACAGCTGGTCCCTTTGTCGTCTGGGGATTGGAATGTGTCTTCATGTCTCTGACCTTGGCTTTTGGGCCTGTCTCACGCGTCTTGCTCTCTGTGCAGCCTTAGTCAGCTCTGCTTATCTCCTGCTCCTGTGGCATGAGGCCTACTGTAATTTTCCTAAACCTTATAGTGCGGTTTCTACATTATCCATGTTGTACTCCGTTCCCTGTGGGTTAACTATATGTCATTCGATCAGGTTCCATATATACTCCTGTATGTCCACGCAAATATTGGCTTTAAGCATCAGCAAGTTTGCTCAGGATCTCTTGTGCCTTGCGGTGCTGGGTTACTGCATTTGGCTAATGCCAAAATAATAAAATCATTGACAGTATGTATGTGTAATTGTCCTCTGTACGCTCATGTTCTTCGTGTATACGAGTGTGTGTTCATGTGGTGCAGTGCTGACTGCACATGTGCTTCATGTCGAAGACTGCTATGTCGTGGTGTCACTAATGACGTCAGCGCCATGACTTCTTGGTGCTTACTCGAGGCTGTCCATATAGGTGTCTCTGTCCACTATCACTGGCTCTTCTCCCACACTCAGGAAGACTTGCATTGTATTCAGCCTGTATGGCTGGCTGAGAGGATATCTTTCAGTCTACTTGTCGATCATTGGTGCACTCTGGATTCGTGCAACATAAGGTGAATGGCGGCGAGCGTTTCTACCTCTTCACCCTGGCCAGAACTTTGGTGGCACGAATCCCATGATTCAAGTTATTTACTTTGCTTTACTCTTTGCTTTAGCAGCCCTTACTAAGGACCTTCCCAGCCTTTCTGCCTCTCCATAACTCTGTGAAAGCATTGGTCTAGACATGTGTAATACCTCCCTGTCTGCCATTTCCTGAAATGTAAGCACGTTCCCTTTCACACCCAACAAAGCTCTATTGTTTGTCACCCCATATTCATTTTCAAGCAGTCTCAGTTGCCCTTACACATCCCGTAGGGCCACCCTGAGTGCGTTAAGTGTCCCAACCAGCATGGACAGCAACTCGCCATGTGTCCAAACCTTGAATGTTTCCCAAAGAATAGAGTATAGAGATACCAAGCCAGCATTCATCGTAAAGAAATCATCAATTTTATCTTGAAGGGATGTTGCCAACCCTGAGTCCAGCAACATGAATGGAGACATTCCCTACATAGGTGGGGGCTTGGGTGATTGGTTGATTATAAGGCACAGCAGCACTGGGGAATGGGCTGACAACGTTCTTGGGAGAATCCCACACCTTAGCACACTTGGTGTCAATTCAGACTAGAGCAACCAATAGTCTATTCTGGACCTTGTGTCACAGACCGTCGAGTAGTAAGTATACGCCCTGCCATCAGGGTGTATATTCCTCCAGACATCGGTCAGTTGTAGATGGGACAGTATCTGCACAAGTTCCTGTGCTGCTGCAGACAAAACACGGGGGGGGAGTGACCGAACTGTCTTTTACAACATGCAGAAAAGTAATAAAATCCCCCCACCCCCAGATAATGGGGGTATCCATTGCCCTCACTAGAATATCGGATAGTTGCCGATAAAATTCTGGGTTCTCTACATCAGGCCCACCTGTTTAGACCAACACAACCATTTTGCAAGAAAGCTTCCCCATGCTATTACATACCACCCATGGGGTCGACACAGCTTCTGGAGACTTGAAATGCTACCGAGGGATGAATAGGGGTGGGCACACCTCTCATTTGTGATGAGTAACTTGTATATTATCGTTGCCGGTCCCACTTTGGGGCAAAAGCCTCATGAACCTTACCCATCACGTGTGTTTCCTGGAATATTAGGATCTTGGGACCGTGTCATTCCAAGTACGCCAACACTTTTCGGGCTTTGGTCGGGTTGTTCAATCCCCACAAATTCAGGAAGGTAATAGTCTCCCCTTTCTTACAAGTGTTGAAATCCACCATCAATGTATACCCACTCCCATCTCGCCTACAATGTCAAATCTACATTCAGCATGTCCACAAACAATATGTCTGTCAAACTTTTAAATGGAACCCCTCTCCACTGCCCTCAAACCCCCACCCCCACCATCCACCCTAACTTGATAGTGTATACCCGAAACAACTTCAAAAAAGAATTCAAAGAGTGCAATGCGAGCAACAACTTTACATATATTTCCCATAGGAACCCTGGTAGACATAACGTTTTGAGCCATGAGTTTTCTTGTGTTATAGTTCATCAACCGCTCCCCATGGGAGCCATCCATGTCACTCCCCCGATGCCGAGGGACCGATGGACGGTGTATTACCTGATCTCCCAGTGCCTGGCCTTCCTCTCACCCGAAGTGGGATCGAACGTCGATATAAGCTTTGGCATCAACAGAGGTTTCAAACATGTGCCCGGCCCCAATGCTGAATTCGGAGTTTCAACAGGAACAGAATTGTGCAGGGAATTTGGCGTTTGCGTAGTAGGCATTTGACATAGTTATAGGGCCGACTTGCAGTCTTGACAACTGCAGAGAAGTCTGGATATATAAAGAGCTTTCTTGACTCCCATTGCAGGTTTCCACGTTCTCTGGCAAGTTTCAGTATTTGATTTCTGTCTCTAAAGTTCAAGAGCCTCACAAATTATCATTTTCAGTGGTCCACTAGGCTTTGGGGGCAGGGCAAGTGCAAGCCCTTTGAACAAGAAATTCTGTTGAAAATGCGCCTCTCCAGGGAATACTTTTAAGAGATCATCCACAAATTGTTCCATAGGACCCTTTGAAGCATTTTCAGGGATACGTATATTATCAGGTCGTGATCACGACTGTAGGTCCTTGCACTTCTCTGTCACAGTTGCCAGCTCCTACTTAATCGCTGCTATCTTTTGATCATGGTGATTCACTATAATGTCTAGATCACTGATCCACGTCTCAGCCTTGGTTATGCACCCGCTTTCTTTGTCGATCTTGGCCAGCAGTGAGCTGATGTTGGTCAGTATATCGTACAACTTGGAGTTGACCAAGGCGACACCACTCTACATAGCGGTCATAATGAGCTCCATCTGCGTTTGCGCTGCTTGGACACAATTGGGTCACGATGGAAAGTCTCCATCAGTGCCTCCCTAGCTGGCGTGTTTGTATACGAGTCCATGGGGCCATGCTTCTTTCCAGGCCCTTTCATCATGGCCAAGGTGCACAGCACTGCCAGTGCATCCGCCTCAATTTTAACGTATCAATATGCAACCTGGTGAAGTAATTGTGGGTACACAATGCTGCTGGGGGCAGTAATTGAAACTAAAACTAATTGTGTAAATCACTGTTGAGAACTGGGACTTCACCCACTCCTTCGGTGTGGCATCTTGATCTATTAGCTCAGAGGTCTGATTTAAGGGGTGCACCAGGACCGATGCCCACTCTCCCTCCTCCAGCGCTGGGTAGTTTTTGGTCTTGACTCAGCAAGGCCTGCTCCCCACTCACCAACGTCTTGCCAGGTCCTGCCGTCTCTCCTATAGGGCTTATGTATGGTACCTCAGGGCCATCCAGGCCAGCAGCAGCCTTTTCCCAACTGCACTGTGCCCACGCCAGTAGCACAAGGCTTTCCCCGTCCAATATGGCAAGACAGATTAAATTGTGGGCAGTCAAGTCTCCCAGTGCCACACTGCTAATCCTCACCTCCATACACCCCGGATTAGCTCTCGCAAGAGCCTCGGCCAGGGTCTGCACACTGATGGGGTATTCAGTCTTATCCACCAGCCACCCGGCAACAGCTACCCTTCCTCACCACACGACCTGTCCTGTCACGTGGCCTCCATCTCCAGCCAGCACCAGTATAGTGGCATAGAGCTCTCAGCCATTCCACCGCCCAGGAGCTGCTGCAGTGTCAGGGCCGTGCAGGAGTAGCCGGGACAGGATCAATCAAGGATCTCTCTGGTCTCAGCACCAGTGAGATGCACTCCAACAGCAGGCCTGGGCTCAGCACAGTCCGCCTGTGATTGTCTGCTCTCTCCACCCGCAGCAACGGTAGGCAACTTAGAGCACCGGCTTACCGCAGCACTCAACCCCATGCCACTACATCAGTATCACGTAGTTATTCACCACCAGCTTCAGACAGCGTGTTCCCTGCACCATCCACCAGCTGCCACCATCGCTCATTAGGCTCAGGAAAGGATTTACCCGGGGACCGGAGCTCACAGCCTAGGCAGCCATATTTGCTGCTGCTCAGCAGCGCCCCCACCCCTGGGAATATGTACAGTGGACATGGACGAAGGCCATGGCTCATGACCCAGTAGCATTTTAAAATATACTGTTGGCAGAGTCGAAGGCCATGCTCACTGGCTAGTGGGCCCAAAGAAGGCCATGCTCACTGGCTAGTGGGCCCAAAAGACATGTATAGTCCATGGCCACCTAATGGGTCCAAAAGAAAAGAAACATATTGGGGGAACATGTAGAGTGTCCATGGCAGAAGGCCATGGCCAGTGGCCCGAGGGTGTTTTAAAATATACAGTGGGCACACCCAAAGTGTGTGCTCACTGGCCAGGGCCATAGTCCCTGGCTAGTGGACTCAAAAGACATCTATAGTGGGCACAGCCAAAGGCCATGGCCACCTAGATGATGCAAAAGAAACATATCGGGGAAACATGACAGCGGATATGACCCAAGGCCGTGGAGACTGGCCATGGTTGATAGGTCACGGCTAGTGGCCGGGAAGTATTTGAAAATATACAGTGGGTACGGCCGAAGGCTGTACTCACTGGCTAGGGTCGAAGGCCCTGGCTAGTGGGAAGGCCCTGGCTAGTGGGTCCAAAAGTCATGTAGACGGCCGAAGGCCATGGCCAGTGGCCCATAAAAAAACGATGGTTTAACAAAACCATTGAAGTTCACTGAGCAAACCTTAGTTAAGGTGCAGTTAAGTTGCGCAGATTTAACACAACAAAACGGTTGAAATTTAGCGGACCAGGGTAGTCATTACCAGCTTAACTTGGCACCTTCGCATTGATGTCCCCCATAATGCTGTGTCCCCCATAATGCCATTTTGTATGTCATTGTGAATCCCTTCTCTTATAATACGTATGTGCTTATGGACTTTGCAACTGGAGCGCGTTGAGTTCAGCTGGTCATGACTTCCCACATCTGCTGAATTTCAAGGGTTTTGTTGTCTGAAATCTGTGCAACTTAACTGCAACTTAACTAAGGTTTATTCAGTGAATATATATTATTTTGCAGGACTAAATAACTGCATATTAATTCATATATTTTATTTTATTGAAATGTTTGTTCAGTGCGGGCCCTTCCGAGACGGTCTCAGAGTGCATTACCAGGTTCAAAGGTTTAAAAGTTGGGAGGGAAAACAGAAGTTACAAAATGTTTGGAGGATAGGATAGGACGATTATGATAAACAAGAGGTATGAGGGGAGGAGGAAGGGCACAGAAAGAGGTATGTTTTAATGTTCTTTCTGAAAGGGATGATGGAGGGTGCAATGCAGATGCAAGGTTGTAGGGGGATCCATGCTCTGGGTACCCACTGGATAAATGCTTGTTTTTGTGTGCATGTTAATTTGTAGAGTGGGATGCGTAGAAGGTGCTGGCTTGCTTGTCTGGTGTTTGTGTGGGTGATGGGTTTGAGTTTGTTGTGAAGGTAAGATGGGGTTTGAGGTGGAGAGCTTGAAGGCAATTCTCTGAGGTATGGAAAGCCAATGAAGCTGAGTGGGATCTGGGGTTTTAGGGTCGTCCAACTCTGGGCCTCGAGGGCCGGAATCCTGAAGGGGTTTCAAGATATCCCTCGTTAATATGCATAAGGAAAAATGTGCATACGTTTAGAATCATTGCATGCAAATCTATCTCATGAATATTAATGAGGGGTATCCTGAAAACCCAGCATGGATCTGGTCCTCAGGCTGCTGCATTTTGTATGGCCTTCAGTGTGCTGTTGGGGAGTTCAGTAAGGAAAGAATTACCATAGTCCAGCTTGGACAGAACCAGAGTATGGTGCTGAAGCAGTCAGGGCAAAGGATGTGTCTGATCTTACGTAGGAGGTATAATTGTAAATAGTGACAGCAGCTATGCGGTGTGTCAAGGCAAGGTGGCAGTTTTGAGGTTGTGGAGTTGTGGAGGGGTGACATTTGGAAGTATATTTGTGTGTCCTCTGCGTTTTGGTGTAAATGGACATTGTGTTTGGTGACAGTCTGTCTAAGGGATTCTACATAGTGTTTGAAGAGAAGCAGACAGGGAGGTGCCTCATGGGACCCTGTACTTGGATGAGGTTGGGGTTAGAAGATAAGGGAGCATGGAGAGAAAGTGTGTTGTGTCAGTGAGGAAGGAGTTAAACCAGTCGAGTGAAATGCCTGAGAGTTTCATTCTGTGTGATAGGATGTTGAGTAGAATGTTCTGCCAATATAAATGGACGTATTGAGAAGTTTATTTTAAATAGAACTTATATTCATCACTAAGGTAAAATTGCCTAGTTGTTGTGCTTTGTCATTCTATGAATGCCACTTTTTTACCACAATGCCAAACTCAGAATGAGCGTCATTTTGTTTTTTATGGGCCAATGTATGTTGCTATCTTGATTCTTTTTATTCAAATGCCCAGTTTAATAAAAATGCAAAATTAGGTTTTAGAAATTTTAAAAATCTGATGGTGCCAGTGGCTGTTGTGGGTCACAGTGATCAGGTTCCCTGCGGGGTGCATGGTGGATTGCTGCCTCTGATTCTTGAGCAGGCGCTCAATGAGGAGGCTTTTGAGAGGTACAGGGCAAAATCATTAGCAGACAGACAAGAAGAGATACCATGAGGCCATGCCAGTGTAGAATGGATGGTGAAAGAGAGTTTTAGTGGAAAGGGGTGAAGTGAGGTGATCAGATTGGTGAATAGGAGTGTTTGACTTCATCAAATTCTGTCGTGATGGCAGTGAGTATGACTCCCTCCACAGTAGAACAGAAGGTGAGACCAGTGTTTACAACAACATCATCGTAGGTGAAGAGGCATTTCAAATGACATGCAGTGGATCTCATGGGAGACCAAATGTTGGGGGTGAGGAATGGAAGGAGTAAAATGTACACAGCAGGTAAGTGGTGTTGTAAGGGTAAAAAGAGGGAAGGGCGGACATCAAGTAAGGCTTGAGAAGTAGAGAGATTTAAAGGGGAAATACCTGACTCAGTCCCGGCAATAGGAGTTGATGTCAAGTTTGAAGATATGCGTAAAATACGGCCACATGGTGGGGAAGGTGGGTGGTGGAAGACTTGTGATACTAAGTGTAGGAAAGAGTGGTTAAAAGTTGAGGGTACAAAAGGAAGAATTAATGAGGAGAGAGGGAGATGAGGATGAGAACTAGAGAGTTGCCCTAACCATGGGCATAGGACATGGGGTGGTCAGGGGGAGACATCCCCCCACAATTTTAAGTGGGGGGATATAATGCCATTTATCCCCCCCACAATTCACTTGCATCCAGAGAAATGTCTCTATGTGTCAGCATGACGCCTTCACTACATCTAACTTTTACTGAGACGGAGACGTCCTCGGCTCTCACTGATCAGAGGTGTGTATGAAAGCCATACATGATCTGTTCGGTAGTAGGCAAGCTTCTCACTGTGTGATGCTCCTTACATCCATGTTCTCTAAGGAAGGGCACTTGTAAGACTGCCAAACTTGGGTGCAACTGTATACAGAATTGCGAATGCACACGTGGGCATTGCTGTACTGCACCGTTTCAGTATTTCATTCTGCAAAGGTTGCTCTCTTGTGTGCTTGCTGGCCATTTGTGAAGCCCAGTATTATGGGGAACTACTACATTTGGTAAAACACATTTTAGTACAGTGCCTAGAATCTGGATGCTCAAGGCATGAAGAATTAAAAGCAATGTAATTGCAGTTTAATTTTCTCCCATTTAGAAAACGTGGGATTGCTTCCCGCTACCTAAGGGGCAGGAGTGTACAGATGTGTGCATGTTCTGAAAGAAGTGTGTGATGCAATGTCATTTTGCAAAATACACCTTAAAAAAAAATCATAAAAAACGAAATAAGTGTTGGTCCAGCAGGGCACCACGCTGACCAGCCAATTGCTATTTCCATCCGGTCTTTGGTCTTTGTTTCGTGCAGTGCACTTGTAATTTGCACCTTTTATAACCGGGGCGGCAGAATAAATGGCAGGGTTGCAGAATAAATGGCAATGAGTAAGGAGTACATTAAGAGAATCCCTTTTCTGACAAGTTGCAGTTCCTCTGGATATGACAGTGTTTAGGTCTTTGGCATGCATTGTCCTAGTCCCATCTCCCTCTAAAATCTCAAACTGCCTAGAAAGCACCAGTTGCCAACTGCAACTTTGCATTCTTTCGAGATACAGGTGCAAACCTGGTTTGTTTCAATTTCACAAAGCTGGCTGGTTCAGTTCTACAATTTCTGTCTCTTCGAAATAAAAAAAGAGAGGGTTATTGCTGTTATTGTGGCACTGCCTTTTTAACTCTCATATGTCATGACAAATTGCTGCCTGCATGATGAAAAAGTAAGCATAAGCTGGCCACTTTATTGTTGCGTTATGCTGCTATACATGGCACATGACATGCTAATATTGGCTGGAGGTGGTCAACCGGGTTGCACAATGGGCGCCACTGCAAACGAGTGGGATTTCAGTGATTTACAGGGTGCAGAAATGAGGTGGAAGCTGGTTGCAGCGTTTAGCTTCTGTTGATGAGAAACTGCCATTGCAGCCTCTCACTCGAAGGTGGGGGATGCACAGGCAACAGCGGCCTAGGCAAGAGAGAGCGCAGATAGGGTGCACATTTCCTAATAAAGATGCCAGGGGACCCTGTTGTTAAGGGGTGATCTTGTGCACCTGACTCAATGCTTTAAAAACAACAGATTACCCCACTGCCACCCTCAATGCCCTTGCCAAAACTCTGAGAATAAGATGGGCTACGCTATTCGGAGGGTTCAGCTTCAGCAGGCAGTCTAGGCACACTGTGGTAGGCTAAGGTAGGTTGGATTTACTGCAGTGTCTTGAGGCAAAGAAACATAACCATTCCAATCTCGGCCAATCATGATTTTGCGATCGTGGGGCACAAGGCAGGAGTAAACCGAGAACCTCTCAAGAATCCCAAATTCTGGGCTTGTTCCATCAAAGTGCAATCAGATACTCAAACTATTATGACCCAGGATCACCTTGGTTTTTATTTTCAGCTCGTTAGCATGCATCCTGCACCACATCAGTGACATACACTCTAGGGAGCAGGAAGGAACACAGGAGCCTTGCAGAGATGGTCTCCGGAGGGTGGAAACACCCTGATGGGCGCTCGTCCTCGCTACTTCACTCTCCAACACAGCGTACGAGACAAAGAAAAAGTGACCAAAACATAATTCTGACCCTTGATTAATTACCTGCCCATTTCTGGGATATTTGTCATACTACTTGATCACAGTGGGGTGACCTTGGACAAAATAAGTAACCAAATATATGTGTGATCTTGGGAAAACCACTGTCTCCATTTGCCCCAACCTACATTTTTGCCAAAACTAGGGTTTTGGGGGGTTAAAATAGGTTACTCCCCCAAGAACAAGCACTAATATGTCTGCTGGAAGTACGAATGGGCGGATTTCAGATATCTGTGCGTATTCTGTAGGTGACACATTCAAACTCACTTAGATAGATAGCTCAGGCGGTCAGAGTGACTGCTACAGACTGCAGAGAGGTTAAACATGCTTAGAGATCTGCCGCTAACCCGAAGGTACCAGGTTTTAATTATTGGAAAGACAACTCAGCGGTTTATTGTACTTACTGCAGAGTTCTGTGTTTAACCTGGAGGACTTGCACAACTGCAGAGAAAGTAGAAACGATCCAAGCACCTGACCTGAAGGATCAGGTATTCCAAAAGCATGCAAATCGCATGTGGTTGGGGATTAACCAGGGGCAGGGTATCTCCATTCCAACATCACCTACTTGTAGTATGGGAAAGTGGGACAAGGCTACGGTTTGTGTCCCTTATTACTGCAGAAACCTCAGTTTATAAGTGAGAAATAAACAGATGGGCACTCATAAAACTGCAGTCCACACCTCCCGCACACGCCAGTAGGGGGATGCACTAACCCTGCACATCTTCCTAGGTTAGGGCGGGAGTGGAAAAAAAAAAGACAAGTGCAGCATATGCCCCCAGGGGAGAGCATGAAGGACACCATAGTTTGCAGATAGTTCCATGCATCATAGAATCATTTTCCTGAAGACCCGTTTTGGCTGGGGGCAGGAGGGGAGAGTGTCCTTTTGAACACTACTCGACAGGGAACAGTTCTGTGTAGGGCAATTTCCTGATGCGTAGGTACTTGGACGATGACACTTTGGTTATGGACCAGCAGCCAAAGGCTCACCTCAGTAAGAGAGGGTATTAAATGGATGTAGGGGGCAGCGCAGAGAATGGACGGAACAAGACAGAGCGCCGCTCCCGCAAGAAAAGGCCTTGCCGCATTCAGAAGACTAGTCACAGAGCGCTGCCCAATCTTCTGAAAGCAGTCTGCTCGTCACGTTCCACTATGTGCTGCTCTTTCTTCAGGCCCAGGGGCTCACACAGACATCTACCAAGCAAATCTCAAGCTGCATTATTGACACATGAGTACCAAGCTCTTCAACTAGCTTTTGGAAGTCCTGGCACTGGAAACTGCCAAAGCCTTGCAAACAGTGCTGCAGCTGTCCAAACTGATATATATGTCCTGCAATTTACAGACATCTCTTTATTAGGGTGAATAGTGTGACCAATCAAAACAGAAGAGTCCATTATTCACTTAAAAGGGCTTCTTACTGAACCCATATAAGACATATTTAACATTTAAAATTGTGGACATTATGAAGTTTCCATAATGCTCTTTGCTTTTATGCAAATCGCTAGGATTGGGTTCGATGAAGAGATACTGTGTTGCATAACCTGGCCGGCGGCCACACCCCTTGGCACCGCCCCACCTTCCCACAGCCCCACCCCTCCAAAGAGGTGACAGTTCCCCCCCAAACATTGCTTCCATTTCCAGCACTGGTAGGGGGTATTTTCGTATGGGGGCGATAAGCAAGAGCAATGGTTGCTTCACTGGAAAGTGTGCACTCCTTAACAGGGGCATTAAAGGAGGGAAAATCTAGATTGAAAAGGAAACATTGGCAGATTTTACTCTGTGGTTTGTGGCTATATGTCTCCTATGCCCCTGGCCCTGACTGGGATAAAATGGTTGTGAATGGGAACCAGGGAGTGGTTAGAAAGAAGGCTTATGAATTTCAGGTGGTGGGTGAGGGAGATTTTAGGGAAGTTAAAATCACCAAGGACAGTAATAGGAGCTAGAGTAGGGAATTAGTCAAGAAGGAGGTAAACGGTCAGAGAAGCAGGATTTGGTGGGGTCAAGAAGCTGATAGAAGAGGATAATGGTGAGTGGGTTGGGACAAACAAGTTGAGTAGTAGCAAATGTATAAGAGGAGGGGTGAAAGGCAAAGTGGTGAAAGTTGGTTGGTGTACGGGTTACCCATATTGATCTCCTTGATGGTAAGTTTCATTGATGGCTATAACTGGTAGCCAGGGGTTGTAAGAGATAAAGTGCTCTGTTATGAAGAACGTATTTTGCAAATTTTGATTTGTAGTGGGGCTTTTTTTAAGACCTTGCCTGGTCATCTGTGATTTTCATTGTTTTACTATGCTTCCTAGCGCCATCGTCTCCCTCACTTGCAGCGAGGCAGCCGCTACCTGGCTTCCCCTTCTGGGCCCTCCCTGCAGCTCTCCCACCACCCCTGACTGGTTTCGGTTCACTGAGGCTACTGAGAGCCACGCTCCGAGCCCCACTGAATACACACACACTCATTCTCAACTAGTAGTATGCTAGGGTAAGTGTTAGCCATGATTTGTGCTTTTTTTAAGAATTTGCTTGGTCATCTGTGATTTTCATTGTTTTACCATGATTCCGAGTGCCATCCGACTCCCTCGCTTGCAGCGAGGCAACTGCTTCCTGGCTTCCCATTCTGGGCCCTTCCTCCAGCCCTCCAACCATTCGTGATTGGTCAGGGGCCTCCTTTTAAGACACCTTTATAGGGCAGCCCCTGGGGCTAAGAGCCATGAGACAAAGAGCAACTCCTAGAGAAGCAGCTCCAGATTGTGTTTGCCAATGTTCACTGGTGGAATCCATATCTTTCATTAGACCATTGTCTTAGTTAGCCATTCTGGCAGTTAGGCCTCTATCCAAGAATGCAGAATCTGGTTGTTTTGCATTTGCTGCTGGGTTTTGAAATTTAGACTTTTTCCCTCTATCTAGGAAACTCGAATCTGGATGTTTTTGCATTGCTGTTGTATTTTGAATTTTAGGCTTTTTCCCCCTAGCTAGGAAATTAGAATCTAGGTATTTTTGCATTGCTGTTGTGTTTATTAAATTAAGGCTTATTTCCCTCTAGGCCGCCTGGTTTGTTTGTCGTACATTTCCAGTTTCTCCCTCTCTCTCTTTCTTCCCTTCCATCTCTCTGCTTCTCTCCCTCAATGGTGCTTTCCAGCTCCCCTATATTCATTATCTGCTACTCTATCACCTATTCCATCTCTCTTTCGAAGTCTGGAAGGAACACGTTCAAGAAAGATCCCCTGGTCTCCAATCCAGGCCTGCACATCACTGACACCTATGTCAATGCTTCATCCAGGCAGACTGTCATTGACATCCTCTTTGTCATTCCCTCTTTGGACCTTTACACTCCCCATATGGTCTCAGTCCACTCCCCTTTCTCTTCTCCGCCCATTCTTCGTGCTCTGAAACACTTGTGTACGAGCGCGATAGAAATAAAATATCAATCAATCAATCAATTAATAGTGAAACCCGACGGGAAGTACTCTTGATATATTTTCCATCCTCTAGGGGCATCACTAATGACTACCAGAAGGCACTGTCATGGTGCAGGGTTCTCAGCCCAACCTCCTCCTTCTTGATAGGTGTCTTCCGTCTCTTGTCAACTTCCTCCCTTCTCCTGCCACTCCTCCTTCTGCCACCCTTCTGACCCCTTTGTCACCACCAGTGGGGTGTACCACATTTCTGTACCCCTCCTAGGAATACCTTCAAAGGTGGCAACCAGCTCTACTTAGCTACCCTCAGCAAACACTCCTCTGACATATACCACCTCCTTGAAGACTTTGACCTTGACATCCTCGCTCTCACCAAGATGTGGTTCATGGACATCTCTGTCACTTCTTTCGGCACACTCCTCGCGGAGGGCTACAGGATCCTCTCTAAGCCCAGGTCTAACTGGTCTGGGGCAGAGTAGCCCTGATCTTGCCTGAATGGGTCCCTGCTACTATCAAACCCATGCAGTCCCACTCTTCCTTCAAATGCCTCATCTGCAGGCTTGGTGTCTCTCCAATCCTCTCACTGACTCTTGCCACCATCTACAGGACCTCTGGTACGGTCTCCCTCTTCCTCTCGGAGTGGTCTGGCATGGTTGCCAGTCAAAGGATCGACAGTGAAAGGGTCGACAGGTCAAAGGATCGACACCAAAGGGTCGACAGGTCAAAGGATCGAATTCTTTTTTTTTTTTCACATATTCTTTTTTTTGGGGGGGGGTCCCCCCAACACCCTTTTTTTGCTAAAAACAAAAACCTAAAAAAATATATATAATTTAAAAAAATCGATCTTTTGACCTATCGACCCTTTATATTCGATCCTTTGACTAGACACTGCCTGACCTCACATCTTCTCTTCTGGCCTCCACCTCCAAGGCTCTCTTCCTCAGAGACTTCAATATTCACCTCGACTCCCCTGATGCAGCCTTTGGGCTCGTCCGCAGCCTCTGTGACTCTGTTTCTTTCACCATTCTTCCCTCCGGTCTGACGCACTCAGCCGGACACACCTTGACAGCTCTCATCTCAACAGACATCCCTCCAAATCTCCAAATCTCTCACTACACCTCTCTCCTGGTCTGATCTTCTGTCCTCTAACCTAAATCTCTTAGGTCCACCGGTTAAGCCTCCACCCGCACTGCCAGTCTCCTTCGTCATTTGACCGATGAAGCGAGTGTTAGTTGTTGCTTTTGCCACCACTTTCATTCCCCCTCCCACTCTACCCACTGACTCTCACACTAGCCCTTGGTACTCTTCACATCTCCATCTCCAACACTCTGGACATACTTGCCCCTGTCATGAGGATCTGAATGAAACCGGCATTCAAGCACAGCACCTGGTATGATTCTAACCTAGCCTCTCTGAAACGCCAGTGCAGAGCTGCTGAGCGGAAGTGACAGGCTTCAAGCACATCCTCTGACAAACTGGCCTGCTGCCTGCTCCAAAGGCAATACAGACTCTCCATCCACTTGAAGATGAAGGCCTATATCCAAGCCTGCATCTCTGGGGCCACTAAAAACACTTCTGAACAGTTCAAAATCTGAAGGGAATTCACCAATCCTACTGCAGTCTCCACTTCTCCTCTTTCACCCCTGACCCTCCTTACTGGACTGGCCTCTCACTTCATAACCAAAACCCAGGACATCCTGTCCTTGCTCTCCTCCACACCCCTCCCTTCTCCCTCGCGTGATCTCAGGCCTCCCTTGGCCCCCCTTCCCTTCCCTCCTACTCTCCTCTTTCTAGCACATATCACCGGATGAGGTCTCTAGACAAGGCCTCTCTATGAAAGTCTCTTCCAAACAGGTTGTCCCCTACTCCTCCAGAACTATAAAGGACAGCATTGCCTCCCTTGGTTGATTTCTGCAATCGCTCCTTTGCCACTGGCTCCTTCTTGCCTCTCCTCAAGCACCCCCTTGTGAACCATCTCCTCAAAAAGCCTTCTTCCGACCCCTCCTGTCTGGTTAACTAGTGCCCTAACTCCATTACCCCCTTCCTGGACAAACACTTGGAGAAGCTAGTCATCTCCCAGCTGATCCACCACACTGAATTTGTTGGCTCTCTCCGCAACCACCAGACTTCAGAGCAGCCAAAGGCACAGAAACTGCTCTCCTGAACACCCAGGAAGACTTGCTCCCAAATCTCTACTCCAACTCTCCTTCTGTTCTCAACGTTCTTGACCTTTCCTCTGCCTTTGATGCAGTCAATCATGCCACCCTTATAAACCAGCTTCATGATACCCTTGGCATCACAAACCTGGCACTGGACTGGTTGACCTCTTTCCTCTCTGACTGGCCATCCTAAATTCAAGTGGACGCTTTTCTCTCCTCCTCCATCACACTCTCCACCTGCAGCGTCCCTCAGGGCTCTATTCTCTCACCGTGGCTCTAAAACATCTACCTTGCCCTCTTGCCCATTTTATCTCAGCCTTCTCTACTCACGTCCAGTGTTATGCAGATGGCATGCAGCTCTTCTTCAAGCTTCCCTCCACTGCCTCCTCTTCTTCCTCTCTCATTCCCGACTGTCTGACTGCTTTTCAGGTACGGTGTGCTGCTAATGATCCCCGCCTTAATGCCGGTAAGACTGAGATCCTTCTCACTGGGACCCCAGCTCTCTCCTTCCCTCCTACTGTCTGGCAGCCATCCATGGGCCCCCTCCCCACACCCTTGTGTGAGTCAAAAAACCTTGGTGTTATTTTCGACTCCTCTCTCTCTTTCTCTCCTCACATCACAGACCTTGCCAAGAAGGCCCACTTCCAGCTGCACCGCCTCAGAGGCATTCTCCCTTTCCTCACCTTCCCTCAGAACCTCATGTCTCCAGAGCTCTTGTCCTCTCTATGCTGGACTACTGCAACAGCCTCTTCCTCAATCTGCCTAACTCCTCCCTTCAACCCCTTCAACTAATCCAGAATAGGACTGCAAGACTTATCTTTGGCCTCAAGCCCAGGGATTGCATCTCTCCAGCCCTAAAACCTCTCCACTGGCTCCCGGTTGCTGCAAGGATCAAGTTCAAGACCCTTGGCATCATCCACAAGGCTTTCTGGGGCCTGGCACTCCACTACATCCAACTCTCTCCCTAAATACCTCCCTACTAGAGCCCTTTGGGCACACGGGCACTGGCATTGGTCACACAGGTAATAGCATTAGGCATACAGGCATAGGTTCTGGGAGCCCTAGCATTGGGCACACGGGCACTGGCATTGGACATACATGTACTAGCATTAGGCATAAAGGCATTGGTGGTCGGAGCACTGGCATTGGGCACACGTGCACTGGCATTGGACACACAGGTACTAGTATTCGGCATACATCCATTGGTTCAGAGAGCACTAACACTGGGCACACGGCACTGGCATTAGGCATAGGTTCTGGGAGCACTAGCATTGGGCACACGGGCACTGCCGTTGGTCACACAGATACTAGTATTAGGCATACAGGCATTGGTGCTGGGAGCACTGGCATTGGGCACACGGGCACTGGCATTAGGCATAGGTTCTGGGAGCACTAGCATTGGGCACACGTGCACTGGCATTGGACACACAGGTACTAGTATTCGGCATACATGCATTGGTTCAGAGAGCACTAACACTGGGCACACGGCACTGGCATTGTACATACATGTACTAGCATTAGGCATACAGGCATAGGTTCTGGGAGCACTAGCATTGGGCACACCGGCACTGGCATTAGGCATAGGTTCTGGGAGCACTAGCATTGGGCACACGGGCACTGCCATTGGTCACACAGATACTAGTATTAGGCATACAGGCATTGGTGCTGGGAGCACTGGCATTGGGCACACGGGCACTGGCATTCGACATATTGGCAATGGTAATGGAAGCATGGGTGTTGCATGCAGTGGGTGGAGGTTCTAGAACCTATCCGTTTATTGTGATAGCGAGTTTTCATGGCTCTGCTGTTGCATACGCTCGTAGCTGAGAGCCGTACATTTCTTGTTAGAGAGGGTTAGGGTTTAAAAGTATGGTAGAGGGGGGCTGCTGGTACGCTGCTAAGGGAGCCCAAAAGGGGGCGGAGGGTGCAAAAAAGGTGGTATTGGAGGGACAAAAAAGTAGAGGGTGGGACGGCAGCATGTGCAAGCAAGGGTTTGGCCATGTAAAGTGTGAGGTCACGTTTACCACACGGGGAGTGAAAATACGTATTGATCCGGCAGACCTCCAGGACCTTCCAGAAGTCTGACAGGTCCCGACAGGAATGATCCAGGGGCAGGGCCTTTGGTGTGGGCCAGCATTGACTGCCGGCATGCTAGGAGTCCAGGTCTATGAAGCCCATGTGGTCTATCGTAGCTCAGCGGAGGCGGACATCATGCAGGGCTCCAGCCTCTGCTCAATTGAATCCAACTAATGATTTCCATAATTAAACTAAATGGCATGGACGCCCACGATGGTAACAGGCAGGCAACAGTATCTTAGATTTATATCATTTCATATTATGTCTCTGCTCAACGTTCTTATTTAGATTTTTGTTTTGGATTTTTGGCCATTATTCTTTCTCAGATAAAAAGACAGGTTTTTGTTACCACCTTTCTTGAAGGTTATCTGTAGCAATTAGGGCCAAGGGGCCATTCTTCCTACAAGAGATTCTCTTGTAATACTAATTTGCCCCATAAAAGACTGATTATCAAAACGATGAGTATATACTGTGTTGCTATACCATGCTTTTTGTTAGCATATCTATGCATACCATTCTTATTTTTGTTTTGGTTTACAATGTTATTTAAATGTTAACTTTGTCCAATATGCATAGCCTTACTGATGCCAGCATTCTTCAATCTGATGTACTAAAATTGGGGTCAGGTAGCCCAAACTACTACAGGAAATGCACTATTAGTATTTGAACAGCTTAGAAGATAGTTGTCAAATAGTCAAATATACAACATTTTACTGTTTTTGTTTTTTGTTTTTATTAACATGCCTAATATGTTCTTATTATATTTGCAGGTTATGTACCTACATATACTAAATCATGACTTTCTAAATACCTTAGGCTTTGAGCAGCAGTCAGTATGGCTGCAGGCATATTGTGATTCATTTTTTTATTTTATAATACTTGTGTCTGAAAACTTCTAAGTGCAAACATTTCAAAAGTTAAATTCATCTCAAACCATATAAAATAAAAATGGGTATGGGAATACACAAGAGTAGAAATATAAAAATATAAAATTATTTAAAAGAAATGTACAAACAGCTGCAAAACTTTCATAATCAATAGGTTAGTACAAATCTGCTCATATATGCAAATGACAGGTACTATATCTATGATAATTACCCAATATCGACTGTATCAATATCCTTATTTCACGATTCGTAATACGGTATATACATCTTCAATAGAAATCCTATCTAAAATAAGGGGCAGATTAAATATTTGTTGAACTAAAAATATCACAACCACAAATGTATCAAAACTGCAACATGAGTTACTAGTCACTGGAAATGCATCCTACCCATGTATGTAACTCCTCATTGATGTTGGATCAAATGGGTTAAAACAAAATGATCAATGGTGTATTTAGTCTCCATTGGTCGAAGGATAAGCTTATGATCACCACCTTGAGGATGGGCTTTGACGTCCTTAAACCCAAAAAAAGAAAAAAATGTAAGATCTTTTCCATGAACTTCACTAAATGGTTGGCAATTGGGTAGGATTGATCCTCATTTCTAATTGCCCTTAGATGTTGTAAGATTCTTACCTTTAATGTCGTACTACCCACATATAATTCTTTGCAGAAACATATCTGGGCGTTGTGGCGAATCCTTGAATGTCGGCCTTCTTCCACGGGGTAAAACTTTCACCGGTGGCCACGGCGGTGCAACCACAGTCCAATAGTAGTGCACCGCGGGATGATCATGCGGGGAGGGAACACCTTCTTAGGATGAGGGATGACACCCTAGGAGAGAAGCAGTGTATTTCTACCATGGTCCCATCACCTCTACTCTCTTACCCTCTCCAGAGTTTTGGAATCCCCCAAACCTCTGTGTATGCAAGCAAAATAGATGTTTTTCCTCCCTGTAATCATACTGAGATGAAGAAGAACTGTCATGACAACCTGAAGAGTATTACTGAGATGAAGATGATGCACGGAGTACAGAGGAACACCCGGCAGAACCGCAGTGAACAGACCAGCCTATTCAATCTCGCCGAACCCGGCGATCGACTGAAAAGGAAAGAAGGTCTTCCAACAAGGACCAGTCTTCCTTGGAGGAGTCATGAGGAATGGCACTGTGACAGCCAGACACAGGAAGAAAGCTGCAACACCAAAGAAGATGCAGAGAGCTCTGGAGCCAGTCCTGAGAAGTAGGAAGGGACGGCAGGCTGCAGAGGCAGGCGATAGGCGCTCCCAAGGATTTGGAAGTGGAATGGCTTCCTGAAGGATGGTTGGTGCTGCGGAACCGTGAGTCCTGCGGCTGACGGAGGAAGCTGGGAGAAGGTGGACACCCTCGTGAACCAAGCAAACAGGTATGTGAAGGGGAAGGGAACGGCTGGAAGCCAGAGAAAATGGGGGCATGCACAAGAGGTAGGGAAATATCCTGAACCCATTGTCTGGGACACTAACGAACAGAAGAAGTGGTGACAAGCAGAAAAGGGGATGAAATACCCTAGACTTAGGGTCTGGGACCCTGATAATAAGAAGAGGTGATGGCAAGTGAAGAAGGGAGAAGAATACCCCACGCCTAGGGTCTGGGACCCTGAAAGTAATATTGAAGAAATGTTTACATCTTTGATCATATATGGTAGTGCTTGGCAGGAGAGTTAAACAAGCCTATCCACAAAGAGACATACCAAAGACAGGCGAGTCTGGGACGCTCACCCACAAAAGAAATACACCAGTTGCTCATCTTCAAAGTCAAAGTACCTGGGAGAAAGGTGAACCAGGTTGGCTGTGCAATAGGTAGTACTTGGCAAGAGAGTATACGAAGTCTACCTAGAAGTAGAATTGTTATAGCTAAGCGAGTCTGGGGCTTGCACCCATAAAAGAAAACCAGTTGTTATTCCTCTTCTTAGTCACAGTACTGGGAGAAGAGTGAAGCCAGTTGCCTGTGTAAAAGGAACAGAAACCTTGTGGAATGGGGGCAACCCCAGGGATTGTGAAGTGAACATTATTACAAAGGTGAGAGAAGGGAGATATTCTCCTATCCCCTTAAGGAAGTGGGAAAGGAACCAAGGGAAAAAAGGTATTTCCTCTTACAACTTAAGTCAAGAGAAGGGAGACATTCTATTGACCCCTGTAGAACTTTGTTTGTTTTTGCACCATTTGGAACATTGTGTTTCGAACTTTGAAAAGAACAGTGAAGGATATGCGAAGAAGACAAGTCCTTTGCACTTTATATCCAGTTGTAAGTGTGAGGGCTAGAGTTATGGTTTTATCACGAGGGTGGACTTATCTTTGTTTTGACATCCTGACGGACCCATTTAAGATTTGTGTTGAGGCAGAGAACCCCCTCTTAGCATTAGAGCTTGGGAGTCCTTCCCCAACCGTATTTCTGCTTTAAATAAAAGTATGGAGCAACAAAAAGTCCACCTTTGTGTAGCTCTCTCACGACTACACCGACACAGCGTAAATTATGTATTCTGTTTTGCATGTAATTCTATCTTTAATTTTCATGTATTTGCCTGTGACCGGATATGAATGTTCATGGCCATTACGGACATTTTGACATGATTTATATTTTTCTACAATTATAGAAGCCCTGAGTTATCTCCATTAACCATGATGTTTGAATATTACTTTTCTTTTTTGTGAAGAAACACGGATTGAAAATGTCCCTCAGAGAGGGTGAGTTTCGATAAGATGTAAGAGGACTATGGCCAAGATTTGCTTGTAATGTCTCATCTGTCATCAACACATACCAATGCTTTTTTCGGATGGGCTTGATGTTTTGCGATTGATTAGTGTATGTGTTAATCATTCTGATCTAGCCTGTACCAGTATCAATAGCCTGGTGTCGTGCTGGGCTCTGTTGGCTCGCCTTTATCTATTCAAGCAACTTTCTTCAGGATTTTGGGTGGATGCCCAAGAAGGGATGAGCTGCATAACAGGTTATCCTGTAACCCATACCCATTCATCACGGTGGAGGCACTTTACTGTCACCTATATAGTAGAAAGTGGGCCTCATTATAATGTTGCCGGTCTGGAAATAAGGGTGTCAGTAAGATCACTGGCACCCTTGTTTCCAGACCGGCAAACTACAAGTCTGCCTGTCGGAGCTGCTGTACCCGACAGGTCTGACCCTGACGTGCGCAGCGGCCACGGTAGGCAGACTTGTCACCAGAGCACCAGCACGGTGGCTAACGGTGCCAGTTCTCCAGTGTCCCCACTCCCATAGAGTCCCATAGGACTTGTAATAGCACTGGGAAGTCAGGCGCTGGTAAATTATTCCGGGTCTGGCGGCAACCCGCCGGTTGTACTAGCAGGGTTACTGCCAGACCAGTAATATTCATCTTGTGGAATGTGCTTCATACCAGAGACCAGTCTCTTAGCACAAGACTGGGATTTGATCCTGTGTTGCCCTATGTCCAAGACAAGCACATTGCCCCTGAGCTATCCTCCCTGCCCTTAAGAATGTAGGTTATTATTATTATTGTTATTATTATTATTTTATTATTATTAGCATTTGCAGAGCTTCATGTCCCACTGAGGTGGCCAATTGGCACTTTGTCCAGGACGTTGAGCAGGAATCTGAGAAATGAAACTTGTTGAAAGTCCCAGATGTGAGGGGATCACCTGACAACCAGATTGTCAGGAATGATTCTAATCCAGAAGGTAAGTCGCTTCAAAGTTGTTAGGCATGTGTGGTAAATGCATATCTAGCAGTTCGCAATCTATTAAGGGAGAGAGTAGAGGCCTGTTTCTTCTGGCAAAAACTGCAAAATCCCCTGGAGTGGTAATATGTGTAAAAACATGTGGAAGCCATTCACACATGTGTTTTAGACATTTACCACCCCAGGGAATATTTGTTTAGCAGTGATTATACAGCAGGGAGGAGGACGTGGGGATCTCTTTTGAGGTGCAGTACAAGGCGTGCCGTGTCATTGTAGACGTTTTGGTCCTGAAGTGATTCACAATGGCATAGATTCTCCTTTTGTTGATAAAGTGGACAAAGGCAACTAATAGTGCGTAGAACAATTACTAAACTCTACTACTGTGGCGGATTGCCTTCTGGCAAGGGTGCAAAGCCCTGGCTTTTTTATTTGTATTAATTAATAAAACGATGGGCTAATTCCATCTCTGAAAGGGTAATCAGCTGATCAGATTCCCCTTTCATAAACTCCATGCCATAGGCATAGTCTGTCTGGGTCCGGCTGCATCAGTATCCGATTTTGAGCGTCTGCTTTACCAGTGGCACTGAGCAGGTTCAGAGATCACAGTTGCCCATTTGACAGCTGCAGTGATAACTAAGACTCTGCAACACAGGCGCTGCATTTAAGATATTCACCCCTGTACCAAAGCAATGATGATCATAAATAGCCCAGGATGGTGGCAGGGTAAACTCTAAGAATAAGGCTATGACTGAGTTAAGGCATAGTGCATGGCACTACTTAAGATCATTACAGCCACATCCAATTTGGTATCACACATGTGTCAGCTCCTGTGAGTCAGGCTCTGCTGTGGAAGTTGATACGTATTCGCTCCAGACAAGGCCCCCCTTGCCCACTGGCAGGACAGTAGCCATGGGGGATTTCCCCTATTTGTTCTTTTGTAAGGGCAGGTAACACACTTTCCCCAGGGACAGCCACTCCACAGGAGGTATGCCTAGGAACAGGAATCAAAGGGAAACCCAATTCACAAAGGGCTAGACCTCACACCACGAGTCTACATTTCTGAAGGCCTTTGATTCTATTGAGAATGGGTGGGGGCAGGAATAAAGTAGCCAGGGAGAGACCTGTACAGTTTGGAGAAGATTTGGCCATCTTGTTTCTCTCTGCCTCTCTCTTCTTCCTGTCCCTGTCACTTCCTCTAGAGCAAAGCACTTTGGGTGTGATGTCAAAAGGGCAAAGTCTACTTCCTTCAAGAGAAGGGATTGAACCACTAAGGTAGGCTAGCTTTAGCCCAATCACCTGTGGGCTTTTGCCTTTAAAAGAAGGATTCTCAAACCACTTCTTTGAACCATCTTTTGGATTCCAACCTTTCAAGAAGAGATCATTGGACCTCTTTTGGGAAGGTTGATCTTTCCAAAGATCTCCACCAGTGAGGTGAAGACTGAGCATCCAAGACAGAGGGAAGCTGCATTCCCTAACACTCCCCAAGGACCAGTGGGGGTGAACTGATGCTGGGACCTCACCATGTTGAAGGACCCCTGGAGTTGTGTGCCACTCTTCAACGTGTTTGGGAGCATGTGAACAGGACTCATCTTGCCCTTGCCTCCCTGGATTGGGAATCGCAGCACCCTGAGAGCCAAGACAGCTGGAATCTTAGTGTTTCCACCATTGAACTGCTTGCAGCGTGTTTCCAAGAACCTTTCAACACATGCAACCCACCAGGACCCAACAGTGCTGCCATTTGCCCTCTCCCGATCTTGAAACTGCTCACGCAACTCCAAGAAGTCTGGTTCAGCGCTGTTAACCCACGATGAACTGCAACAAGAAACAATTCACTATTAACTGCCCCCCTGGTCCAGTTCTGGGCCCTAGAGACTGGGTAGGTCATCAGTTCCCTTTTCCCATCATATAAACATATCCTTTTTAAAGAACATTGTGGTTTTTACTTGCCTTACACCCCTGATTCATTACTCAGAGTGCTGCATTGTGCTTTCCATGCTTATTCTTTCTTCTTACCTCAGGGGTGGGCTTTGTGAATTGTTTTTCTATTTCATTGTTTTGCAGATATTGTGTGTTATGCAAGATTGCATGTAGTAGCCCTGTGGGAGACAACACAAGCCTTGTCCTCTTGGCAATCGGTAACCCAACCTTTGGTATAGGCCTGTACTACACAAGTTGGTAGAGTGACTGAGCAGCCAGGCTTTTCTCAAGAGGGGTAAATGTGAGCTGTAGAGATGTGACATCGAGATTCACAGTGACAGGTATTCAAATAACACTTATACTCAAGGTTTCTTGACTAAATAATGATTTATTAATTTAACAGTCAGTTTTAAAATAAGGCTTCTTTAGAAGGGGCAATTGGCGACAATACAATATACTACAATAATACACTCCTTCACTTCAAATAAGTAAGCAGATACCCTTTTGGGATGTCACACACACACTTCCTACACCCTCAGGTGACTTCAATAACTAGGGAGCTGTGGACATTGATATATCACTTTAACACTTAAATGCAGTACTAGAGTTATGGAAAAAGATAACAGTTAGGGAAGGAAACAAAGGGTAACAGGTTTCTCCAAACAAGTAAGTACTTTACAATCCCCCAATGAAATATAGGTTTACCCTTTCCCAGCTCTGCAAGTAAGGTAAGTATGACTTTTGGAGGGACAGATAAACACAAAGTCAGAGTGTAAGACGAGTCTTCAGGGAGCCAGGGCAGCCAATGTCAATTGAGCAAAGGCTAGGGGAGCTGAGGCACTTCTTGAAAATAGCACAAACGTTTTGCACAATGTTAAAGAGTGTTTTTGTAGAAAAAGAATCACTGTTGGGCCACAAGCTGGGAAGCTTGTGAGAAGCAAAGATGCAAGCAACTTTTCAAAGGGCAGCAAATGCAAGTCTCCAGTGAGAGCAAGCAAGCTACACACAACAAGCGGTAAGTATCCCTAGTTACACAGTACCTTGAGTCTGAAGAAAAGGTTCCAGCTGGCTTGTGTTCCTGGTGTAGTCCTGCAGATCATGTTGTTCCGGGGCCTCCATCGTGGGCCCAAGACAGAGTACCTCTGGGGACTCCTGCACTACGCTTTGAAGGTCAGCAGCAGCATTGTGCACACCCCAGCTCAGCAGCACTTCGCAGTTTCAGCTACTCGCAAATAGCACCACTGCGGTTCTTGCACACCTTGTGGACTTTCCTTGCTTCTCGGGTCCAGCACTCTGTTGAGGTGGCTCAGGCTTGGCTAGTCCTGCTTCGAGGGAGTCCGGGGGATCTTCCTGGAGTTCGGGTCCGGCTTCAAAACGATCCACTCAATTCTGGTATTTCTATCCCCTGGCACTCGGTTCCAGCAGCAGCGAAGAAGTACAACCAGCAGGGAGAGAGGTTCCAGTCAAGTTTGTCTTGGGGTCGATTGGTCCCATCAACCCAGAGGAGAAATTGTCCTTTCCGGGCTTCTCTAGTCAATTAGAAATTCAGAGCTTCAGCACTGCAGCAGGGCTTCACCGGGCAAAGCAACGGTCCTGGAGGGTGCAGCAAGATTCTCTTCCAGTTTCTTCTTCGGTTGCTTCATCCAGTGGTCGACTCTGCCTTCCTTGCAAAAGACCTCACCTTTTATGCAATTCTCTCCCATTCATTCGCAGCCTAGCTGTCACTCACACAGCAGGGTGGCTGTCCTCCAAGGACAGCCAGCCAGCCAATCGCCTTTGGGTGCATTTTGTTACACTTCGGCAGACAAAAACTTCCCTGCGGCGTACGTCCCATTCACAGGCTTCTTTGTGGAGCAGATACAGGTTGCCATGGCGTCTGTACAAGCTACGGCGGAACCCGTGCCAGCTGACACGGCTCGTACGTGAAGGACGTACAACAAGGCACGCTCCCTTACGGGTTTAAAACCAGTGTCTTCCAGCGGGTTTGTTGCTGCTAATTAGTATTTCTTACTATTTGCGGTTACGTCCGTTTTCCTTCGTGAAATCCAGTCACGAAATCTCAACTTGATCTCCTGGTTTCGACCCACGCCTGAACTTTTGGATTGTTACGTCTCCTATTCCATTTACACTTCAAAGACCACTACGGTATCGACCAAGACTGCCCCTGGACTGCCTTTTCTACGCCCCTTACCATTGTTATGATCTTGTGATATTGACACGGAACGTTACTTGGATTATTCTTCCCTGCTCCTGCTCCTGCTGTCTTCGCAACACCTTCATCAGCAGTTATTCGGAACACTTCAGTTGCTCCAACTATCATTTGGGAAGTCTGTGTTTCAGGTAATCAACTATATTGATTTTCTTCTATTTTTGCCAGCGCCATCTTTGACTACTACTGCCCTGCTGGTATTCCTCACTACTGGATTTGGGATATTTATTGAACTGCAACTCTCAACGAACTTATTTTCAAAGTGCATATTGACGCTCTCTTGCACCAACCCGGCTCTAGCGCGACCCTCATGCCGCCCGGGTTAACTTCCCTGTACTAACTTCCCTGTTTATTATTTTTTCCTGTCGTTTTGTTCAATCCTGGAATTCATTAACCCTTGACAGTCCCACAATTCAGTTCTGTAGTTTTTTGACTAAAACTCTCTATAGGAAGAATCCATTAGATTAATTCATCATTTGGGTTTACTTCTTTACTTGTAGGTCCATTCCTGGGGAAAGTTCCACTCCAATCACTGCCTAGGTATTTCCTGTCCTATACTGTGCTTGATTGCTTACTTGGTTCCTCAGCACTGTCTAAACTCTTTGTATTCTTTTGCAGCTTGCGTATTGGCGGTGTGTGTTCTCCCTGCTCTTTTATTCAACTGACACCTCTGCCTGTTCCAATTGAAACAGCAGAGAGGTACGTTGTAAAGAAGAGCCCCTCTCTTGAGGAAGCCTGAGTCTTGAACTCAGGGGAGCTGGAGTTGGAGGCTGGATATCGATTCTTGTGAACATATCGTCTCCAAGGTCATCTATCTATCTTCCTGACCTATTTACGGAGCGGTGAGTAACAGAATTAGCAGCCTAACAATGTCCACGGAGACCAATGATGCGTTGAATCAGATCGTGCAAATGGTCATGGATCTACGAACCGACTTGACCAATGCACAAGAGGCATTACGTCAACGTATGGATGCTATCCAGGCCTTGGTAACTACCCCAGCCTCAGGCACTAGTGCTACTGCTTCGGGGTCCGGCTTTCCAGCTCCCGCACAGGAATCAAGTCCTATCATGCTTACCACCCAGTTTCCTCTGGCCCCTCTGGATCGCTTTCTGGGTGATCCTAAACAATACAGGACTTTCATTAATCAGTGCAAGTTGCACTTCTTGTGTTGTCCTGCTTCGTCTCTACTTCCACGACTAAGGCGGCTTTTGTGTTGTCACATTTGGGGGGGCACCGCTGCCGCCTGGGCAAATCCATTGTTAGAATCAAATAGTCATGTTATCTACAATTGCGATGCCCTTTTAGGTATGATGAGTAAAGTATTTGATACACGTTATACTACTCAAGCTACCGACTTGGAACTATTGAAGCATCGACAAGGGAACAATTCTCTAATGGTTAATCTGGCTCGCTTTAATCAGCTGGCAGCGGAAACAGATTGGCCCGAAGAAAAGAAGACTGCAGTCTTCTATCAAGGTCTCTCTGACGAACTAAAGGACATTCTCTCCACTGTCCCAGTGGTTCCCACAGCATTCGGGGAAATGCTTGATTTAGTCCTTCATATTGATGCCCATAAAGCTGAAAGGCGCGGAGAGAAGAAACCTGCTCTATTCGCCTCAGCTCCTACGGAGGCTACATCCTCAACACTTCCTGCACCAGAACCTATGCAGATCGGTGTGGTTAGGGGCCACTCACGCCTGCTCAAAGGGAATATCGCAGATCACACAATCTTTGCATGTATTGTGGGGCCTCTGATCATCTGCTACCCGAGTGTCCCAAAAAACCTAAGAGAAAGGCGGGACACACCAAATCCCGACAGTAGATGGAGTCCCTACGTCGGGAGGACCACCTTTGGACTCTCAGATACAGAATCAGGTTCAGCTGGTCCGCCTTCCTGTTACATTTTCTTTGAATCAAGATCGTTCGTTTCAGGCAATGGCAGTGATAGCTTCGGGAGCAACCGGTAACTATGTTGACCAATGCTTTGCCTCTATGCCTCTATGTCAGGCATATCGCTAATTCGTAAAACTATACCTGAAACTGTTAATGCAGTGGACAGTTCGATCCTTGTCTCTGGAAAAGTAACTCATCAAACGGTTCCATTGCATATGAGCACTGATGAAGGCCATACAGAAATGATATCATTCGATATTATCAAAGATCCAGTTTCCTTCCAACGTTTGCAATAGTCAATGCACTTCCTTGCTTGGAATCAGCCAGGATAGTCCTGCCAAGGCACTGGTATCCTCTACCATGCATATTGGAGCAATATCAAACAACCTCTCGTCCATGGTTCCTTCTCATTATGCAGAATATTTGGACATATTTGACAAAGGTATGGCAGAATCTCTACCTCCACATCGGGCCTATGATTGACCAATAGACTTGATACCAGGGATAAAGATACCTGCTGGAAGAGTCTATTCACTCACTCTCAAGGAAGATGCAGTACTCAAAGAGTACATAGACAAGGCTCTTGCCATGGGGTTTATTCATCCTTCAAAATCCCCAGTTGCGTCCCCGCTCTTTTTTGTTCCAAAGAAAGAAGGGGATTTATGTCCCTGTATTGACTATCGCGCCTTGAATGCAGCTATCATAAAAAACCAGTTCCCCCTTCCTCTAATCTCTGTCCTCCTTGATCAGTTGGGTTCCTCCAAAATATTCACTAAACTCGATCTCAGAGGGGCTTACAACCTAATCCATATGAGAAGAGGGGATGAGCGGAAAACAGCGTTCAAGACACGTTACGGTCTATTTGAGTACTTGGTGATGCCCTTTGGGCTCTGTAACTCACCGGCCACCTTCCAGGCATTCATGAATGATATATTCCATGACATCCTTGATCAGTATGTGGTAGTTTACCTGGATGATATTCTGATCTATTCGCAAAACCAGACGGACCATGTACTACATGTCAAAACGGTGCTTCAACGGCTGAGGGATCACAAATTATTCGTATAAAGCCGAAAAATGCATCTTTCATGCCTCAGAGGTGGAATCCTTAGGTTACGATCTCACTAGCAGTGGGGTTCGAATGAGTCAATCCAAAGTCAGCGCCATTTAAAAATGGCCAGAGCCAAAACAATCAAATCACTACAATCATTTCTGGGTTTGGCAAATTTTTATAGGCGTTTTATCAACGGCTTTTTTGAGATTTCTGCGCCTCTTACCTCTTTGACCAGTGCCAAGGTGCCATTTGTATGGTCATCTGAAACCCAAAAGGCTTTTGACCAATTAAATGCTGCTTTCATTTCCGTGCCTGTCCTCAAACATCCCGATCCTGATCTCCCGTTTTTTGTGGAGGCTGATGCCTCGGGTTATGCAGTTGGTGCTGTCTTGTCTCAACATTGTCCTCTTTCCGGCGATATACATCCAGTTGCCTACTTTTCTCGCAAGTTGACACCTTACGAGAAGAATTAACCCATTACGGAACATGAACTCCTAGCCATCAGAGACGCTTTCATGGAATGGAGACATCACCTTTTGGGGGCAAAACATCCAGTAACAGTATACTCGGATCACAGAAGCCTGTTAGCTTTCAAATCAATGAAATGTCTTACTGCCAGACAGGCGCGCTGGCACTTATTCTTTTCACAATATCAGTTTACTATCACCTACCGTCCTGCCAAGGCCCAAGTGTCAGCCGACACTCTCTCTGGCCTCCATGCGGGGAACCAGTTCCAGCAAAATGAAGCACTACCTCTCCTACCAAACAAAGTTGTTTGTGGATGTTCTGTTCAACCGTCTTTACGTTCAATCAT